>NC_068577.1:4727500-5084348 GCF_025698545.1 Gossypium raimondii | reverse complement strand
GAAAAATAAATTCAATACCAACCAAGTGAAGAGTTTTGCAACGGTGCAAAGGGAACAAGCTCGGGCCAGCACTGGTATCCATATCTGCAACCAATAATGTAAGCTATAAATTGAATGTATGACGGCAAAAGAGTGTATAAGGAAATCAAATGCCTTAAAGAAGTTCAATTAGAACAAGGATTTCAGAAATGCATACGGTCAATAGTATAATTACGTCATCAGATCAAAATATTGTGTACAATAGCAAAAATACATGCAAGTTCAAAAGCAAAGCTAACTCAAGAATGATGCATGGCATAAGGCAGTAACCAATGTAATCAAAGACAACAGGAATCAACAAGGATTCCAAAACTGCATATAATCAAAGTATAATTATGTCAACAGATCAATACATTCAGTTACAAATAGCAAAAATAAAATGCAAGTTTAAAAGCAGAACTAGCTCAACAATGATATATGGTGTATGGCAGAAACCTATGTAATGCACCATGGAAACAGGAACTAACATGGCGACTACTGATATATTAGGGGAGCTCAACTGAATCTGTAATTAACATTTTACAATAACCAAGTTTGAAAACACCAAGTCAAATCTAGCTTTTAGGTGTCGTATTGACACCTTAATATGTATTTATAATTATATTTTGTCAAAAAACCTCCAATTTCTAAGATTTGCCTAATTCATGAATATCATAAAAAGAGATCCAAAGTACTTAAAAAAACTTGAGATCCCATCTTCTAATAAGTTCAGTGACAACTAGATAATTCAAAAAGCAAATGAATTTGCCCAACTAACCCAGAAGCTAAAAAGCACTAAAAGTAATTCAAGCTGGTGTCTTTCAGAGAAAAACCACAGATTTCCAACAACCCCACTTTTTTTTCGTCAAAAAGTCACCAAATCTGCACCTTCAGGCAAAACCCATAGAACAAATTTTAAAAAAGAAAAACACACTGAATCAAACAAGAAACATAATAAGATAAAACCAAAACGAAACCCATAAAAATTAAGACTTTTGGATGCTAATCTAAATAAATTAAAAACCAGATGGGTGTAGCGAGAGAAATTGAAGATGTTGACTGACTCTGACTGGGATCTTACTGCAAACAATAATAGAGGAAAGGGATGATGAAGAGGACACAATAGTTGGAGAATTGGGTCGATGACGTGGAAAACAATGACTGCAGTTTACTCCGATAGACATGGTGCTGTCTTGTACTACTTCCTATACACCATTTTAATTTAAGAATAAAATAATATGTACCTAAGATTAAAAATGAGATTAATGATTATAATGGGTGAGATTTAAGGGCAATTTACCAATAAAAGCCTTTTTTTTCAAAAGTTATTGAAATGGGCCCATTTTTAATTATTTACCGGAATGGTCCTTTTTCCGGGAAATCGCGTCCACGTCAGCACGATGTCAGGGTACGCGTCAGGAAATCACGTCCATGTTAGCGCGAGATGCTGACGTGGACGTGATTTCGGCCCGTGCGTGAACAGTACCCAACGGTCAAAAAATAAAATACCGGGCCCATTTCGATAAATTTTAAAAAATAAATTTTGAATCTTTTTTTACTTGTATTTATTTTTTTAATCAATTAACTCTTCAATATTACATCAATAGCAACAAGTACAAAAAAGATTCAAAATTGTTACCAGCAAAATTTGAACCAAGGTTCTAAGGGAAAAGAGCAAGCATCTTAACCAACTAAGCCAAACTAATTAATTGACATATTATAGAAATACTGTTATTATCTTAATTATATTACTTACGTTCTAACGATTTATCGGACCTATTCTATACACGTGTCAAATCGAAAAAATAATACAACAATTACGTAAAAAAATCCGTGTTTACTTCAAATAAATAAGGAAAATAATGATTTGAATGTTTCAAAATTCAATTTTAAACCGAAAAATCGAAATTTAGGGGCAAAAGGATCTTTTAGATTAAAATCATGCAAACCGTCTTCGCTATTTTTCAGCGTAAATCTCGAAAAGTTATTCAAATAAAAAATCGTCTCAACCGCAACCGAGCCAAAAGTTATGGCCTTTCAAAGTTTTCCAAGCTAAAAACATAAACTGTTCATCACGTCGACCAAATCGCGTCCTCGAGGCGCGATTTGTGTCCACGTAAGCAAAGCGCTACCGACGTGACGCGATGTTCTAACATCGCCCCCGATATCGCTACCGACGTGGACGCGATTTCGGGAAAATGACCCATTCCAGTAAATAATAAAATACCGGCCCATTTCGATAAATTTTAAAAAAGGGTTTTTTGGTAATTTGTCTGAGATTTAATACTATAATACTTAGTGAGAATGAAAATGAAAATTATTATAGAAGATGTTAGTATAAAATTAAAATTATTTTTATTAAACCTTTATAAAAGTAAGTAATAATTGAAAACTACTATAATTACATTTATATCAAATAATGACTTTATTAATAACTGGCTAAAAATAATAAAATGTTAGAAATATATTATTGACACATTATTTTAAATAAAACAATTACATAAATCTATTTTAGAAAAAAGTATTATTTATAATTAAGAAAACACAAATAATATAATTATAAATGAAATATTATTTTAAACTTATTACAATATAAAAAAAGAAATCGTTTTTTTTTTATTCTGCCTACTTTTATAGCACGTTTTCCGTTTGTTTTTATAGCCCATATTTTCTTTGTTTTTTTCTTGTTCTTGAAATTTTTTTGGATTTTCTTCCATTATCTCATATATTTCTACAGGTTTTCATTTAGTTCTATAATGGAGAACAAGATTGCATGGTTATCCATTGCTGATGGGGAGGAGGAAGCACGGCAGATCACGTTGGAGGGAAATGAAGCGGTTTCAGACACTGAGTTTTGTCTAGTAGGTAATTTCTTAACTATAAGTTTTATACATTTTCAATCCATAGGCAACACTATGGTGAATCTATGGTATCCCATGGGGGTGTGGCGATTACTAACATTGGTGAGAAAATATTTCAATTTTGATTTTTTCTATGAGGTGGATGTTGATAGAGTGGTGGATGGTGACTCTTCGACATTTGACAATCACCTTCTTGGGTGTCATAGGTTGTCTAATGGTGAGGATATCTCTTTTTTGTTGATTTCTAAGTTCAAATTTATGATCTTCCAAATGGCCTTATGTTTGTAACGATGGTTAAGCAATTTGATAATTTCATTGGCTTTTATATTGATTATGATGCAAAGTCGATAACATGAGGCTATAGAAGTTGTATAAGGATTTGAGTCAAGGTGGATGTTCACTTTCTATTGAAACGAAAGAAGCAAATAGTCATTCCTTATAAGGGTCAAATTTTCGTTCAATTCTAGTATGAGCGATTATCATTATTTTGTTTTTTATAGTGAAAGACTTGGTCACGGTGAGAATTTTTATTTGATTCGAATTTTTCAGGGAAAGAAAGATTTGGTGATGGAATGAGACCTTTCAATCAAAATTGCACCAATGAGGGCTAGTCGAGTCTCCTATATTTGGTTGAGAGATGAGGGTGATTCAAACCTCCCTAATTTTAGGGACGATGACAAGGGAAAGGAGAATTAACAATCATCTTCTTGTGTGTCATAGGTTGCCTAATGGTGATGATCCTTCATAGGTTCCTCTATCTTTTTATTGATTTCTAAATTCAAATTCATGATCTTCCATATGGCCTTATCTTTGTAATGATGGCTAAGCAATTCAGTAGTTTCATTGACTTTTATATTGATTATGATGCTAAGTCGATAACATGAGGCTATAGAAGTTGTACAAGGATTCGAGTTAAGGTGGATGTTTACTCTCTATTGAAACGAAAGAAGCAAATAGTCATTCCTTATAAGGGTTAAATTTACGTTCGATTCTAGCATGAGTGATTATCATTATTTTGTTTTCTTAATGAAAGACTTGGTCATGGTGAGAATTTTATCTAATTCGGATTTTTCAAGGAAAGAAAGATTTGGTGATGGAATGGGACCTTTCAATTAAAGTTGCACTAATGAGGACTAGTCGAGTTTCCTATATTTGGTTGAGAGACGAGGGTGATTTAATAATTGTTGATGATATGAGGTTAGATATGGAAGAAAGCTAGATTGAATTGGTGGATGGAAAGAAAAGACCAAGAGTTGATTCGATTGTTTTCAGTGTTTTCAAACATAAGTCTTGAGACATAAGTTGCAGTCACATTTTTTTAGCCCCAAATTAATGTTTCCAATAGTTTTATTTCACCCTTAACGGTCATAAATGCCCATAAACTTATTTTTAGTCTAAATATTTTTAAAGAACACTTCAAAATATAGGAGAACAATATCAAAACTTAAAGATCAAAAGAAAAATCTTCAAATCTTTTTTTTTTCATTTCTCTTGTAAATTCCTTTTGAAGAGATTAATGTCAAAATTTTTTATCATTCACATATCTTTGCATTTAGAACTTAAATTGGTAAACATCCACCTTCCTAGAGGTTGTTGTTGTTCGTTTTCCATTTCGCTAGTTATAAATTGTAAGAGTTTTAATTAAGTCATAAAAGCTAAGAAAGGTTCAGTTTAGCCAATGAGAAAGGGGAAAGGTTCTATATAAGCTTTAAGAAGAAGAAGAAAAAACTAGTCTTGTAAAGATTATACCTTCTCCTTGAAATGTATCAATTCTAGTTTTGAATTCAGAAATCTTTAGTGGTAAAAAGTTAAAGTAGTGGAGGTAGGTAATTGGGGTCAAACTACTATAAATTCATTGTGTCAAGCTATTCTCCATTGATATTATCATTTAGAATAGTTTGTAAGAAATTTTCAAAATACCAATTCATCCCCACTTGGTATTTTCAGGCCTAACGTATATAATGATACTAAAAAGATATATATAATTACTAAATATTAACTAAAATAATAATATGGGCCAACCTAAACAAAATTAGGTTAATCATTTATAGATATGAGTGAGTCCAACCAAAATTTGAGGCGTATATTTGAATCGGGCTTGGATATATAATATTGACATGACGCAAGCATCGGGTTTGAGAACACCTTATGTAATATTTTGGCATGATAAAGAGAGCAAAGACTAAACCTAGAACTCAAGCATAGTACAAGACGCATAGCAGAACTTGAATTAATGAATTTAATTGCTACCATTTTGGTTAAGGTTAAATTTTTCTTAATTCGAAAAGTATAAGAGCTAAAATTAATCAAAATAAAGTATAAGAACTAAACCCATAATTTATGCATACTATAAGAGCTAATAACATAATTTGACCTAAAATAAAATATCCCTCTATTTATATTTTTTGGGAATAATAACATAATTATTATAAAACTAAGAAAATTATAGTAAAAACAAGAGAGAAGAGTAGACACAAAAGTGAATGATAATTCTACTTTTACTTGGAATACTATAAGTTTATACATACTCTCTATTTATAGGGTCTCAATTCCATGCGTTACAAAACATAAATAAGAGAACTTAGGCACCGTATAAATTCTTTAGGGGTTACAACTTACAAGAGAATAATTATTTTTGAGTGTTATGAAAATTGTATGAACATTCATTTATCAACTTCCCCTTACATGCCCATCAACGAAAATGTGTCTCGTTAAAATTTGTTAAAAAATCTTGAATCTAAAACTAATAGATAAGCTTTATTTTTATTTTTAAAAGAAAATGAGGTATTCAAATAATCATATTTGATTTTTATCCAAAACAATCCAAATAACATAAAATATTTTTGTTTTACCAAATAATAAAACTTTTTAGCTTATTAAATAACACCTAATGTAACGAGTTTAACACTTACCTTTGGATCAAGATTAAAATTTCAAAAAGTAAAATGTTTATAAATTACCAAATTAGAACATAAAGATTAAATTCACAACTTTTACAGAATATAGGGGCTAATAACAAAATTTAACCTTATTAATATTTACTAAATAGATGCAAAGTTGAAAGAAAGTAAAAAAGATACCATACAAATTCACACATTAAGTGGAATTACATTCCAATAATAGTAGAATATTTATGAAGGAACTAATTAACATATGGAGAAGAGGAGGGTTGAGAAGGAATATTTTAACCAGATAGAGCAGAATATGTATCCTCCAGCTCCTTAGCAAGTTGAGAAGATGATTGGGGAGTTTTGTCAACAAAAGGTTTCCAGGCAGCAATTCTAGAATATTTATCCTCCAGCTCCTTAGCAAGTTGAGAAGATGATTGGGGAGTTTTGCCAACAAAAGGTTTCCAGGCAGCAATTCTGGAATATTTATCCTCCACCTCTTTAGCAAGTTGATCAGAAGACAACTTAGTACTTTTGTCCACCAACACAGAAACACTAGAATATATATCCTCCAGCTGCTTACCAACTTGAGAAGATGACTCCTCAGCTGCAGGATGTCCTATATTAGAAACAAGAGAATATTTATCCTCCACCTTTCTAACAAGTTGAGCATCCCCTTGTTTTTCCCTCAAATCCTTCACACCATGTATCCCACTGCCACACTGTATAAGAGTTACTTTAAATTCACAGCTTTCACTAAAACACAGTATTATATATAATATAAAATGGTAAGCAAAGAAACTGCCGATTATACCATCAAAAGTAGAAGCTGAAACCAAAGAGCCATAGTGTATGGAAGACCCATCTTCTTCCTTGCTTGCTTTCTTCTTCTTCTTTTCTTTTTTTAGAACTATTTATTAAAACTATTTTAAACATATTTTCAGCTTTGAAGAAGGCTACGATTCCCTTTTATAGGCAAGGGAAAAACCTTTGTTGTGGCTTAATTGATAATTTTAAAATTCTATGTCAGATAAACATATTTATATGTATTTGTTATTGAGGTACATTTGTATGTGTATAATACAAATATGAAAATATTTTGTAAGAAAATACTAATAAACCTAAAATGGTATATCTAAAATGATACATCCATTAATGCCATTCAAGTTATCTTAATTAAACAAACTTAAATTCAATTCTTAATTTTGGAAGAGACTAAAATATATATATTTTTCATTTAACAAAGGAGAAAAATAATTAATTTAAGTTATTTAAATTTAACAATAACTAATCGATTGGGTTTTAGTTTGATTGGTATCGATATTATTATCAGCATAGGTGTGTTGAAATGCATTATGTTCCTATTTCCATTTTTGATATATTTTTAAAAACTGAACTTATTTGATAATCAATAAAAAGATATACACCCTACTTTATTATAAATTTTAATCTGCTATAAAAGGAAAAGGTATATGAATTAAATTTAAAATATTAGTATAAATTTTAATTATTTATATAATAAATAATTTTACATTTTATACATATAATATAAATGGTAACATTATTTATTTCAGTTTTACTTATGATTTGGTATTATAAATACTACTAAAATGTATCATATTTTTATTTTTATTTTAGTAACTATATTTCACTACTTTATTTTTATTAATTTTGTTTGTATTAAGAGTTTGATTTTGATTGAAGGATGATAAAGATGATTTTATTATTTGTGAATTTGGATATTGCATATTCGAAAGGGTGGGCTCATGCATTGAGCATAAAAGGTTAGTGTAATGTATATTAATGGGTTTCCTTTTATGTGTGATATATCGTGATATTTGAATTCTTTGGTTTTTGGAGTAAATTACTTAACTAGTAACACTTATATTTAGCCAAGTCCAGATTCGTTGAACCTTTTTAAAATTAATTTTGGCTAAAACTATATTTAACCAAAATCGAATGAAGTTATATTTAGCAAAGTCTAGGTTCGTTAAACCATTTTTAAACTATTTTTGGCTAACTAGTAACACATATATTTAGCCAACCTAAAAATAGCTTAACCGACTGAAGCTATATTTAGCAAAATTTGTTGAACATTTTCTAAACTATTTTTGTCTAAGTCAAATCCATTTAGCGGTTTTAGCTAATAAAATCCTATATATATATATATATATATATATATATATATATATATATATATATATATCATGATTCACTTTCACTTAAAACACACCTTAAAAATCTATTCTTCTCCACTCGCTTATCCTTTTAATCTTTTGAGATTGCTGAGTGTTTTTCTATTGTAATATATTGTTGATTCCTACTATCTTTTTAACAAAAGAATTTGTTGAATCTTGAAAATACACTATACTGTGAAATATATTTAAAGATAGTGTCCACCACATCAAGCTATTCAACTCATATTCCTAATTCGTTAACTTAGGACAATGTTTACTAACAATAAATACATATAATTAACAAATTCCAATTTTCGACGGATAATTAATTAATTCATAGAATAATATTTAAGTTTAATGGAATGGCATGGTCCAATCTCCATGAATCTTCATCGTTTGATATAAATGGAAACACATTCATTCATATTAATGGAAATATAAGGAAAGATATTAAAATAGTGAAAGATGGAGTAACTGTACCAATATGAATACCATCAAAATAACGAGGTTATCCCTATCAATAATGAACTCAATTATTACAATATGGGTTTGTAGCTGCTTCCCATATCAAATTACCAAAGAATAAATTACATTATCTCTTTTCTTTTCTCCTTTATAACAAATAAATAATAGATGAGTGGGGACATGTTAGTTGGATAATAAATAGAACATGTCAAAATTCATTTATTTCTAATAAATAATAGATGGGTGGAGTATTATTACATCCCAAAATTTGGGTTAGAAAAAATTGGATTGGAGAAACCAAGAGTGGTTATGCCCTGATTTTTTTATTAAGATTATGAAAATTTTGTAAAGTGAATTAATCTGGTTTAGTAGATAGGTGTTGTGCTTATATGTGTGGGGTTCTAGGTTTGAATCTTTTCCTTGAGTTTTTGTTAGTTTTTGTCCTAACGTCTATCCTTGATCATCGGGCATAAATAATAAATTTGCTCAACTAATGATAGAATGAGCCTACTGGTTCAGTGGTAAGGCTTTAACTTACTCTTAGGTTCTATGTTTGAGCCCTTGTGCGTACAAGCGGGTATTATTTTTGTTAATTTCCTTTGTGTCACCTATTTAGTAGTGTTTGGGTCAAATTTGGATTTTAGAAATCTGTTTGGATGAGGATTGGATTTAAGGGAGGTGATTAGTGTGTTTTAGTTATATTGTTATTTTTATTTTTCTTTTAAAAATATTAGTTTTGTTTTCTCAAAAACCCTCCTAAATATGCTCCTACGGCTCTCACTTTCTCAATTTATTTTTGACTTTTGCTTCATGCCCGTTTCTATTCTTTTTTATTTCCAAATATTTTCTTTGTTCTCAATTTCTTTTTCTTCTTTTGTTTGTTTAACTCTTGTGTCGGCGTAGAATGAATCCCTTAGCTATTCCAATTTCAATCGGGTAAGAGAATGGTTTGTTTATTATTATTATTTGGTGATGTTAGATGTTGGGTTTTCTTTGGAGATAAGTGATTTTTATATTGAGTTCTTGAATTTAACTATATCGGTGTGCTTCTAGGAGAATATCAAGGAACAGTTGGTGTTCCTCTAGCTACTTAGGCGTCGTTAAGTTGCTATTTCGTCTGAGAGTAAGTGTTCTAGACGTTGTTAAGGTTGTTCCGTTTTGAAAATTGGGTTTAATTGATGAAGGTTGCATGATATTATTCAGTCGAGTGTGGTGAAAATCATGTTATTAATTTGTATGAGTTGTTGTTTTTAGGTTCTGGTGCTTTCAATCTTGAGCATACATCGTATCCAATTCAAGTGTGTGTTTCTAACTCGAAATCACCGCGAACAATTTGGAAAATCTGGGAAAAACCCGAGAAAAATTGAAATTGTTCTACGTCACACGACCGTGTGTGATTACACGGAAAAATCAGGTAGGCCATGTGGGACATACGGGTGTGTGAAATCACACAGGTAAGATAGGTAGTTCGTATGGGACACACGAGCTGGTCATTTGGGCCATGTGATTTCACACGCCCGTAGAGCCTATTTTTTTGAAATTTTCATTTAGGGTCATTTTAATCTGTAATTTGTAATCAAACCCCCATGGGGTCTATTTTGCTTAAAAAAGACCTGAAATGAAATATATGTGTTGATACGTTTGGTATGTGAGTTACATGTATAATATATGTGTTGGTAATTTTTGAGAGCATGGCTATTTTTGTAAAGCATGTGTGACATTCGTATTTCGCTTTATGTTATGGTATGATATTTGATTCGACTATGTGATATGTATGTATGTTATTATGATTTTGCATGAGCATTGGGGTGGTTTTTGATGATGGAGAAAGTGCTTTCAAGCAGTATTACTGCAATTTTGGCGGTTAAACTGCAATATATATTCGGCAGCTTAGCTGCACCTTTATGAGTGGCATACCACCACGACCTAGTGTGGTTGGATGGATGGACTCATGTAGTCCTATTGGTGTGATTGGTTGGACGAAGTTGGAGTGTAGCGGATGGGGTAAGATTTGATCTGATATGATATGACATTTTTTATATGATATATGTTCTAGAAATATGATATTCCAATTTCATATATGTTCCTAGTATTATGTCATTCTGATATGATATTCGTATATGTGAACATTATAAGTAAAATTCTTTATTGGTATTTACATTTGTGTATGTTATAAGGAAATTTCATTTTGTGGGTCGAGATACACATTGGGCTTCTAGCTTACTAGTTTGTTTTATACGTTTCAGGTGAACTACAAACTTAGGAATGGACAACGTTTGTTTATTGGTTAAATATATAAGTTGGTTTGTGATTTAAATATTTTTGGACTGTAAATTTGTTTTGGGCTTTGCTCTTTGGTTTTTATGTTGTTTGCTGGATTTTGGTATTTTAACGTTAAACTGCAAAATCACATGATTTACCAAACTAAAAATGTAACAACCTGTTTTAGTAAAACCGGAATAGTGGTTTCGTGACCAAAAATCACAGTCCTAAAGGAAAATTATTTTAATGTTATTGTATGGTCTACATTATGATAGGAATGACGTATGAAAATTTTGTTAAGAAAATTTTACTGATTACATGTTTAATTAGATGGAAAAGACCAAATTGCATAAAATGCAAAAGTTGAGTTCTAGTAGCTATAAGTATCAAATAGCTATGGAATTTAAAATTTGAGGTCCTTATATGGCAAATAGACCATCAAGAGGAGTTAGTAGATAAGTATGATGATTCATCCATGGAAGATTGATTAAAAAAATGACTAAATTGGAAAGTAAAAATAATAAAAGATGATAAGTAATTACATAATAAAAATATCATCATATTATCATCTTTCCCAAATTATTTTACATGGAAACCCTAGTTCGAAGAGCTTGAAGGTAGCAAGCTTATTTGGCTCAATTAGATCTAGATAGACCAAATACGGAGATAGATCGAGGAAAAGAAAAAGTACCGAGATAGTAGATTTTGTATACACGAACATTGTCGAGGTAAGTTCGTGTAACTAAATAGTGTATATTTATATGTTTGAATTGAATGTTATATATGTGAATTGTGTAGTTGCTATTTATATGAAATTGATTACATATCCGTCAAATCTCGATAAATGTTAAGTCTCGTTTAAATAAATAAAATTCGATGGATACAGGATTTCCCGTATTAGTTGTAGTCCTACATGTGTTGCGGACAAACCACAACTCGAAAGAGTGTTCCGTTATTAGCCTTCTCAGCTTCCTGTTATATGGTTCTTATGAGCTTCCCGTTAATAGCTATTCGGAGCATCCCGATCGGTTGTGATCTTGTATGTACTGTGGACACACCGCAGCTCTTATAAGCATCCCGATATATGTCTCTTCGGAGCTTCCCGATTAAAAGCTCTTTGTGAGCTTCCTGATTAATAGCTCTTCAAAGCTTCCCGATATGGCTCGCTTGAACTTCCCAATATATAGCTATCCGGAGCTTCCCGTTAATGGCTTTTCGGAGATACCTGTTATTGGCTCTTATGATCTTCCCGTTATACAGCTCGGATAAGCTTCCTGTTATATGACTCGAGAGAGAACTTCCCGTTTATGTGCTCGTATGAGCATTCCTGAAATGAATTGACTGATTACAATTTTGTACACTTCTAGTGTACTACTCGTGTATCCATCGATATTTCAAATAAATTAAATGGGCAAAGTTCTGACATGGGATAATCAGAACTTGAGACGAATTATTATAGAAATGTATATGTTATATGAATATAATAATGTGGAAAACATATGTATATGAAAATTGTTACATGATGAGCTCATCCTTGTTTCTTGATTTTCATATGAAGTACATGACTAACATGTTTCTTGAGGTTATATGTGTTAAGGAAAATTGCCAAATTTCTTTGGATGAATTTTGTATGCTTACCTTAAATGCAAATGAATGGTAAGTTAATTTTCTGTTATATGAACTTATTAAGCTTAAAAGCTTACTCTATTTTATGTCATCTATTTTTATAGTGCTCATAAAGGTTGGAAGCTGGTCGGAGCCACATAACACTATCCCTCAGACTTTTCGGTATATAAAGCAAGCTAACTTTGGTTATAATAACATGTATAGGTTAAATTGGCCAAATGATAACATATAAATACTTGGTTTAAAATATCCATTGGAATGACTTGTAATGGATATATCTTGATGTATATATATATATATATGTGTAACCTTATCATGCTTGGTATGTATTTGATATGATTAAATGATGGAAAGCATATAGACATATTGATGGTTATTTTGAGAGAGCATATTTGGTAAAATACGCATATAGGTTTATTTGGTTAATTTAGCAAGCTTGAATACTTAGAGATATGTGATAATATATCATGCATAAATCTTGGTTTTGGCTTGATTCAAATGTTTTATATTAGACTGGAATATATTTAAGTGTTTATGTTGGTGGAAGACAAATTTGGGTGAGAAATATGACATGGAAATGACCTTATTTCGTCCATACGGGTAGAGACACGGGCGTGTGTCTCAGCCGTGTGTGATACGCGGCTTAACACATGGGCATGTGACCTAGTTGTGTGTCCTCTGTATTTTTAAAATTTCAAAATAGAATGCTCAGAATTGATCACACGGCCTGGCACATAGGCGTGTGGCTTGGTCGTGTGACCCTTGCACTTACACATAGCCTAGCACACGGGCATGTGACTTGGCCATGTGACCCATGTTAGAGAGTTACATGGGTACGAATATGACCATGTGCCCTATTTTGAATACCCACACGGCTTGACCACACAGACATGTGTCCCATACACCTAGGAAAAATTTAAAAATTTTGTGAGAAATTCTCTGAGTACCCGGTTCAGTCCCGACTTGTTTCTAATACATATTTTGGGCCTCGAGGTCTCTTATAAGAGACAATAATGATTGAATATGATTGATTTCTGATATGAATAGTAAATGATATGGAATAACTGTATTTAATCTATAAACTCTGGTAATGCTTCGTAACCCTGTTCCGGTGACGAATATGGGTTAGGGGTGTTCCAAAAACTTTGATTTTCAAAATTAAAACTCTAGAAATTTCCACTGCAAAGATTAAATAATCATTTAAGTTTTTTTAAAAATAATGAAATGGTTTTTAACGAATGGTTGCCTTAGTTTTGGAAATGATCTGCCGTCATTAGTATTTTTAAAACACACGATTTTGAATTCAAATTCTGGGTTTTAAATAAGAGTTTCGGACTTCAGTTTTTTTTTTTTTTACATTTGTGAGAGTTTTACCAAATTTTATGCTTTTGAAACACGCACTGGGTTTGATTAAAACAAAAGCTTTAAAACAAGTTGATGTAATTTCTCAATATCTGACCATAACTTCTAAGCTAAGTTTGAAGTGTTACATTTAGTGGTATCAGAGCCATGTTACAAAACTCAGACTGTGATTTTTGGGTTCCAAAATTTTCTATATGAAATTGTTTGAATTTAAAATATGAAATTCTGATAAAGTTTTGATAATTGGTTATAAAATGTGAATCTGAGGCTCTGACGCCAATTCGAGTAAGTATATTTCAGTTAATTGTACTTTAGTTACTTTTACTTTAGTACTTTAGTAAAAATATTAGATATCGAGACTATAAAATAAAACAGCTCTACCTTAAGATAAATATATCGACTAAACTATAGACTTAGGATTTAAACATAAACCTAAGCTAGACTTTGGGACTTCTGAACTATAGAAAAGTAAGATGATTTTCTGTGGTATATGTGATCATGGTGCGCGAGGACGTGGCAAATGTTGTCAAATGGCTCACGTCGAGTCCTCTTCTCTGAGCAGCGTGCGCAATTTAGAAATTAGCGATACTGTAGAGACGCCCAATTCTGAGGGCGGTAGTCGAAAAACTAGAGACCACGTTGCATCCTAGGATATGTTTAGAGATTTGCAAAGGGTCGTTAGGGCCCAATCTGTGTTTGTGAGTTGAGGGTATTTGATTGAGGGACTTTAGTCGAATGAGCCCGAGTTAGCGGAAGAGATTAATCGCTTAGAGAGTGAGGAAAAAGAAAGGAATAATTATGGAATAAGAGAAGTTCTAGTCCTGTTAACTTGAATCTGTGATCTGAGAAATAGGCCATAATAGTTAGGCCTTAGTGGGATGAGGCAGCTGTGAGCGTATACTAGGTTTCGATTTGTGCTTTCTGTGATAGTCACTATCCAAACAAGTGTTGGAGGAAAATGGAAGCGTGTTTAGATATGGATCTGTTGAGCATCGTGTTAGGGACTATTCATGACATTTCCTTCGTCAGTGCAAGCTTCAACTCAATGAAAAAATTAGAGACTGGTTTGTGCAACTAGGGGTTGAGAAGATCGAGATGCACCTTGTAGCAAAACAAGTACATTTGCGATCCATGTCAATCGTACCCTGCATTGATTAAGTGTTTGGTTGTACTCTAGTGTTTGATTGTCACTAGAGTTTCTAAGACTTTGGGATTGTAGAATTATTTGTAAAATTAATGTAGAAAGTTTCTTGAGATAACCTGAGGTAGTGAATGGGAAGTTAGTTAGATAAATTGTCTGTTCAGGAGTGGAATATTGTCTAAGCCTGCATTGAAATTAGAGTTGCGTAGCGATAGTGTGGTGATCAGTTTGGAACGAGAAATTTTAAATTTTGTGGTTAAGTGAGTGGGGTGACAACGAAAATTTTGACGATAAATTCTTTTAAGGAGGGGAGGGTTGTCACATCCCAAAAGCTAAGTTGTAAGAAATTGGGTTCGTGAAACCAAAGTGGTTACGCCCTGATTTTTGAGTTAAAATTGTGAAAATTTTGTAAAGTGAATTAATTTGGTTCAGTGGATACGTGTTGTGCTTAGGTGTGTGGGGTTCTGGGTTCGAATCTTTTCATTTTTTGTTATTTTTTGTCCTAACCTCTATCCTTGATCATCAGGCATAAATATTATTTTCACTCAACTAATGACAGAATGAGCCTACTAGTTCGGTAATAAAGCTTTAGCTTACCCTTTAGTCTTTTGTTCAAGCGGGTATTCTTTTTGTTAATTTCTTTTGTGTCGCATAGTTAGTAGTGTTTGGGTCAAATTTGGATTTTAGAAATCTGTTTGGATGAGGATTGGATTTAAAGGAGGTGATTAGTGTGTTTTAGTTATATTGTTAATTTTATTTTTCTTTTAAAAATATTAGTTTTGTTTTCCCGAAAACCCTCATAAATATGCTCCTACGGCTTTCACTTTCTCAATTTCTTTTTGAATTTTGCTTCATGCCCATTTCTATTCTTTTATATTTCTAAATATTTTCTTTGTTCTTTTTTTTTGTTTGGACTTTCACCTTTGTTGTTAATTGTTTATTCCTTGAATTGCTCTCTTATTGGCTTGGTGTTTTCTTCTTTTGGTTGCTTAACTCTTGTGTGGGCGTGGAGTGAATCCCTTGGGTATTCCAATTTCAATCGAGAAAGAGAATGGTCTGTTAATTATTAGTTGGTGATGTTAGATGTTGGGTTTTATTTGGAGATAAGTGATTTTTATATTGATTTCTTGGCTTTGATGATATCGGTGTGCTACTAGGAGAAGATCAATTAACGATTGGTGTTCCTCCAACGACTTAGGCATCGCTAAGTTGCTGTTTCGTCTGAGAGCAAGTGTTCTCGATGTTTTTAGGGCTATTCCATTTTGGAATTTGGGTTTAATTGATGAAGGTTGCATTATATTGCTCAGTCGAGTGTGGTGAAAATCATGTTATTAATTTGTATGAGTTGTTGTTTTTAGGTTTTGGTGCTTTCAATCTTGAGCCTACATCGTATCTAAGTCAGGTGTGTGTTTCTAACTCAAAATCATCAGGAAAAATTTGGAAAATCTGGGAAAAGCCTGAGAAAAATTAAAATTATTCTGCATAACATGGCCGTGTGTTAGGCCGTGTGGGGGCACACGAGCATGTGCGATTACACGGGCAAATCAGTTAGGCCATATGGGGGCAGACGGGCGTGTGCTATTACATGGGCAAATCAGGTAGGTCGTGTGGGACACACGGGCATGTGAAATCACATAGGCAGGATAGGTAGTGCTTGTGGGACACACGGGCCGGTCATCTAGGCCGTGTAAAACCATACAGACGTGTGACCCATTTTTTGAAATTTTCATTTAGGGTCGTTTTAATATGTAATTTGTAATTAAATCTCCTGTGGGGTCTATTTTGCTTAAAAAAACCCAAAATGAGGTATATGTGTTGATACGTTCGGTATGTGAGTTACATGTATAATATATGTGTCAATAATTTTTGAAAGCATGATTATTTTTGTAAAGCATGTGTGACATCCATATTCTGCTATTTATTCTGATATGATATCTGATTCGACTATGTGATATGTGCGTAAGTTATTATGATTTTACATAAGCATTATGGTGAGTTTTGATGATGGAGGAAGTGTTTTTAGGCAATATTACTGCAATTTTGGCAGTTAAAACGCAATATATGTTCTACAGCTCAGCTGTACCTTTAGGAGTGGCATACCACCAAGACTCGATGTAATTGGATGGATGGACTCATGTAGTCCTATTGTTGTGATTGGTTGGATAGGGTTGGTGTGTAGCGGATGGGGTAGGATTTGTTCTGATATAATCTAACATTTTTTATATGATATATGTTCTGGAAATATGATATTCCGATTTCATATATGTTCCTGGTATTGTGTCATTCTGATATGATATTCGTATATGTGAAAATTATAAGTAAAATTATGTGTTGGTGTTTACGTTTGTGTATGTTATAAGGAAATTTTATTTTGTGGGTCGAGCCACACATTAAGCCACTACAGACTTAGGACCGGACGACGTGCAGGAGCTTAGATCGTTTATCGGTTAAATATATTAGTTCGTTTGTAATTTAATTATTTTTGGACTGTAAATTTGTTTTGGGCTTTGCTCTTTAATTTTGGTGCTATTTGTTGGATTTTGGAATTTTAATGTTAAACTGCAAAATCGTATGATTTACCAAACTAAAAATTTGGTTTTCAAAATTAAAACTCTGGAAATTTCCCCTGCAAAGATTAAGCAATCAGTTAAGTGTTTCTCTTTAAATAATTAAATGGTTTTTCACGAATGGTTGCCTTAGTTTTGGAAGTGATTTGCCATTGTTAGTACTTTTAAAACACATGATTGCGAATTCAAATTTTGGGTTTTAAATAAGAGTTACGGAATTCATTTTTTTTTTTTACATTTGTGAGAGTTTTGCCAAATTTTATGTTTTCGAAACACACAATGGGTTTGATTAAAACAAAAGCTTTAAAACAAGTTGATGTTGTGACACCCCAAACTCGACCGAGACAGACCAACCCGAATTCGAAGCGTTACATTAGCCACCTAAGTGACTCTCTGGCTAACGACTACCCAAGATATACCCCGACCTTACAATACCTCAATCTTATCTGATTATTAGTTATTTATTATTGCAGAAGCAAACTATGAACCAATTTTAAACTTTTCCTAGGTAATTTTAACCTAAGAGCATTTTCGTCATTTTACCACCTATGGTAAAATTAACCCGATTTTAGATCTAAATGTTTACCAACCTTCTTTTAGTCAAAATTATGCAAGCCTAAAAATTTCAGCTTAAATTGAGCTCGTTTGCTATGTCTAATTCAAGTTTTACTATTATGGCCTAAATTGTAACAAATACAAACTATTAGTACTATACCCAAATACTAAATTGAGTGCGTTTCTAACAAATTTTATCAATTACAAATCTAATCCTAAAATATTATCAAGTTTCCTTATCATTTAAGGCTCTAATTGGACTTATCAAGTTATATGACTAATTTGTAATTTAAACGGACTAGAGAACCAATTTAAAAGGACTAGAATTCAAACCCCCAATAGTCCACTGCAGTTTTTTGGTGCGAAAAATGCAATATTAAACCCGATTTTGAGTACTTTAATGACCAATTATACCCGATTTAGCTACAATTAAACGTCATACATATCCATACACATTCAATTGAATTTATTAACACTAATTAAGCCTCAATTAAATTGAATGAAACATTCAATTTTATGCATATCACCAACCGATTAATTCAAAAAAGTGACGTACCTTAGTCACTAGTAAACCACTCCATGGAAGCTTCGATTAAACAATCATTGGTGAAAATTTCATGCTTCACATACCGTGTTATCAATCATCGTGTTATCAAGCAACAATACACCGTAAAACAATCAATAATTAAACTCAAACATGCCTCAAAATTATTATAAACCATTCAAAATAAATATCCAATGTCTAAAGTCCATTTACAACCAAAATCAAACTAATTTCTGGGAGTGCCACAATGCTCGACAACAGTCTCTAAAATGTGTAATAAAGCCTCTACCAAGCCTAAATCTCTTGGAACTCTCTTGCTTGGCTCCTCAATCTGATGAATATCTGCACGAATGTGAGGGTGTGAGCTTTAAAAAGCTTAGTGAATGTTAATAAAAACAACAAGTAAATTAACATCCAATTCATGTTTAATTCACAACCAATCATGCACCAATTGTCAGCCAAAATAATTAAACATGTAAATTTAATTTTCATAAATATTTTTAATACCGAAAATCAATTATTCATGGCTTTCAATCATCAATTGATATAGCAACAATCACACAAAAATATATATTGGCATTTATTTCTCATTGCTTAATCGAGTGATTATACATCGGATAAACGGATCCACTACACCAAAACGAGCTTTTAGCGGCGTTTTTAGCGGCGTTTGAATAAAAAACGCCGCTAAAGATCGAGCATTAGTGGCGCTTCCTGGAAAACGCCGCTAACAATAAGCAAAAAGCGCCGCGAAAAACCTAATCTAAAACGACGCAGTTTTGTGAGCTTTGTGGATTTAGTGGCGTTTTTAAGGAAGCGCCGCTAATGCTCAGGGCTTTAGCGGCGTTTTTGAGAAAGCGCCGCAAAAAACCTAATCCAAAACGACGCTGTTTTGTGAGCTTTGTGGATTTAGCGGCGTTTTTAAGGAAGCGCCGCTAATGCTCAGGGCTTTAGCGGCATTTTGAGAAAGCGCCAAAAACCTAATCCAAAACGATTTGTTTTGTGAGCTTTGTGGATTTAGCGGCGTTTTAAGGAAGCGCGCTAATGCTCGTGGCTTTAGGCGTTTTTGAAAGCGCCGCAAAAACCTAATCCAAAACGATGCAGTTTTGTGAGCTTTGTGGATTTAGCGGCGTTTTTAAGGAAGCGCCGCTAATGCTCACGGCTTTAGCGGCGTTTTTGAGATAGCGCTGCAAAAAACCTAATGTAAAACGACGCAGTTTTTGTGAGCTTTCGGAGATTTAGTGGCGTTTTTAAGAAAGCGCCGCTAATGCTCAGGGCTTTAGCGGCGTTTTTGGGAAAGCGCCACAAAAAACCTAATCCAAAACGACGCCGTTTTGTGAGCTTTCGGGGATTTAGCGGCGTTTTTTAGAAAGCGCCGCAAAAAACATAAGGCAAAACGACTCCGTTTTGTGTGCTTTCGGGGATTTAGCGGCGTTTTTAAGGAAGCGCCGCAAAAAAACCTAAGCCAAAACTACACATTTTTTTGCGCTTTTGGGGATTTAGCGGTGTTTAATTGATTTATTATTTATATTAATTATTTAAAATTGAACTTATTTCTAATTAAATATTTAAAATCTTCAGAAAAAATAACACGTGGAAATAATTTGAAATAAAACACATGGAAAAATTAAAAGGCTATTAGTTAAAATAATTTTAAAATTTTTTGGGTACATGATTACTAATTATTTTTTAATTTATATAATAAAAAATTTCTTATATAATCGTAAAAGAGATATTATTAATTTTAAAATATTGAATTAATTATCACTATAGTTTAGGGTTCTCAGTTTAGGGTATATGATTTTATTTAAGATTTAAGGTCGGTTTAAGAGTTCATATTTTAAGGTTTTAGTTAGGGAGTATTTATGGATTTAGGGATTATGGATTAATAGGGATTATGGTTTAATTAAGGGTTGGGATTTAAGGCTTAGGGGTTAGGGGTTTAGGAGTTAGATGTTAGCTAGGGGTTAAGAGTTAGGGATTTAGGGTTTAAGGTTTTAGGGGTCGGGTTAGGGTTTTGGGTTTAGATTATTATTATATTTAAAATATGTTATTATGTAGTTGTAAAAGATAATAATAAAATTGTTTAGGATTTTTAATTAGTTTAGAGTATATGATAAATTTAATATTTAAGGCCGGTTTAGGGGTTCATATTTAAAGGTTTAGGGAGTACTATATATATGGATTTAGAGATTATGGATTAGGGATTATGGTTTAATTAAGGGACGTTGGTCGAGATTTAAGGTTTAGGGGTTAAGAGTTTAGGGGTTAGACGTTAGTGGTTAAGAGTTAGGGATTTAGGGTTTAAGGTTTTAGGGGTCGGGTTAGGGTTTAGATTTTTTATTTATATTTTAAATATGTTATTATGTAATTGTAAAAGATATATAATTTAGGGTTTAAATTATGCCTTGAAAGAGATGTATATAATAGATAGACTTAAATATTTATATCATTTCAATGGTTCATTTAGGGTTTAATAAGGTTAAGGTTTACTTGAGATTTGGAATTTTATACAATTAATTAATGTTTTATATTTAAAAAAATTGAATCTAAACCATTTGATATATTTAAATATTACCTTAAATCGAATTAATAAATAAGTTTAAAAAGTAATAGATTGCTATGGATAATGTAGGTATAATTATTAAATTTGGAGAGGCCAATTTATAAGAAATAAAATTAAAATACAAAAATAAAAATGAAATAAAAACACTAAACTTTTAATTTTATCTAATTTTTATAAATATTACTTAAAAAACTAAAATTTTTAATTTTATCTAATTTTTATAAACATAACTTAAAAAAACCTATGTATTAAAATTTTCTAAAACGGCGCCGTTTCAATAAAGAATTTCATTTATTAGTGACGTTTTTGTCCAAAACACCGCAAAAAAATTCTTAATAATATAGACAAAACGGTGTAGTTTTTGGCTACAAATTTAATGGATTTCGCGGCGCTAGGAGAAAAATGCCACTAAAGGTCAGCATTAGCGGCGCTACGCTAAAAGCGCCGCAAAATTTCATTGTTGTTTAAACAAAACGGTGTCGTTTTTTATGAGCATTAGTGGAGCTATGATATAAACGCCGCAAAGTTTGAAAAACTATTTATTAAAAACTATGATTTTTTGTGGCGTTTTTTGTAAAACGCCACAAATACTTTTAAAAGAATCGCGCCATATTATTTTCAAATTTTCGAAATCCCTAATTTCCCCCTGAAATCCCTAACTTTACAAAATGCAGACTTCTACTGTTCCAGGTTAGCTATTCTATTCTACTGTCCTCTGGTTTCAGTTTTTAGTTCTAGGTTTCCTCTTAAAATTCCCTCCCACACACTCTTTTTTGTTCTTTTGTTTTTCGTTTTCATGGTTCACACACTTAGAGAGACCCAAACCGACGCTTCGCCAGACACAAATCGTGGGAAGACAAAGTTGTAAAACGAATATAAAGAAAAGGGGGGAGGGGTTGAAAGGTGGCTCCTTCTTGCTTAGTTGTGCTCCAAAATAGATGGGGGCTTTGGCGCCAGCCCTTTCCACTTGGATACCTGAAGATGACCTTTTTTTGAAGAACGCTATTGAGGTACTTGCCTTTTCTTTTCTCCTTCATTGGTTTTTAAGAAAAGGAATAAAATAAAGATTGGGTTTTTTTCATACTTGTTTCAGGAATTGGTTTTACTTGTGGTCTCAATTCGACTTTTCTTCTGTTCGTATTTGCTGTCAACTTGAAGTCTTCTTTGTTTTTCTAGTAGCTAGAAAATAATGCATTTTTTTTTCTTTTAAATTTCTCGCCCGTTCTATTTCCTTGTTTTATTTATTAGAGTTGCTGAGCTTATTTACGTGTCCTTCTTAGTCTTTTGGATGTATGGCACTGCCACTGTTCTAGTCTTCAAATTCTGGGTTTATTGTGTTAAAGCGTGGATTCATTGCAATATAAGTTGGTTGTGTTAAAAAAAAATTATACGATTCTTGCATTATGTTTATAAAGTTAGGATATTCATAAGATTATCCTCATGTTGTTGTTGTTTCAGAGGAATTCTATTGCATAATGCCAAAATTTGTCAATAGATAGATTGCTTGTGAGAATGCGATGTAGAAATATTACTAATAAACATGGTTTGCGCTGTGCCAAAGTGTTCCTATTCATGGATGCAAGTAGCTTTTCTAAAACATGAAATGACATTACTATGGTTGGTCTGGTAGTGCCCTTATTTGCAAAGAGTGCATGAATATCAACAGGAAAATGGGATCCAAATTGTGCATTTAGCATGAATATCAAGAGGAGCAGCATCCTTGAAGATCCTTTACCTGTAAATGGCTTCAAAGAAAGTGTCTGAATATTTGGAAGATAAAGTTGACAACGAAACCATCAACTGGATGATGGAGAACTTTAAACTCTCAGTCAAACAATAGGTAAATTCAATCTTACTTTTAAAAGAACTTGATTACATAGGTAGTAATCTCCAATCACACTCTTAAATAAAGGTTTCATTCACTTCTATAGATTGAGGCTGTTTTAACCAAGGACGAACATCAACACCTTGCTTTCTTATGCAAATCCGAAGTTGATTCAATTGGTAGGTTAACTGCTGGAATCTTGTGGTTGCTCAAGCTTGAAAAGTGTGCCGCTCTCATCACTGAATCATCTAATTCTGAGTCTTCCCTGGTGAACCTTACTAACATTAAAGAACTTAAACAGAAACTGGATAACATGCATAGTTTACTGCTGCAATTGCGGGTTCAAATTTGAATTTCTTTATAAAAAAATATTTGCTTTTGATCATATATTTTACTCATTCTTTATGTATATAGTAAACATACTATAATTACATGTCCGAGTATATGAGGTTTATTAAGCATTGATGAAAGAAATTTAGTTGGTGTAATCCGAAATTTTGTTAATGTTTTTTTACTTAGTTATAAATAAGGTAATGACTAGTTCAATCAGTTCAATCATCGGATTTTAATTATTTTTGAGAATTGTTTTTAAAAATTGAGGTTTTTCCATTATATTTTAGTTCATTTTCATCCTTTGTTTTTGAAAAAAATTATGATATTTTTTATGCATTGCTTGAAGTAATTTTAAAATTTTGGGGGGTTAAAAGTAAAAATTTAACAAAATTTAACGAAATTGAGAGATTAAAATTGATATTATTCCATTTAACAAAAGGTGTAAGGCCATTGTTTGCCCCTAAGCATATATTCTGAATATATTCATAGACATTCATATATCCAAATGAAAATATTAATCTTTATAATAAAAAAAATTGAAAAAATAATTAATCAACTTTATCTTCCAAAGTGTTTCTATTCGTCCTATGAATTGTGTTTCTACTTTATTGAACCCTGTTTCAGTCTATTTCTTTGTACCCTTTTGCAGGCTGGTGCTTCTTTGGAATCTCTTGCTAAGGGTACTAAGAACTCAATGGGCTTGTCAACAATTGCACTGAATTGCACAGAAGGTGGTCATATTTATTTTCTTTATGAAAATTTTCTTCGCTTCATTTTCTTTGATATTTTGTTTTGTTTTTTTAGTATTTTTTCCTCTTTATTTTGATTTTAATTTTTTTTCATATTTGAAGAATCTTCTATTGTTTTCTATATACTCATTTCTTGATCGGAGTTTAGTTTTAATTTATGTCGGTTTGAATGTCCCAAAGTAGTGACAAGTGGCTTGTGGTTTTCATAATTTTATTGTTAAACTCTTATAATTTCTTTAAAAATAAAAGAAATGTATAGTATATTTTAGTCGCTGATATTTTGTTTGAAAATTTATCTAATCTCCTTTGTACTTAATTTTTTCTATTGTTGGTCGGGATCCACTTATTGAGGTGTTTATCGACAACCCTCCGGATTATTTTCTTTTACATAAAGCAACTAACCTTTTCCCACACCTAATCTGTTTTAAGTTCTTCATGATTGAACTTGAATGTTTCATGGTATGTAAGCTGATCAAGGTATAATAACGCATGGACTGAGAGTTCAGTCATGTTGGCTTCATATTTGGTGGCAAATTCCGTAAATAATATTATGTTTTCTAAACAGGGATTCATTAGTACTTTGTAGTTTGTATAAGTGACATTCTAATTTTGTCCATGATTTCTTTGTTTACTGTAAATGTTTTAATATGCTTTTCTCTTGCCGTCTATCATTTTCCCCTTTTGCAGGTAGCTATTAGTTTGGAGAAGGCCGCATAATCTGACGAATATTTTATTAAGAGGAAGCTTTATCCAAATGTTGATTTCTATTCTGGGTTAATATATCGGTAAGATAAGATTAATTTCACTGCTCACTTTGAGAAACTAGATGAATGTATAAGATATATTTTAGATATTGGACCAGTGACAATTGAGGTTTTATTCAATAGGGCCATGGGATTTCCACCAGAGTTCTTCACTTTGTTATTTGCAATCCCTCGAATGGCTGGGTACTTGGCACACTGGCACGAGTCTCTAGATGATCCCGATACAAAGATAATAAGACCCCAACAGGTCAGTCAATACTTCAGGACTCAAAACCTATATTATTATAATTATACTTATGATCATGACTGTGGAACCGAAATAAGCAACGAGGCATGTTATTTTCTTCTAGTGTAGTGTGATTCCATATTATTGGTTGGGAAAATCCCTACCAACTTTGACTTGCTATGCTGTTATGTTTTATCTGGTACTCAATAAAAACCCTAGATAGTTGGCTATGAATTTTTCTGCTTTTTTTCTCAGCATCCAAAAGTATAGTTCTTTTTTTTTATCATTTATTTTAGGTGAACGATTGTAGTAGAAGATCTCATGGGAATTGAGTTTAATTGATGAATGCTACTGTGGTATAACAGCAGAAATTGTGAGAGTGAAGGAGGGGGAAAGAAGATGAAAGCAAAAAGGAAACTTGGTGATAGTGTAGACGTAAAACGGGACTTAAAACGGCAGAGGGTTGTGGATTCACCATCTTCACCTCCTGAAGAGTCACTGTGCCTTATAATGACGATGAAGATGATGAAAGGAGAGCACTGAATCACATAGGCAGCAGAGAAGAAGATGGTCACAGAGTTGAAAGTGAAGAAGAAGATGATGAAGATGATCCATTTCAGTTTAATTTCAAAAGGTTTTTGAATTTCCATTTTAGTCTATAAATTTTACATTTTGAACTTGTGCAATTTTTTTTTTTGCAATCAATTAGTTGCACTATTTGAACTTGTAATATTGCTATTTAAATATTAACATAATTTTTCAATATTTTGACTAAAAAAATTAATTTATTATATGATTAAATACTATCTTTTTAACTAAAAGTATATATTTAATACTAATTAATTTTTGATATTAATAATGTTTGATTTTAATATTTAATATTTCTAAATGTTTTTTAAAAGTTAGTGGTGTTTTTTCATAAACGCCGCCAAAGAATGGTGTTTTTAGCGGCGTTTGTAATCAAAGCGTTGCTAAAGGTCTTTGATCTATAGTGGCGTTTGTGGTAAAAGCGCCGCTAAATATCTAAAGCTATAGCGGCGTTTGTTAGAAAAGCGCCGCTAAAGATCCTGATCTATAGCGGCGTTTGTGGTAAAAGCGCCGCTAAAGGTCATGATCTATAGCGGCGTTTATTTCTAAAAACGCCGCAAAAGTTTGCGGCGATGACAACAGTGGCATTTTTTGCAGCGCTTTCAAAAACGCCGCAAATACTTTTAGCGGTGCTAAAAAGCGCCGCTAAAGGTATAAAAAAACGCCGCTAAAAACTTGTTTTGGTGTAGTGATCTCTGAACTCACACAAATATCAAATACATGTTGGAAAATATGGACATCACATATATAATAAAGGTAATTACGTGTTATTATTTACTATCATGAAAGGTTAGCTCAAATTAAAAGTGATCTAATTTGGTTAGAATTTTATTAGGCTTTAATTATTAAATAAAGTATGGGTCAAATATGTGTAGATACTCTAGTAATTGAGTTCTAATCAAATTCTAATTAGTGATGGGCTAATTAGGAATTAGAACTAATATGCCAAGGTTATAAATATTAGGGTTATGGTCCCCAAATTATACACAAGATATCTTTTCTAATATCTCATTCTTAGAAAAGAAAGAGTAAATATTCTTTGAATTTCTTGTGTGCTAATTTGGAAGATCAAATCCCCAAGATCGGGAAAAGCTTCAAAGAATTCATGGATTCAGGTACACTTTCGCATTTAGTTTTATTCTTGATGATTTGACATGATAGATCCTGGTTTATTTAGTTTTATTTTAGATTTATTTTACAAATCTAACAAGTGGCATCCGAGCCTCGTCATATCGAATCATTGGGAATTAATTAAGGTTTTTCATTTGAATGATTGATTTATGAAATTTCATAGGTTTTATATTTCAGATATATATGTTGATCTTTGAAGATTTATATTAAAGTATTTTTTTAGATCTTGATTATCTTGAATTCATATTAAAAATTTTAGGGTTTTGTTTTAATTTTTTAATTTGGGTGATTTCGGTGATTGTGCGATCTGTATTTTAATTTGTCAGTCACATGAAGGTTAAAGTTGGTGCTTTTGCTATATGTATTAATCATGTTTTGTTTTAATTTATGCTTCGATTTGCTGTATGTATATATGTATATATATTTACAAAACATGTGGTTATTATTATTAATATTTTTAAATCATATAAGGCACTTAAAAATATAGAAATTGATTCATATATATATATATATTTCGTTTATATATACAAATATTAAATATATATGCATGCTTTGATTGGTTTAATGCATGTTGTTTTGGAAAATTATATAAATATATATGATTATCTTTTAATTTTATTGAAAGATGAAATTAAGGTAAATATTTTGAAACAAATAAATTCAGGTTTTGGCTTTTAATTAAGGATGCCTAATATTTTAAATAAATTAGTTGAAACAAAATGCCGCCTAAAGTGACCTCTTTTGTGTAGATTAGTTTATTTGAAATATTAAGATGATTATATGTTTTTGTGATTCATGTGTTTATTGGTTGACCCAAAGGTAAGTTAATATTTGGCAGAATTTCAACAACATCTGTAGTGATAAATGTGTGACAATTATAAGGTATTTTATGTGAGCAATAAGTTAGTCCAAAGATTAATTCATTGTTTGACATAATTTATTGTCAATGTTTGATTGCTACAACAAGAGTACCGCTTACTGTTAATATTACTGTCCAAAGACTTGATATTAATGTTGTGTTTGGTATCTTGAGATGGGATTAGCCATTATCTTGAATTTATTGTTTACTTATGAATATTGATTTAAGTTTGTTTTTATTTGTTCTATATTCAGCTAATTCATCTTCTGCTACCACAATATCTGCTAATATAAATTCTATGGCCATGCTTAATGGAACTAATTTTAAGGAATGGAAAAGGCACTTACTTATAGTGCTTGGCTGTATGGACATAGACCTTGCGCTAAGGGAAGAACAACTTGCACCTCTTATTGCGGAAAGAACCCCTGATGTCAAGAGGGATTTTGAGAGGTGGGATCGTTCAAATCGCATGAGTCTAATGATCATGAAACACAACATTCTAAAAGCCTTTAGGGGCACAGAATCTAAAAAGATTACTCAAGCTAAGGGTTTCCTTGATGAAATTGAGAAGCGTTTTGCTAAAAACGATAAGGTTGAAATGACATCACTTCTGACTTCTTTGATGTCCATGAAGTATAAGGGTCAAGGAAACGTAAGGGAGTACATTATGGAGATGTTCTATACTGCTTCAAGACTTAAGGCACTTAAGATCGAGCTTTCTAAGGAATTACTTGTTCTTATGGTTTTGGTATCACTTCCTGCACAATTTAATCAATTTAAAATTAGTTATAACTGTCAAAAGGAGAAATGGACCCTAAATGAGCTCATTTATCATTGTGTGCAAGAGGAAGAAAGGTTGAAGCGTGATAAGTCTGAAAGTGATCATTTGGCCAATGCCCCTAAAGACAAGGGCAAGAAAAGAAAATATCAGAATGAAGTTGATAAGGGTCCAGCTAAAAATAAACAACAACAAGCTACAGAGAGTTGTTTCTTTTGTAACAAGTCTAGACATGTAAAGAAAGATTGTACCAAATATCATGCTTGGCGTGCAAAGAAAGGTATAATTCTTAATTTGGTCTATTCTGAGATTAATTTAGCTTCAATACCTAGAAACACTTGGTCGATAGATTCTAGTGCTACTACTCGCATAAGTGTTTTTATGCAGGGTTGCCTAAGTTACCGAAAGCCAAGTGATGGTGAAAGACACGTCTTTGTGGGCGATGGAAAATCGGTAGAAGTGGAAGAGATTGGGCATTTTAGGTTGGTATTAGGAACTAATTTTTATTTGGATTTAAAATACACTTTTATTGTACCGTCATTTAGACGGAATTTAGTTTCTGTTTCTTCGTTGGACAAATTTGGATATTATTGTTTATTCGGAAACAATCAATTTAGTTTGTCTTTAAATTCAAATTCTATTGGAATTGGTTATTTAAATACTTATGAAAACCTTTATTTACTAGAAACAGTTGCATCCTATAATGAAACCTTGCATGTGAAATCACGTGGTATTAAACACAAATTAAATAAGGAAAATTTAGCATCATTATGGCATAGGCGTTTAGGTCATATCTAAAAAGTTAGAGTTGAACGCATTGTGTCTGATAGTATTTTAGAGTCCCTTGACTTCACAGACTTTGATGTCTGTGTCGATTGCATTAAGGGAAAACAAACCAAAACCAAGAGATTGGGTGCCAACAGATCTTCAGACATCTTAGAATTAATTCATACAGATATTTGTGGGCCATTCCCTACGACATCTTGGAATGGTCAACAATATTTCATAACATTCATAGACGATTACTCACGTTATGGGTACCTATATCTCATTCATAAGAAATCTCAGTCTTTGGACGTGTTCAAATCTTATAAAGCTGAAGTTGAGAATCAACTCAACAAAATGATTAAAAATGTCAGATCTGATGGTGAGTACTACAGTAGATATGATGGCTCAAGTGAACAATGTCTAGGACCATTTGCGACATTCCTAGAGGAATGCAATATTGTCCCATAGTACACCATGCCAGGATCACCTAGTATGAATGGTGTAGCTGAAAGACGAAACAAAACTCTTAAGGATATGGTAAGGAGCTTGATTACTCATTCTACCTTACCTGAGTCCATCTGGGGAGAAACATTAAAGACAGTAGCTTACATTCTGAATAGAGTACCCAATAAAGTAGTTGCAAGAATGCCTTATGAACTTTGGACAGGTCAAAAGCCTAGTCTAAAACACTTTCACATTTGGGGATGTTTAGCTGAGGCAAGGCCTTATAGGCCACATGAAAAGAAATTAGACTCCAAAATAGTAAGCAACTACTTTATTGGTTATTCTGAGCGATCTAGGGGCTATAAATTTTATGATCCCATAATAAGGAATACTTTTGGGACGGGAACTGTAATATTTTTTGAGGATGTTGAGTTTGGGGGGAGAAATAAGGTTAGAGTCATTGCTTTTGAGGAGGAATTGGATTCTAACTCAATTCCTACCATCACTTTCGACGATGTTCAGGTTCTTATACCTATAATTGATCAAGAAGTGAATCCAGAACCTCTTCAAGACAATGTTGAACAACTCCCCATTGAAAATGAGGTAATTGTTCCAGAAGAACAAACTCAACAACCTCAAGAACAAGTTCCATTAAGGAGTCCCACAAGAGAAAGGAGAAATATTATTCCAGATGATTATATTGTATTTCTCCAAGAACATAAGGATGATAATGGAATGATGGAAGATGATCTAATCAACTTTCATCATGCCATGAAAATTTCTAATTCTTAAAAGTGGGTTGATGCTATGAAAGATGAGAATAAATCTATACAAGACAATAAAGTTTGGGAACTTGTCCCACTACCTGAAGGTGCAAAACCAATTGGTTGTAAATGGATATTTAAAACCAAGAGGGATGCAAATGGTAATGTGGAGAGGTATAAGGTGCGTCTTGTAGCTAAAGGATACACTCAAAAAAAATGTATTGATTTTACAAAGACTTTCTCTCCAGTTTTATCGAAAGACTCCTTCAGGATAATCATGGCGCTTGTTACTCATTGATCTTAAGTTACATCAGATGGATGTTAAGACTGCATTTCTTAATGGTGACATTGAAGAAACAATTTATATGGTGCAACCAGAAAATTTTGAGTTGGAAGACTCAAAGAATATGGTTTGCAAATTGACAAAATCCATCTATGAACTTAAATAAGCTTCTCGTCAAGGGTACCACAAGTTTCATCAAATAATTATTTTGTTCGATTTTGATATGAATATTGTTGATAATTGTGTGTATCACAAATTCAATGGGAGTAAGTACATATTTTTACATATTTTTGGTTCTATATGTTGATAACATTTTGCTTGCCGCTAATGATATAGGCTTATTGCACGAAACCAAGAGGTTTTTATCTAAGCATTTTGAGATGAAAGATCTTGGGGACACCTCTTTTATTTTAGGAATTCAGATACATCGAGATCAATCTCGAGGTATTCTTAGATTATCACAAAAGAGCTATATCAATAAAGTGATCAGAAGGTTTGGCATGCAGAGTTGTAGACCAAGTGACACCCCTGTCACTAAAGGAGACAAATTTAGTCTTACTTAATGCCTTAATAGTAACCTTGAAATTCAAGAAATGCAAAAGATTTCCTATGCATTAGCTATTGGGAGTTTAATGTATGCTCAAGTATGTACGCATCCGTACGTTGTGTACATTGTTAGGATGTTAGGCAAATGTTTAAGCAACCCTGGTATAGACCATTGGATAGCAGCCAAAAGGGTTATGAGATATCTTCAGAGAACAAAAGATTACATGCTTACTTATAAGAGATCAGATCTTTTAGAGGTCGTAGGGTATTCTGATTCTGATTCTGATTTCGCTGGATGCCATACATCAGGCTATATTTACTTGTTAGCTGGAGGAGCTATATCTTGGAAAAGTGTCAAACAGACACTTGTAGCTTCGTCCACTATGGCAGCAGAGTTTGTAGCATGCTATGAGGCATCAAACCATGGATATGGTTGCGAAAATTTATCATAGGGCTGCGCATTATGGAAAATGTAGAAAGACCACTCAAATTATTTTGTGACAATAAGTCAGCAGTGATGTATTCTAATAACAACAGGAGTTTATCTAAGTCAAAGCATATTGACATAAATTTCCTTGTTGTAAAAGAAAGAGTGCAAAATAGTCAAATATCCATAGAGCACATTGGGACAAACTCCATGATAGCGGATCCGCTCACAAAAGGTTTACCACCCAGGGTCTTTCATGAGCACACTGCTCACATGGGTGTTACATTGTTTGAGGATATCATGATTTAGTGGGAGTTTATATTTTATTTGTTTTATGTTTGTTTTCAGACATTTATGTATTTGGTTATTTTCTGATCAGAAATGAAGTATTTAGTTTATTCACTCTGTTTATTATTTTGATACTGACCTCATTTAAGTTTAAAGAGGATCAGTTGGAAATAGACATGTTTAGATCATATTGCATATAATTTCTATGCTACACATCCATACTTGATCTATGTCATTTATTTGTGTTAATATATGTGATCAGGGATGGATTTAGTTACAATATATGTAACGAAAGTCGCCTTGGTTCTATGTTAGCATAATTAATGGATGAGATTGTTCGGAATATCTTTTGATATGATAGTAAAATTTTGAGCTCATAAGGTTGTATAATGACATTTAATTATAAAGGAATTAGTATATATGTGTGTGGTCCAAGTAGGAGATTGTTGGAAAATATGGAAATCACATATATAATAAAGGTAATTACATGTTATTATTTACTACCATGATAGCTTAGCCCAAATTAAAAGTGATCTAATTTGATTAGAATTTTATTGAGCTTTAATTATTAAATAAAGTATGGGTTAAATATGTGTCGATACTCTAGTAATTAAGTTCTAATCAAATTCTAATTAATGATGGGCTAAATAGGAATTAGAACTAATATGCCAAGGTTATAAATATTAGGGTTATGGTCCCCAAATTATACACAAGATATCTTTTCTAATATGTCATCCTTAGGAAAGAAAGAGTAAATATTATTTGAATTCTTGTGTGCTAATTTGGAAGATCAAATCCCCAAGATCGGGAAAAGCTTCAAGGAATTCATGGATTCAGGTACGCTTCTGTATTTAGTTTTATTCTTGATTTATTTTTTGATGATTTGACATGATAGATCCTGGTTTATTCAGTTTTATTTTAGATTTATTTTACAAATCTAACAGTACAGTCCACCGAGTTAAGTGGGCCAAAGCACGCGCTCCCTTATAGCGTCTCAAATAACCCATTAAGTGGAGACTCATGCTCAACACTCCCTTATCTACTCCAACAAATCAGTCCACCTAGAGCCATATGCTCACAAATAACATATCAACATGGTGAGTCCTCATAAATCATATGGCATGTCAACTATATCCAATGGACCCAACATGCATGTTGCCAATATATTCAATCAAACATAGCAAATACATCAGTCATTATTATGCTCAATTTAATGTGACAAAATGATTATGTATGGCTTGTAACATAGCCATTTAACATCTAATTAAATCAAGCAATTCGCACACCAATTTCCCAGATTCAATTATTCAATGTAACACCAACATATCATGATAAAAAATTTACTACCAATCTTGCAAAAATTAACTATTCAACTATAATTAATTAATTGCAATAGTTAATTAAACTTCTAAATTAACATAATTGAGGGTCAATTTACCAAATCGTCCTTAGAAACACTCATCACACAATTTTTTTCTACCATAACAAGTGATCAACTACGCAATTTCGAGCTTCAATTCCAGTTATCCCTGTCCTTTTCAAGATTTGGAGCTTTAACAGGCATTACCACCTTTCCAAAGATATACTAAACACGAATTTTAAAGTTTATTTGTCAAATAAATACCCCAAAATTTCTCTTATTTTACAATTAAATCTAATTTAATTAATATTTAAATTTAACTCAATTTAACCCCTAATAAAAATTATTTTAAAATTATTTTCGATCCAAATTAATTATTTTCACTACTAATTATTTAATTACTTTAAAATTAATTTTCCAAAAATATTTTTATTTTTCTAGATTATTGTTTAATCGATTTTAAATGAAATTAACCTCCTAAATTAAATTAAAATTACTAAAACCCTATAAATTCCTAATTTCATACTGAATCCAAAAATATATCCAAAATTTCTAGACCCGATTGAAGGATATTATAGATGTAATTCCTCAATATCGATCATAACTTCTAGATCAAAATTGACGTGTTACGGGTATGTTAAATGTATGTGGGTATAAGAGATACACTTACAATGAAATATATTTAATAATAGTATTCAACACACACCAAGCTATTCAACTCATATTTCAAATTCGTTAACTTAATGCAATATTTGCCAACGATAAATACATATAATTAACAAATTCAGATTTCGATGGATAATTAATTAATTGAGAGAATAATATTTAAGTGTAATGCAAAACAACTCTATCAATCACATCATGCAATTTCCATGAACCTTCACCGATTGATATACATGGATACACATTCATTCATATTGATGAAATATATAGAAAGATATTGAAAGAGTGAAAGATAGTAACTGTACCAATATGGGTTATCCCTATCAATAATAAACTCAATTATTGCAATATGGGTTTGCAGCTGCTTCCCATATCAAATTACTTAAGAATAGATTACATTATCTCTTTTCTTTTTCCCATTTATAATAAATAAATAATATGCTAGTTGGATCATAAATAGCATATGTCTAATCACCCTTTTTTTTCGTTGTCCATATTTATCTGTGATCTATTATGATAGGGAATGGGCCTGAGCTCGACTATTTTTAACTGGCATACGAGCTAATTTAACCATGTTTTGAAGAAGTATTTTTGGATAAAAACGATTTTGAAAAAATTTTAAATTTTTTGTTTCTTTAGTCTATTTTTTGTATTTGAAAAACATTTTACGTCTTGTTCAGAAATATTTTTATCTCAAAAGCATTTTTGTCCCCAAAAACTTCTTAAAAGCATTGCTAAATTAGCCTTACATGTTAATACTTCTCCATTTGATGTTCTTCAAAATCACTTTTTATTTAAATAATTGAATTTCTTTTTGGTTATCAAAATAGATTTTTCAATCTCCTCCTTTTTAAATAATATTTTATAATATATTAAATTTACAAAATTAAATAAAAACTTTATAAAATTAAGAAATTATAATGAAAATACAAAATGATATTTATAAAATTAAAATAATGTTATAAATCTTCATAAAATTATGAAATTATAATAAAATTGTAATAAAATAGTTGTAAAATTAAAAGAGGAGTACTTTTGTGAATATATCAAAATGGGATTGGGTGGGTTTTTCTTGAATCCAATTCTAACCTGATATTGAAAGTTTTAATGAAAAAATCGATCCATTTCTCTCTGAAACTAGATTTTTAAAATAAAAAAAAAACATCTCTTTTGAGCCCTCGACTCTATTTGTGCCCTCATAAGGTAGCTTGTCCATGTCTTTGGACTTCTGAACGATTGTCACGTTTGCTTCCCAAGATTTAAGAAGACTATTTAGCATCTTTTTCACCAACTTCTTGTTTGGATAAGTCTTACCAAGAGTATCGAGACCATTGGCGATGTTGGTGAAGCATCAAAGATCCCCTTGATTCCCTCATCTGCATGGCCTTGAAATACTTATAATTCAATTTAAACAAATTCAATTTAAACAAACTTATCTTGGATTTCTTGACTTACTTGTGCCATTATCAGTCATTCTTATTTTGCATTGTCACATAAAGAGTCTCTATTGTACTCATTGGGGCCAAGAGCATAAAATAATGTATGCATGGTGTTGACATTTAGTTGAGCCACTTTCACATCCATTTCATCCCATTTATCTTTTTCTCCGGACATTATTATGTCTTATATTCTCTTCTTAGGGATTGATGACCCATTGTGATCATCCTTCATACTTCATAATCGTTGGCTTGGATGAACAACTTTATTCTTTTCCTCTAAGAAGAATAGATGGAACCATTGAAAAGTGGATATCTCATAGTTGAATGACATTCTTTCAATATTATTCCATTTTTCTCAAATTCCATCAAGCACACCTCATCTATAGTAGAAACTTCTTGGTGATTAATCATTACAACTGTATAAATTGAGTTTCTCTTGGATCTTTATCTTTTGGTGGTTAAACTTTCATTAAAAAACTAGCTCTGATACCGATTATTATCCTCCAAATGTATCAAGAGGGGTGAATTGATGTTTAAAAAATGAAGTGAAGCTCAAAAAATTTGTACAACGATTTCAAAGTGGTTTGGCATCAATTGCCTACCTCTACCAATTTAGCTTTTCTCAATTAAGGATTTTATCCAATTCACTAACCGGTACCTTTCAATGACAAAGTATAGCCTTTATAATATTATATTTTATAAGGTAAGATAGTGTTGGATAGCCAGTACGCCCCATGGCGCAACGAAAAAATTATTTAGGCGATTATCAATCATGAATCCATGTGTGAGGAACTAATCGGGTTGAAACAAGGGTCGAAAATATACCTTTCGAAACTGAAAAGTGACAAATAACGTTGTTAATAGGATCCCTTTCGGAGATGTCGATTCCAAGCCGCAACTATAACGTCTCGGCTTCTACGTAATCCACCCAGTCAAAGAATGAACAACAACACTCTTTTGAACTTTTCAGAGAGTCTTTTTGAAAAATGGCTGCTAGACCTTTTATTTTTGTTTTTGTAACCCTAACATACACTAAGAGATTATATTCCTTTTATTTTCTTTGATATCACATATCAGGAAAAAAAAAACAAGATTATTCCCTTATTATTAGAACAAATGGAAAGTCGAAAAAGAAATTATATTCTTTACTAAAGAATATCAATTTCCATGTCTTTTATATTTTGACCGAATTAATTATTATAATTGTTTATATTAATAATTTTGGTAAACTATATACAATTGATATTTTGTATGAATCAAATTCATATATTAATTTTATCTATGTTCTCTTTTCGCATACAACAAGTTTGTACATATAATGTGTTCAATATTTAACTATCAAATTAAATTAATTCAATAATTAATTTAATTTACGTGACAGCTAAGTACAATACCAAATGTATTTGGATTCTGTTCACTTCAACTATAGGGTGTGATTTTGTAGGCTCTTGTAACGTTAGTAGTAATATTAGAACAATTATAATATTACAAGTAATGAGTAACATCTAGCAATGTATCATTGCTACCCAAGTTACAAGAAGTCGTGATTCGACATAACCTTTCTGGGATAATTTTTCATGTATTATATCATTTTATCCTTAAGATCTAGATTGGACATAAGTCATGGAATAGTCACTATTGTATAGTCCAATATCATATTTCTTGATATTCTGAGTAGACTAAAATAAAAAAATAAGTGTGATATCTCATATCAACTTATTCGAGCATGACCATGCATTTTTAGTCTCACTCCATCAAGAGGCCTAATATATTGCTCCCATTATGTGGGGAAAAAATCCTATCTTGATCAATCATATCCCACTACATAGATTGTGGCATACCCAACATCAATCTTTATGGTATAACCTATTATGGTAGACATTTGACTGTGTCAAAATATATGACTCACAATGTTGGGACAATCATGATCTCAAGTCTGAGGATCATATACATAGTTATCACTATGAGTAATGTTGTGAGTATTACATAATAATCCAAGAAACATAATCATAACGGGTCAGTTCAGTATGTTGTTCTCTTACACATACTCATGTATCAATTTTAACATTCCTATGTCAATGACAACACTTTGTCATCAATCAACTACACATTAACCTCAATACATTATCATTGTTCAAGCCCATAATAATAATTGACTAAAGACCTTTTAAGAATAATCATATTATTCTCAGGACTTTTAATTAATCACTTTATTTATCTACAGAGAAAAAGAAACTGAAATAACAATGACAATGCCTTATATTAACAAATAAGGTAAAACGAGTATATGATTACAATCATCTCAAGATTGGTCTTTAGGCATTCTCTAATGATAACACCACCACCTTCTTAAGGATTTCGCCTAAAACTTTAAATAACCTTTCAAATAACAAAAATGAAATAAGAAGAATATAAAACCTCTTAAAGGTGAATATACAATGATTTAGCTCTTACAAATATAATAAAACACTTGTACAGTGAATTAATTACAAATAAAAATGACAAGTGTTTTTAAAGGAAAATGAGTATAACAAATGAAAGATGACATTTTTGCACTTTAATATTTGAAAGCTTGTTTCTTGTCTATATTTAAGTGTTCTTGGATCCTATTTATATTCTCTCATTGATTTGTAGTTATTCGGGGTTGCTGGAGAGAGTTTCTAACCATTGGGAGCATTAATTATGCACAATAAATGACAGTTTGCAAGTAGGGGTATTGATATCGTGAAGAAAAATAGCAATTAGAAGTGCTTGGGTATCGATATTGATACCTCATAAGAGGGTATTAATACCATATATTCTAGATAGTGTTGCAACTACTAGCTTCCAATGTATCAGTACCTTCCAAACATGTATCTATACTTAGAGGCTAGGTATCAATAGGGGTGAGCGTTCGACCGAATCGAGTCAAATCGAGTCGAATCGAATCAATTGAAAAAATTTTGAGTTAATCGAGTTGACGAGTCCTATTTTATTATCCTAACTCGATTTGAAATTTTTTCGAATGAAGTAGAGTGAAATGAAATTCGAGTCAAGTTGAATCGAGTGAAATTATTTGAGTTAAATTTAAAATTTAAACATGCCAAATTAACATCTTGTTATAGTATAACTAATTTCATATTAGAGCAGTTAAATTTGAAACCATATATATTTGAAAACTTTTTCAAAACAAAATAAAAAAAATACTTTAGTATGATAAACTTAAATAATTAATTACCTTATTTAGGTCCCCAAAATTATTATTCTAGAAATTTTTTAATTTTTTAACTTTCTTTATATATTTTTTAGAATTTAAAAAAATAGATTTTTTAAAATATAAATTTTGGAATTTTTATAAATATTTTGAATTTTTGAAATTTATTTTGAACTATTTTGTAATTTTTGTTGAGAAAGACCAATTTGCTCATTTTCAAACTTGACAAGGACTAAAAGGGTATTTACACCAATATGTTACTCGAATTATAAAATTCAACTCGATTCGAACTCGAAACTCGAATTACTTATTCGAGTTGACTCGAATAATTCGAATAACTCGATTCGATTAACTCAAAATTCAAATTCTTTTTCAATTTTTTAGAATCGAATTTAGTTTTGCTCATCCCTAAGTATCAATACCTTTTTATTGGGTATCAATATCATATCCCTCTAGAAAGTGTCGTTAACACTATTTAAAAGAGTATTGATACCTATATGCTTGAAAATGACTTATCATACTTGATCAAATAACATATATGTTCTTTAAACAAATACTAACATGAAATTCATGAGAAGTTTATCATACTTTAATTTCTTATGATCAAACCCTAGTTATTATTTTCTCTCTCCTCAAGGATAAATATAGATACACTTCTCATGAAATTAAGATAACTACTAGGTTTCTCCTTTAGTTTCACTAAAGATTCATGAAAAAAATTGGAGGAATAAAACTTGAAAGGCTTGAACTTGGTCAAAAAGACCTACTTGAAATAAAAACAAAAATGGTAAAGATGGAGAAAAGAGAGCGGTGTGAGAATAGGGAAAAGATGAATGAATTTCATCATTTTTCTAAACTATTCTAAAACAATATCTATTAATTTAATAATTAAAATAAAAATATTAAAATATTTCCACCAATCATATTTTTACACCAATTTAGTCTTTAATAATTATTCTATTCATAATTATCTAAATTAAGTATTGACCATTTAATTGCTTAACTTTCTCTACAACACCATTCATGAGTCGTATTTTTTTTGGTAAAAGTTCACTTCTAGTCCCTCTATATTTTCCTTTAATTCAATCTAATCATTCTAACACTTAATTTTTTTTCACTTTTGCCCCAATACTTTTTACTCTTTTACAATTAAGTCAATACCTCAGATTTATTTCTCACAATATACGAGCCTTTTCAATTACCTTTTGTAATACCCTTAATCTGTATCCATCACCAGAATAGGGTTACAGAGCATTACCGAAGTTGACAGATCAAATAAACAGACATTTCATATAATATAACATTCATGTCAGAAACCAATCGAAACCAAACATATTTTCCCTTATACGAGCCCTCGGGGCCCAAAATACGCTTTAGAAACAAGTCGGTACTAGATCGGATACTCAAAATTTTTTTCGAAAAACATTGAAATTTTTCAAAGCTGCAGGGGACACACGGCCGTGTGGCCAGTCACACGGCCAAGAGACACGCTCATGTCTTAGACCGTGTGGACATTCGAAATAGGGACACACGGTCGTGTCTCGGCCCGTGTTCGTGCCCGCGTAACTCCTTGACTTGTGCCATATGGCCAAGCCACATACCCGTGTGCTAGGCTGTGTGAGCATACTGACTTGTGAAACTTAAAAGGTACAGGGGACACACGACTATGTCACTTAGCCGTGTGTCATACACGGCTGAGACACACGCCCGTGTGGACGAAAATAGGCCAATTTTCAAGCCACATTTCTCACCCAATTTGACATCAACCTAACTCAACATTTTTGCACATTAACAAGCCATCACAAGGCATTGAAAATAAGCCAAAATCAAGTCTTAAACATGAAATTTCACCACATACAACCAATATGCCCTTAGGCACTTCAAATGAAAACTTAAAAATCATATCAACCAAGTATCCAAACTCACTGAAATGACCAAATACATATATGCATATCCAAACCCCATTTACTTTCTTTCATTCTACCATATCAAACACACAACAATTATGATAAGGCCACTTATATACACATCAAAATATACCAAACTCAATCCATTCAAATAGCTAGTCTCAACAAAAAAACTATATACCAACATTGGCCAAAATAACCTATACATGCCATTATATTCGAGACTAATTTACTGAAAGTATCAAAAGGACTGATGGATAGTGTGAAATAACTCCGACCAGCTTCCAATCTGAACGAGCTTCCGAATTACTATAAAGCAAAGAAAAATAAACCAAAGTAATCATTTAAGCTTAGTAAGTTCGCATAACACGGAATTTAACTTACCATATATCCTTACAATAGGTAAGTGAACATAGCATATCTCAACCAATTTGGCCAAAAGCCTAAACACATGATCACCAACATATTAGCCATGAAAAACACATATAAGATCCAACGCACATGGTTGAATTCATCAAATAATCACATTTCATATGTTTCATATAAATACCAATAATAGTTCATATCGAACTTATAAAATCTCATAACAGAACAGTGCTCGTTGAACCATTTAGAATACCGTTGGATACACAGGTAGGACAAACGAGGTGTACTAAACTGTAATTCGTCAATTCATATACATGTATGCTCATACGAGCTATAACAATAAGCTCTTTCAAGCTAAATAATGGGAAGCTCATAAGAGCTGAAATCAGTGACCCTAATACATGTCATTTGTATCCTACACATTCTTAAGGTTCAAACAAGGCTCGATATTCGTCGTACATCGTCGGATATACGATTGGTACTCATATATGATGGTAATACAATTAAGATATGTTGAATTCAATCAAAGCATATAATTACACAATTTAGTTACACGAACTTACCTTAACGAGTTTACGTAGATACAAAGACGACTAATACAATATTTTTTCTTTGTCTTGCTCTAACTCCGTACGAGGTCTAACCAGATCTACACGAATGAATTTAACTCAATTCAATATAATTCATATTCAATTTAGTCCAACACACATTTTGGCAAAATTACCATTTTACCCCTATACTTTTAATCCTTTGCAATTTAGTCTCTAGGCTCGAAAAATGAAATTCATACAATTTAATACTTACTCAAGCCTAGCCGATTTTTATACATATTAATACCAGTCCATATATTTCACAAAAATTACAAATTTTACCATAAATTTATCATCTTTTTCAACTTAATCCCTAATTGATAATTTCATCAAAATTCTCTTTACAAAAGTTGTTTATCTACCAACAACCTTTCATTTTTTATCATCAAACTTCAAAACTCAAGTATGTTTACCAATAGCAAAACTATAATACTTTAACAGTTTTGCAAATTGATCCCAAGCTAGCTAAATTAAGCTACTACAACCTCGAAAACATAAAAATCATCAAAAACAGGACAAAAATACATACCTAATTGAGCAAAATAAACTTGCCTACACTCAAGCTTCCATGTTTAGGTTTTCTTTCTTTTTTCTTTATTTTTTGTGGAAGATGATGAGAATAGATTATTTTATTTATTATAACTTTAATTACTAATTTCCAAAATTAACCTTCATATCTCATGAAATTCCAATGATGACTATTCATACTTATTCACTAACCACCTTAATGGCCTATTTACTATATAAGGACCTCCAATTTAAAATTTTATAGCTATTTAATATTTTTAGCTATTAGAACTCAATCTTTGCACTTAATGCAATTTAGTCTTTTTTTATCAAATTAAGCATGTAAACGGTAAAATTTCTTAACGAAATTTTTATACGATATTTCTATCATATTGTAGACTATAAAATAATATTAAAATATTTGTTTTTTGACTTGAATTTTTTGGTTCCGAAACCACTGTTCCGATTTCACTGAAAACGGACTGTTACACCTTTAGTCTTTATCTTCTCTCTTTACTAACACTGATAATTTCTATTTTATAACCTTCTCAAGTTCTAACATACTGACTCTCGATTTACCACGATTCCTGAATCAGGGGGTATTGGGGATGTCACACATTGTAAGCGCCACCACATTTCAACTTCTAACATTGAGCAAATATCAATATTCTGAATAAAGTCAATTCTCCAAAATCTGTCGTAATCTTTAACCAAACCACTAGTAGCCGCATAACCATTATTCACACTCCTCACCCATCAGTGCTTACCTTTAGCCAACTAATCCTCGGTTAAGCCCAATGGATAACTAGGTTCTGTGATTCTTATGGTGACCATGGCAAGTATTCTACCTCTATGAAACAACAACCCTCTTTTCACACATCTGATAGGCTCTATGAATTACATTCGCCTGACCCAGAAGTCCTTGACTAAAAATGTTATTGTTACATTGCTTCGAAAGACACCAGCAAAGTGCTCTGAACATACACTCCTAATTGTCAAGATCAACTGTAAATTGTTCAGCATTATTAATATTATATATTAACTATTCCTCCATTGACGTACTGAACAAACTAGTCAGTTTTCTACAAATTCAAACTACTTCCTAAACACGTGTTCAGACACAAATTTGAACAAGCAATAAAAAAAACTAAAATAGAGAAAGTAAGGAGAGATTTGCACACAATTGTTTGTTAGCTCAATTTGGAAACAATCTTACTCTACTTAGCCTCACTCAATGAATGGTTCTATACCACAATTGATCCAACCACCTATTGGCTAAAGCCTAATCTACCTTTACACAAAGAAGCAATTGCAACCTCAATATCTAGTCCCAACTTGTTACACCCACTCACCCAAAACCTTACTTACAAAGGTTCAATCTCTCACAAGGAATATTAGTCTTTCAATCGGTTTGCTCATTTCTGATTAGACTAAGGACATGTTTAGGTTCGTCTACTAATATAAGTTATCTTTCCGTATTACGATCCGACCACGTAATACCGCTTAATATTAGGTTAAACATTAGACAACCAATGAGCAACATTTGCTTCCATTTTACTTTGCGTGCAAAAATCATATGAGGAAAATCATACAAAGTATAATAATGTAATTAATGAATTTGTTTTTATTAACCAATTAGTTCGAAAAAATTACAAGTTTACAAACGAATATACTACACTCAGGGCACCAGATCCAACACTTATGACAATAAACATCCTTTGCTAGCTAAATTGCCAATAATACATTGATTCCACCTTTCTCATCACGACTCACTAGCACAACACATTATCGATGACGAGTATCCAAGATACATATGCAATCGAAAAAGGAACCACCAAAGAATTAATATTGTCAAGAGAATTCAAGCCAAGAAAAAAGTTGTAATAATTTAAATGAATTACCTCAAAGACTTCATTTCCTTTCCACTAAATAATCTGCAGCTCAACTTCTTATGCTACTCCCATAGTTGAGACCTCTTTGGAATTTACAGTTTTGATTTTCTTAGTCAATTTGCTAACTGAGAGACCAAGTTTATCCACGACTTTCTCCAATATGAACAAATCGAATGCCCTCGTATCAACAAGCGAACTTTTCCTTTGGCCTGCAATGTTGATGTCCACAAATATCAATTCTTTTTATTGCGGTCCTTTTTTGCTTTCACAGAATTGAGTATCATTCATCTAAGCTTTAATACCCTTTTCTCATCGGGATCTGCTTTCTCATTTTTAATGGTCGCAAACAGCTTGGATTGCTCTGAACAGTCTCGCATCCTATGCGAACTACAACACAAGAAGCATTTCACTAACTTCTTTTCATTCTCTTTAACCTTCAGAGGATTGTTGGGTTTCATCTTCCTATTCTATGGTTTCCCATTACCATAATTCTTACCATTGTCACTATTGTCATTGCTGTATTGTTCTTCCTCATGGTCTCCCCCACTATTCCTTATCTTTTTATGTAACACCCCTTACCCGAGACCGTTGCCGGAATCGGGTACGAAGCGTTACCTAACTTAACTTACCAAACTGGGAACATTAAAAATTTTCCAAATACTTAAACAAATTAAAATAATTTATTTAACTGTTCACATTAAAACTATCTAACTGCGAAGTAGTCGCTAAATTAATTATAACTCAAGTTACGAAACTCAAAATTTAAATCCGTAAATTTTCCCTAAAACTATACTCATATATCTAATTATAAAAAAAAATTTAGATTTTTTGGGTTGGCCAATTAGTACAGTTTATTAGTTAAAGTCTCCCCTATTTCACTGTTTGACAGTTCTGACCTCTCATCACTAAAAATTAATTTTCTCATTTTACAGATTTCATGTGGTACTTCTACTTGTTTCACATGTATAATAACAATCATTAGTAATGAATTTAGCTTATTAAGTTCACATGTAAAATAACAATCATTAGTAATGAATTTAGCTTATTACTAAGCTTTCATAATTTGCATAAATAATGCTAAGTTCATACTTTCCCATCTTACTCATCGGTAACCTTACCAAAAGCTCAAAAAAAATAAAGCACCTTGCTTAATAGATTGCTTACGTACTTGCAACATCTCATTTAACATATTAATACTCTTCCATAATATAGGCATATTGCCAATCATGTCACAAAGTGTCATAAGTATAACTGAAAACTTATCACTTACTTAAAATACTTGAATAAACTCATTAAAATACTTTTAATATCATCGACTTATAAACTCAATATTATTAAGCCTTATGTACATACCTGTACTCTTTCCTCATGATCTTACCTTGTCATCTTTCTGAATTATTCTTTGGATTACTCAAGTATCTTTCCTTTTGAAACTTACCATTGCCATGTCTTGACATGGTCTTACGTGGTATCCTTGCCTTATGAACTCACCAATGCCATGCCTTGGAATGGTCTTACATGGGATGTTTCCTGTCCTGCCAATGCCATATCCCAGATATGGTCTTACATGGGATCACATATCAGTGTCGATGCCATGTCCCAGACATGGTCTTACACTGGCACTCATCTCAAGCCGATGCCATGTCCCAAACATGGTCTTACACTGACTCTTCTTTGTCCGTGCTGATGCCATGTCCCAGACATGGTCTTACACTAGCACTCCTCGAACTGTGCCGATGCCATGTCCCAGACATGGTCTTACACTGGCATACTCACTGCCATGGTCCAACCATGGTCTTTTCCGTCAATTATTTCTTAATTTCCATGTTATAAACATGGACCTTGAGATATCAATGCCTTGACAAATCATAGCTGAAACATACTTGCTCAAATTCTCAAGGTCAGTCACATAACTCAATAATAATAATAGCAACAATTGCATAATAATAAAATGCTACTCAACTTACATACTTATATTCTCAATCTCATCATATCCTAAATTTATCTTATTCTCCTCAAATTATGCTATTCAATACTTTCTTGATCTTATACAAACCCATATTACAACTATGGTCTTATATGTAAACTTATTTGAATTCTCATTTTTAATGTCGAATCATTATCAAACATTTCTCAACTATTATCATTATATTCAAAAATCAATACTAAAGCATTTATAACTAATATATCAATTTAGCATTCAAACATGCTTAATTAAATGCATATTAAACACATGAACTTACCTTGATACCAAAACGGCCATTTGATCAACTTTTCTGATTTTCGATTTTTCTCCCGTTCTAGGTCCAAATCTCATTTTTCGGGATCTAAAACATCATATTTCACTTATTTAATCAATTTACTAATTAAAACATATTTTTGACAAAATTTACATTTTTACCCCTAAACTTTTGCATAATTACGATTTTTTCCCTAGGCTCGGAAATTAAACTTTATTCCTTTTTCTTATGTTTTATGACATGCTGAACATTTTTCCCTTATATGGCAACATCAAATTCTTGCTCTAACATGCACTTATGAACAATAATAATTTTTACCGATTATGTTGTTTCACTCGTTTTCACTGAAAATCGATTAGCAAAAATCATTTAACATAATTCTAAGATTCATATTCTATCATGAAACATCAAAATACACACTTTTCATCTATGGGTAATTTTCCAAATATAAACCCTAGCTCAAATTAATGGTAGAATTAACTTAAGCGAGTTACCGGGATTCTAAAATGTAAAGAACATGAAAAACGGGGCTAGAACGGACTTACTATGAAGCTTGGAAGATGAAAAAACCCTAGCCATGGTGTTCCCTTGCTACATTCGGCCATGGAGAAAAGAAATGAAGAAGATGATAGCTTATTTCATGTTATTTTGTCTTTATTCATTAATTAAGGCATTTTACCAAAATGCCCTTAAATACATTACTTACTAACCATGTCTATTTTTGTCCATCAAACTTTAATGATCTAATTACTATTTAAGGACCTCTACTTTAAACCCCATTTCAATTAAGTACTTTATGAACTAGAACACGTATTTTGCAACTTTTGCAAATAAGCCCTAATAGACAAATTAAACATGCAATCTATAAAATTTCTTATCGGTAGTCTAACACATGCATCCAATCAATCGGTAAATCATGATAATTCATCATAATAAACTTTTCTATTTCAAATTTGTGGTTTCATAACCACTATTTCATTTAGGCCCTATTTAGGGATGTTGCATTTTAGGCTAGGAAGACTCGAACTTGTCTTTTCTTGAACCAAACTCGACGAAGGACTCTACCTCGACCATGGCTACGGTAAGTTCAATGATGCCTTGTCGGTGCAACTCCTGCTTCGCCCAAGGCTTCAACGTATCTTGAATCAGTAGGATGCCTCATTCTCACTCAAATCAAGGATTTGGAGTAACAACTCAGTGAACTCCCGAACATATTCCCGAACAGTGCCTTGTTGCGTAAGTCGACACAACTTAGCTCGAGCCTTCTCCTCGACATATTATGGGCAAAATTGCTTCCTAAATTCATTTTGAATGTAACACCCCTAACCCGTATCCATCATTGGAACAAGGTTACGGAGCATTACCGGATTTACAGATCAAATAGATACAAATTTCAAACATTTCATATCATTTAGCATTCATGTCAAAAACCAATCAAATTTGTACATATTGTCCCTAATACGAGCCTTCAAGGCCCAAAATACACCTTAGAAACAAATCGGGACTAAATTGGAAGTTCAGAGAATTTTTCAAAAACTTATATAATTTACCAAAACTGCAGGGGTCATACGACCGTGTGGCTATTCGAAATAGGGACACACGGTTGTGTCCCAACCCATGTCTGTACCCGTGTAACTCTCTGACTTGTGTCACACAGTCAAGCCACAAGTCCGTGTGTTAGGCTGTATAAGCATACTGACTTACTCTTTTAAAAGATACAGGGGACACACGACTATGTCACCTGGCCGTGTGTCATACACGGCTGAGACACACGCCTGTGTGGACGAAAATAGGTCATTTTTCAAGCCATATTTCTCATCCAAATTGGTACCAACCTAAACACAACAATTTGCATATAGCCAAGTCATAAATAGGCATCCAAAACCAACCAACATCAAGATTAAAACATGTAATATCATCACATACAACCAATATGCCCGTAGGCACTTCAAATGACAACTATGTATCCAAAATACCAATTCACAAAATAAATCATTTACATGTTAACCATACTAAACCTCGCATCAAGCATGATAAGGCCATTTATATATACATAGCAAAATATACCAAAACACAAGCCAATTCAAATGGCTAAAAAAAAAACAAAATATTTAGGCTATCATTAGCCAAAATAACCTATACATGCCATTATAACCAAAATTAGATAACCAAAAGTACCAAAAGAGCCGATAGATAGTGTGATATAGCTCTGACAAGCTTCCAACCCGAATGAGCTTCCGAATCACTATAAGACACGGAAAATAACACAGAGTAAGCTTTTAAGCTTAGTAAGTTCGTATATCAAAGAAATTAACTTACCATTTAGTCACATTTAAGGTAAGCAAACAAAGTATATCCAAACTCAATTTGGTCAAAGCCTAGGCACATATCCTCATCAACCATATTAGTCATGTAATTCATATAAATATCTAGAAACATGTATGAGCTCAACAAAAATCAAACTTCTATGTACATTTAATTTATCAAATCATATATCTATATATCATGTACAAATCATTTTCATATATCTCATGTAAATACCTGTGGTAGTTCGTATGGAACTCATGTAATCTCGTAACACAACAATGCCCAATGAACCATTTAGATTATCGTTTAACTGTAATCTGTCCATTCCTGTACATGTATGCTCATACGAGCTATAAACGGTAAGCTCCTCCGAGCTGAATAACAGTAAGCTATTCCAAGCTGAATAACGGTAAGCTCAAAAGAGCTGAAATCGGTAACCCTAATGACATGTCATTTGTATTCTACGAATTCCTAAGGTTCAAACGGGGCTCGGTATTCGTCGTACATTATCGGATATGAGATCGGTACTCATATATGATGATAATACAATTAAGATACATTAACTTCAATCAAAGCATATAATTACATAATTTAATTACACGAACTGACCTCAACGAGTTTACGTAGATTCGGCGACTAATTTGATATTTTTCTTTTGCCTCGATCTAGCTCCGTACGAGGTCTAACCGGATCTTAGCAAATGAATTTAACTCAATTCAATATAATTCATATTCAATTTAGTCCAACACACTTTTTGGTAAAATTACTATTTTACCCCTATACTTTGAATTCTTTACAATTTAGTCCCTAGGCTCGAAAAATAAAATTCATTCAATTTTATCCCTACCCAAGCCTAGACAATTTATAAACATACATATAGCAGCCCATATATTTCACAAGTTCACACTTTTACTACACAATTTATCACATTTTTTAATTTAATCCCTAATTGATAATTTCATCAAAAATTCCTTTACAAAAGTCATTTATCTAACAACAATCATTCTTTTTCTACGATGAAACTTCAAAAACCTAAGATATTCATCAATAGAAAAACTCAAATACTTTAACAGTTTTGCAAATTAGTCCCCAGGCTAGATAGATTAAGCTACAATGACCTCAGAAACATAAAAATAATTCAAAACAGGACAAAAATCACTCACCAATTGAGCTTCAAAGTAGCCGAACCATAGTTAAACAAAAATGGCTTTCTTCCTTCAATATTTGGTTGAAAAAGATGGATAAAGATTATAGCAAATTTGGTTTTATTTTAATTTAACATATAATTTATTAATTACTATTTTACCATTAAAAACATTCATATTTACACCAAATGCCAAGATAACATTCTCCACTATCTCATTAATGGGCTAAATACCAAATAAGGGCCTATCCTTTAGCTTTTAGAACTCAATTTTTGCACTTTACGCGATTTAGTCCTTTTTATCAAATTGAACATGTGAACAGTAAAATTTATTAACGAAATTTTTATACGGTATTTCTATCATACTATAGGAAATAAAATAATAATAAAATAAATTTTTTGACCTCAGATTTGTGGTCCCGAAACCACTGTTCTAATTTCACTGAAAACAGGTTGTTACATTGGAATTCCACCCAAATCTCGATACAACCTCATCTCTTATTTGTGGACCTACAAAACCACTATAACAGACCTATATAAGTAAAATAAATTGAAGCAGTGTTTACCTTAGTGACATCATTCTCAATACGTATCACACGAAAGTCTTGTTCCATCCACTAGAGAAAATTGTCCTCATCCCTTGCGAACCTCATCCCCTTAAACTCTTTCGATTTAGGAACATCAATTCTTTTGTTTCTATGAAACCACATCCAACATCCCATTACCCAAAGCAACATTGTAGATAGTGAGCTCCCCATTGAACTCATCAATCTATTCCTTTAAGGTCGTCATCGTGGCTTCAGAGCATCATCCCTCATTGTTAGATTATCCACTGTGGAATTGAGCATTCCTTGCATTGCGTTCACATTGTAACTAAGAGATTTCATCACAAATTCCTTGAGTTGCTCCCTTTTGGGTCTAGCTCATCGATGCATCTTTCAACTACCTCGAGTGTGTCCTTCACATCCCCCATGAGTTCTTCAAGATTGATCACTCAACTTTCCAAAGTCGACAACATATCTCTCGATTTGCTAGCTTTTTCGCCCCTCCCATGGGTCTTTATAAGCTCAATCTAATCGTTTACTCATTTCGTCATCTCGACCGACACCTTCGAACCTTAACTTGAATACCAACTATCACGAGGCCAGAACTTTAATCTAGCAAACCACACGACCTTAGGTGATTTCTTTGTTTCAAATCCGCTCAAGTTAGCCTAACTCTTGAAAAATGAGAATTCACAAGGGAAATTCTCTAAGGTAGCAAAATAAAATGGAAGCAAACTCAAAAGACAAAAGAACTCGAATTGAACAACAAAGCTATAAGAAAATAATAGTATACCGAGTGTTTGAGTAAATGCTCTCAATTATATTTAATAACTTTGAAGGTAATACAATAGATGATTACAAATGAGGGGGGAAGGCCTCTATTTAGTTGAGCTATCCTAGATCTAATGATATAGTTTAAATTACTTCGACAGTCAAGATTAAAGTCTATCTACAAGATGAGAGTCCTAAGAGATTTAAACTCTATATAATCTTATCCCTTATGATTTACAATATTCACTATGGTAACTATAGTTTAATTGGAGCGTTTAATTGGACCACCAAGTTTTCAAGTAAATGGGTTTCTCTTTTTGATCAGTTGATCTTCATGGGACGGTTTGTGTACATTCACCACGGGCTTTGATTCGCAGCCCGTGAAAGGTCCATTTCAGTATTTATATTTTTTTGTCCATTCCTTTACATAAACTTGATGACTAAGTCCTTTTTTATCCTTCAACTTGACAAATGCAAAAATTTGATGACATGACATTTGAGATTGTTTTAAGATTGTGTTATGCCACTTTGATACATATATTTTAATTTTTAGGTGGTGATAAAATCAAGTTCACACACTGAAATTAACTTAATTACCAAGTTGAAATATTAAAATAAACTAAGAAAAAGTATACTTAATTTTCAAATAAAGGAATAAAAGTAATACTAGGAGAAAGAAAAACCTTTTTCAACACCAATACAATTATACAAACACGCACCCGCCATCCAAGTAAGATTCAGCCTTAATATCAACAGAAGTTTGTACGAGGGGAGAATTCACAAAAGAAAAGAAAAAGATGGTTCTTCGATACACTTATCCAGTCCTGTTATGTATATTGATTTTAATGGTAATTTTTCTTCTTCTTCTTTTGGTCAATTTAATTGTACTTCAGAAACTAACGCTATGGTCTCTTTAAATGTGTGCATACATACAGCAGGGCCGCTGGGGATATGCAGTGAAGGACGAAATTTTCCGGGAAAATGAAACGAAAATTTCCCATCACATTAAAAGCGCAGAGGTTGGGTTATTCACCATGGATGAACTCCTTAATTTTCACGTTGGTCAAAAACTCCCCATCTTCTTCCCCATCCGAAACCTCTCACTGTACCCACCTTTCTTTTTGCCCCCAAAATACCAAAATATCATCCCTTTCATAAAACCCGCTGCCATGTTCAACCTCTTCAAGGTCCCACCGTCTTCCCCAAAAGGTAAAGCCTTTTTGGGTACTTTATACTCATGCGATTCCATCAATGGCGAAACCACCAAAATCTGCGCCACCTCTTTGGACTCCATGCTCGGTTTCGTTAAAAAAGCTTTCGGACCCGACGTTGATTTCAAGTTCATCACCACGACCCACCCGACGTTAACGACTCCGGTGTTCCAGAACTACACCGTTTTGGAACCTCCGGTGGAGATTGTATCGGTGAAGAAAGTGCCTTGCCATCCGTTCCCGTATTTTTATGCCATTTATTTTTGCCATACGGATTTAAACTATGAAACCAGAGCTTTTAAACTCCGGCTTGTCGGCGACGGCAGTGGGGACGAAGTGGAGGCTGTCATCGTTTGTCATTTGGATTCCAAGAATTTGAGCTCCGATCATTTGGTGTTTCGAATGTTGGGTGTCGAGAAAGGGAGCTCTTATTGCCATGTTTTTCGACAAGGTGATATTTTATGGATTCAGCAGCAAACCTCCGGTGGTGGTGTCGCTGCCGTGTAATGAAATTTCCGGTGACTCTGTTTTACTTTTGTGGTGTCGTTTTGTGTTCTTTGGTTTAATAATAATTATGTTGTAAATCTGCAATAATTCAGTGGGATTGTTTTACGATGGGCGTTTCCTATATAGAGATTTTGGATTTTTTTAATTGACTTGGGTTCAAATGAAAAACTTAATATTCAAGAACTAAAATCTCCAAAATAAAAAATTCTTTGGGATGAGTGATTTTTTCGCCGTTAATTGAAAATGAGATATGTGGGATGTCATATCTGATCATATTTATTAAAATATTATTTTCTTTATATGTTTGCTCAAAATTACTCTTTGCCACATGTATTTATTTCTTGAATATTTATACTCTTAATTTGTTTTCAATTTACTTATGTAAAATAATTCCTTATGCAATTATCACTAATTTACATACTAAGAACATGACATAATTATTATTAAGAATATAGTTTACAATTATATTAATACACTATTAATATTTTTATCAATTTTCACAAGGTTAATATTTGCAAATAAGGAACTTAAAAAATATGTTTATTTAAAATTTCAAAAATATTCACTAATTAATTTACATAATAGATGCTTTAATTCCTTAGTAGTAGTGTCTTATTTCAATAATTCTATCCAATAAAAATGACTTTTTTACCCTAATAATATTAAAAAAATAATTAAATACCAAAATGGTATGAAATGAACAGTGCCGAGGGGTGGTGCCTGACAAGGTGGCGACACCATCTATTTTTTTGCCCAATCATATAGCCATCATTAGCACATAATTTATTTTTTAAAAAATAATAATATTTAAATGGTGGAGGGTTATATACGGCGACATCAATATCATGCACTTATACTGGGCAAAATATGGGTTTCTAATACGGGTAAAAAAAGGTGAGGGGCACTCACTGGCGGCACCAAGGTTGGAGGGCACATGTCAAGCGGCACCAATAGGAGGAGGGAGTCTGTCAAGCGGCACCAGTAGAAGGAAGGGCACTATTAGGCGGCACCAATAGAATTTTTGTGTTTTCTTGAATTGTAGTAATTTTTGTGTTTTGTTGAATGGTTGCAGCAGCTAACCGATAAGAAAAAAGTAAAGAAAAATTTTTTTTGAAGAGGAAAAAGAAAAGAAAAGTCAGAAAGATTTGTAAGGTTTGTAAAGTGATTAATTTTTGTTATTATATTTTGTTTTTCAAATAATTGTTGAGAAATTTAATTATGTTTAATTATATTTATAGATTTACTATTGAAGATGGATAATCAATTCTTCGTATGTGTTTATTTCGATAGAGTAATTTTAACAACAATTGGTTGTATATTTGAATGTTTAACAGTTTTTTGTTAAGTTAGCTGATGTGGAGCCAGCTGAAGATTTTACTCCATTAAGTGAACAACATGGAGTTCAAGATATGTGTACGGAGGTTTCGAGAGCGTCTGTTGATAGGTGATCATTTGTACGTGGGTTCAACATCAATCTTAATGCTCCATTTGCGTCTGAGAACCTTAACCCAGGTTCTTGTTGCAAATACATCTGGTGATGATTGAGATTAATGCGAGTGGTGAAGATGAATATGATAATAATGGTCCTTCTGATCACAAGGTTGAAGATTATAGTGATTCCGATCTAGATGATATCGACGATGAAGGAGCGAATAACGATGAAAATGTTTATGCATCTTCAGTCAGGAACCCGAGTCGAGGTATTGTCATACGCAATGATCTTGGGGCCCACATGTCAATCGTAGATCCCGATGCGGCACATGCATCTGAGTTCCTTGAGTATCCCGATATACTATCTGTTCACCGATTGACCACAGATCCCAAACGTGAGGAGTTGTTTGTGGGCCAAAAATTCGCGACCAAGGAAGACTATGTATTTGCCATTGTGGAGTCGAAGAACATAGAATCATGGGAATTCTTCCTGATGAACTTACGGATGTATGTTGTTAGATACGACAATATTCGCATCATATCTGATACATCGATAGGACAAATTGTCGCAATTAGGTGTTCCGATGTTTCGTGGAGATCCGTTTACTACATCCGACACATCGCCTATAATGCCCCAAAATCTTTAACTTTTGTTTTGGCTCAATTTTGTTGTTAGCTAGCACTTGCTTCAGTGGTTCAGTGTCTTCAATGTGGGTTGAAGGCCACAGGTTCAAGTCTCTACGTGGGAAGGGGGTGTTTTATTTTGTTAAATATCTTTGAGAGTTATTTAGTTAGAGAGTTAGTGTTTAAGTTGAACTCCATTTAATTTGTTGAGGTTTAATTATTGTTGGATTTTAATTAGTAAATTAAGGGGTTAGTTTTTTATTTTAGCAAAACCATTTTTCCACGTTCCTGGTTTTGTTGTTTTTTATTTTCATAATTTGTTCTTTGTTTCTTTTGTTTTGTTTTTCTTCCAAGTCCTCGTGCCACCATTCTTCTCTAGATCTGTTCTTGGATTTTCTTTGTTTTGTTTTTTTTTTGTTCTTTCATTCTTTCTTTTCGCAACATCGCTCCTAATTCTTCTGTTGTGCATTTCGTTCTCGACGTTGGTGGTTCATATGGGTACTCTTGAATCTTGTTTTGTATTGTAAGTGGGGGTTTTTGCTTGTTTTTTTTCTTTCTTTCCTTTCTCATTTAATTTTTGGGTTGGAAGCGTTTCGTATGTTAATCGATTGCGTTTTAGGTGAGGTTGGACAGGTGATTGATCCCTCGGCAATTTAGAATTGTTGGTGAACTGCTATTTTTTTAATGTGAGAAGTGCATTTAAGGTTTAATGTCAAATATTAATAGTAGTACACTGAAGTTAGTTTTCTCATTTATGATGAATTGGGTTCGATAAATCTTTTAATGGATGTTTTTATGTCGTATTTAGGCTCCAGATTCTCGGGAGTAAATTTGCATCAAAATCGGACCAGGTGTATATCAAAAAATACGGAAAAAAATAACCGATGAAAGCCGAAAAAGTTCACTGTAGATGCCACATGGCCATGTGGTAAGCTGTGTGTGACACATGGTCGTGTGACAAACTGTGTGCTAGACCTGTGTGACACACGGTCTAAGCTATTTGGGTCGTGTGGACCGCATGAAAGTGTGCCAAGCCGTGTATCAGGCCGTGTGGACCACACAGGCGTGTGGGCCTAAAGTTTTTAATTTTCCTCTAAAGCCATATATGACATTCTAATTGTAGGCCTTCTGTGGGGTCTGTTTGTGATCTGATAAGCTATAAAACATGGAATTCAATCATTTGTTAGTACTAAGTCTATTATCTGTTAAGTATTCGAAACAATATATAATTAGTAAACTTTGGTTACGTGAAATCCAAGAAATTGTTATATATGCTCAGTATCTGTTATCTTATGCATGTATTCTGGAAACATGTCTGACATCTGTTATAATTTGTATCTGTATTTGGGATGGGTTATGATATATGGAAGAAGTGTTTCTATAAAAGGCAATAACTCGTCTATTTATCTAGCAGCTCAGCTGCAACTATTCTGTAAAGTGTCCTATCGACACTAAAAAATGTGTGGGTTTGGATGGGTGTTTTATACCCATATGGTGTGTTAGGATAGTCGGAGTTTGTGTGTAGTGGTTGGGGGTAGGATTATATATTTGTATCTGTTCTGCTCCGTTATGTATTTGTTTCTAATAAATCTGCCTGACATGCATTAACTGTTTTAAGCTATTCGTTATGCATTGAGTTTCCAAAACTCACTTTCTGTTTGATTGATATTTTCAGGTAACCCTCAGACTTAGGCGGGACGGTGCAATCAGGAGCTCGGTTAATGTCATAATCTATTTAAATTTGATTTATTTAAATTTTAGGATTTGGGTTCTGTAAAATTTAGACTCTCTGGACTTTTTGAATTGTTTTAGATTTTTAAACATTATTTCAGTATTTGCTTAATATTGTTTAAATGTTTTAGACGATGAAACTTGCTTTTTCTGCAAAAATTAAGCGCTTTCAAACAACAAACCATGATTCTCAAATATTCTTTTTAAAGGAGTTTCCGTTGCAAAAATTATAAGTTTTCAGAAATTAAAACAATCAACATTTTTAATAAAAAGGTACGCTAAGATATGATTTTGAATAATCCGGGATTTTGAAAGTTAATGATGATTTTCTAGTTACACAAAAACTAAATTTTCAATCGTGATACGTAACAACTCCAGATTTGGCCATAACGTCTAAGCTGAGTTTAGGGCGTTACATCGCCGCCAACTTTTATCGAGATTACAAGAATGCAGACTAGCAGAAATAAGTAGTGAACATGGATAAATTTCGGTTTCAATATGTTTTTTAAATATTCTTAATACTTCCACAAATTAATTCGAAAAGGTAACGTGTCTTTTCAAAATACATACGCAGCATACGAGCTAAAACAACACTGTTTCAGGTAAAAGCTGACCAGGTTTGAGGGTGATATGCACCGTGAAATGAATAATTGTTTTCGAGAGTGGTTGGGTACCATGGAATCGTGGCAATAAGCTCAGAGTTTCGATGACGAGTCTCAATATGGTCATATGACCACCAACTTGGCAGGGGTGATTAACTTTGTCTTGAAGCAAACACAATATCTTCCAATTTCATCTGTTTTCTTAGCTAGCTCTACAGGCTGGCAACCTTGATGCCAAGAATGAGGCCGAAACAAGTAAATCAAATGGAGGCAGGACACGTGTTTGCCGAGAAGGTCAAAAAGGGAATAGATGTGAACCGTCAGAGAGCGAGGTTGATAATGTAGAAATATATTCTTGACAAGTTAAAACTTTTCAAGTTACGGAGTTTAGTGACTGTTGACCCGATATCCTACCTAGGCCTTACAGAGTTGATCTCCGAAACAAACGGTGCTATTACGGGAAGTTCCAGACACTTTGTTACCTTTGTACGCACGTCGTTACAGCTTGTGCTCGTGTCCGGATCAATGCTGAACAATATATCGATGAGGTGTATACTCTGGAACGTACATTACATATTTGGGAAAATGAATTCCCTGTCTTGCATGATTTGTCTACATGGAAAATGTCTTCACTGACTTTCGAACTTGTCCCAAACAATGGGTTACGTAGGAAGTCGAAAGGTCGCCCACACGTCACCAGGATCCATGGTGAAATGGATATGAAGGAGAAAAGTGACCCCAAAATTTGTGGTCTGTGCAGAACAATTGTTCATAATCAAACTAAATGTCTGCATCGAACCTGCCACATTAGACAACCATCTCGATTGAGTGGAATATGAATTAATGTACTCTATGTTCAAATGTATGTGAAATGTTGTTATCAATTGAAGTAATATTTCATTTTACAATTTATGTATACTTTTAGTTTTATTAAAATTTATTTGATTATGATGGAATTTTGATATTGCTTAAACATGTTCAACTATAAAATAAAAAGATTTCACTTCGATGAATATTACATTGGAATACGGAGAAAATGTCTGAGCTATATATTATACAAACTTGAAAATTTGAATTATGATTACAAAACACATGCAATAAAAATAATGTTAAGCAGGCTAAAATTGATAGTTCGACGATGTTGTCCGTAGGGTAAACCATTGTGCTATCGGATGTTGGCGTTGAGGGTACTCATGATGGTCATTGTCACCCTCACCCGACACATCGTTCACAACATCCTTGGGGTGTGCTAAACATACTCGGAAAATCAAATGTCCCAAAGTTTTTCCTAGGAGGGGTGGAGTATTGGGGTGATAATAGGCTGAAGATATCAAACATCACTGATGATCTCAGATTCGGATGATCAGAGCTGGAATCGGGAATCTTTGACCTATATGCGTAGCTAGATGACCTCAGAAAATAATTATCTACCCCCAAACTGTGTATAAGACCGCTTAGGTTTGGGCTCAGGTTGCGGTGCAAAAGGCGGATGACCTCGTCGATGGTGTTGGTGCCTTCGAAGGTTCATGTGTGAAGGGAGTACCATCAATTGCCCACCATATAAAAATGATTTCCCATTCTTGATGTACCAAATTTGGTACTCGACTGAGGGCCACAAATTAAGAGCAAAATTCATCCGATGTCTTTACTTTATCCAGGCGTTCCACGATGTAAGATATTACTGATGCTTTAATGCCCAATTCTTTTATTCTTTCTCCCTTTTGTTAATTCTATGGACATTGTCAAAATTCTGTAGAACATTCGGAACATCTTGTTTACAATCAAACTGTTGCAGAACTCGATCCTTGCTGTACCACTCTACTATCGAGAAATTCAACAAGGGTGCGCTAGTGCACCACAAGTGTGAGTGGATGAAAGCAGATGAGGGAATAACAACCGCAATGTTTAAGGAAAAATATGACATCCAGATGAACTGCACAATTAATAACATGGTCATAGTAACACGAGTCAAATAATATAAATAAAGCAATTACATGACATGAATATTAGGAAAAACTACCCATTCCCCGACGTGTGTTTCAATCATCTATCAGTAAATCGCAAGCCTATAGGACCTCCCGATACCCGGACAAGTATACCATCTACAACAAAATTAAACTTGTTAGAACAAAATTTCATAATAAAAAAAATTTCTTGATGTAATGCTACAATTTTATTACCTATTTACAAGTGGGAAGACATGTGTTTGGTGACTAATCGATGCCAAAAATGGTATCTTGTACAGTGTCTAGGAATACAGCAATATCAGGCACCCGCCTATATCTTGTATTGCGTGCTTTGCCGCCTGACAAAGCTCACGATACAATGTTGCTAGTATTGTTGAGCTGCAACTGTACGAACGGGTGAGCATCAAATTAGATAATAGGGGCAAGTACATCAAGTGGACCTTATTTTTATTTGCATCCGGCATGAGTACACCCTCTATCAGATGTATGATATATGCTCGAGCAGCACATATCATCTCCCGCTTAGTGGCACTACTTGGTAATGTTTTGAAATTTGTATTCAACCATGAAAATCTCAGACTCGTAAAATTATCTCCAGCATCATCAAGCGAGCGTCCTGGTAAGTGATAGCAAAGTGTCGTCGGTTTGGACACTTTATTCATACTCGTGAACGCACTACCGTCGATTGAGAGCCCGAGTTACAGTGCGACATCTTCTAGAGTGATGGTGCACTCCTCATACGACAAATGAAATGTGTGGGTCTTCGGGCGCCATAGTTCAACCAAAGCGAATATCAAGTCGACCCTCAAATCGAACATGCAGATCAATGCTGCTGATCTGAATCTGGATTCCTCCAAGTATAGCATAATATGTTCACCCGGCCGATTGCGTGGACCATTAACACGGACCCTCAATATGCGGTACTCACATTGACCATATTAAAATACCGCATTAGTTAAAATCTTCTAATTAAATAAAAAATGACATGCAACTTTATAAGGGGACCCGTGAATAATAAATAACAATTTTTTTACCGGCTCATTAATCATATTTATTGTGTGATTGTCTTCTCTAATCAAAGAACCCATTTGAATATCTGTAGTTTCAAAAATAAAATTTAATCATCAATTAAACAAATAAACAATATACAAATAACGAAAATACATTTTCTACCGTTTATAATTTATTTGTAATTTAACAACCAACATAAAATTGGTTAAAATCTCCAATTACATAAAAAAAAAAACATTTCCACTCATTAACAACGAATATATAAATATGATATATCACAAAAATGCATACAATAGCATGCATGTACATATATAGTTTTTTTTAAAACAAAGAACTTAAATTTTTTATTTATTTCGGAAACAACTTTTTATCCTAATAATAATAAATTAATTACAAATGCAAAGAAAAACATGTAGATGTACATATATAAATCAAAATTTCAAAATTAATATTACAAATATATATATATATATATATACACATACATGCTTATTGATAGTTCCTTTCAACTCAAACTTTTCTCCCAAAATACTAAATTAATTTTCACAAAAAATTATTATTATATAGATCGAAATTATTATTTTATTATACATAAAAAATATCAAATAACATATATCTCAAACAATATATCTCTAAATATATTCCCTTCAACATATATCTCTAATGCATTCAAATAACATCACACAATAAGTTTTCAACACAAAAATAGTAAAAATACATAAAAATTAATGCTGCAAAACTCAAACAAGTAATAATTAAAAAACCCTGAAAACCTCAACCATACCATTTTAGTATTTAATTTGTTTTTTATACTAATTAAGAAGCATACAAATAAATAATAATACAAAAAAAAACTTCTCAAATATATCATTTCAGTATTTATTTAGTTTTTTCATAATTAAGTGACAAACATACAAATAAATAATACTACAAAAAAATTAAAACCCTAAACACACCTTCTGTCTCCTCTTCTCTTCAACCTCAACAACTTCTTTTTTCCTTTCTCAAACAATAGCCGGTCCCCGTCTCAGCTTATTTTATATAGGGATAAGGGGAGAGGAAGGGAATGAAAATGGAGTTTGGGATCCCGTGAGTGAGAATCAGAAAAGAGACCTCTCATGACTATCCAGTTATGGGGGGTCTCTTTTCTTATTCCCAAAGTGGTGTCGCCAATGAACCACCTTCCATCGATTAAAAAATTATTTTTTTAACTCGTATTTTGACATTGTTTAACTTGTTGAATCATATTGGTGCCGCTGTATAAGACCCCTCCACCATTTAGATATTATTTTTAAAAAAAAATTATGGGTTCAGAAAAAAATGGGTGGTGCCACCACCTTGTCAGGCACCACCCCTCGACACTGCACATTTCACACCATTTTAGTAAATAATGTCATGGGGACATCATTTTGGTATTTAATTATTTTTTAGTATTATTAGGGTAAAAAATCCAATAAAGACTAAAGTATTATAAATAAATACTTAACAATAAATTTTGTCATGCCCTTATTTGTCATTTTGCACATATCAACTTTCAGCTATTAACTAAATTTTACCAAACACTTTTAAATAAATAGTTAATAGAATCAGTTGATCAAACCAGTCACTACAATTAGTAATTAGCTATCAGCTAATTGTCAAACCGGACCGCTGTGAAAAAGCGTTCCAGGAAGCTACAACGGACTGTATGGTGGTAATGGTACTAGGCCTACCGACACCTGAGATAATTTATGTTTATTTATCATGCCTTTTAGAAGCTGAAGCCAACCGTGGGTAACTCGTAGTTATATCCATGATTAAGGTTCACATTTTTGTCATTAAGCCGAACTGATTCATGATGTTAACTTAATGAGGTGTTTAATATCAAATATTAACTTACAAAAAGAAAAATCGATGAATAAGTCTCAATAATAAAATAAAAAATTAATTCCAATCATATTATTCAAATCAATTTTAGTTCGAGTGTGTAATTCACAAATTTAAAAATTTTAATTTTTCAAAAAAAAAATTAATTTTTTTTTTATTTCTCTCTTGTTTTGTCCAACGATAATGTTAGCTTTCGAGTTATTTATGTTCATCTTTTTCTTCCTTCCTCTCACCAACCCTCTCTTTCTTTGTTCTCCTCGTTCACTCCGCCTTCATTTTGGGGATATATTCACTATTTTAACAAGTTATGAAGGATAGATAACGGAATTTGTTGTAGCTAAACCTCTACTGACCACCAACAATTTCTCTTGGAAAATGAGTTGGTCATAAATACTCAAAATGGTGGCTTTTCGTCGACTTTTTAATTTGTTTCTATTTTGAGAGTATTTTAGAATAATAAATGATTTTATGAGTCTATTTGGACCCGTGTTGTTTTAATTATTATATGTTTTTTTTTCTTTTACATTGTTTAATAAGTATTCACTTTTGAAAATTTTTGTCTTATTTTGTAAAGTTTTTTAATATTGCTTATGCATGTAGTCTTGCTTATGCAAGTGACTTTAGGAATGATTTTGTCATCCTCCTCTCTAGTTTGGTGGATATTTGGTTCTTTTACGGATTTTTTCAATCGCTTTGGACCATCCGAGTTGATATCCTTATCGTGTTAAATGTTTGTAATCACTACAGATATGTCGTGTTTGAGTTGTGACAGAGCTGGTTGTCAACGTGCCATAATGTTTTTTTCATGCTGAGACTGAAACCTTTGTTGTGTTGATGTAGCTTGTTTCACCGCCAATGACGGATGTTTATTTTTTTCCCAAATTGTATAATCTCATTCATTGAACGAATTAATAAATTTTTCCTTAAAAATCTTATTTATTCTAATAAAATTCAATAAATTTATTTAACTTATAATAAAATTTGTTTTTTTTATAACATAAAGTAAATATTTTATATCCAACCAATGAAAAAAATTAAGTACTAATAAAAATATAGGGTAATTCACATTTTATATCATTGAACTTAGCATGATTATAATTCTTTAATTTAATTTAATTACATCATTCAAATTAAGTCATTTATACAAACACCATTAAATATTTTTAACCAAAAATATGAGTCAACACTTTTATTATATATTTTACATACCGTTAAGAAAACACTTTTTTTTTAATTTTCTCAAAGCAATCACTGTAAAAATCCTGGAAATTCATATGTTGAGGGAATGTTCGATAAAATATATGTGCAATATTTTAGTCACTAATTAGTGCTAAACTGAGATATGATCTGCTCCTGATTATTCCTAATCTCTGTTAAAGGAATTTATATTGATGGTCAATGGTTTTCTTTAGTTTTCTACACTAATATCACAGTTAAAGAAAGACTGATAATTGTTGCTTAATTCTTCACTGGTTGGTTTAGACTAAATTATAAAATATGAAAACCAAAATGGAAGAATCTTAGGTCACATATATTAAGTTCTCTTTTTGCCTTATTAACCTAATATCCTCCATGAATGAAGGTTTCATTTGATTTCCACTTGATCTTTCTCAAGTTCACAGTTTTTCCATACATATAATCACCAGATTGGGGCATAATAATAAAAGTTCTACTATAATTAACAAACACTGATGATTCTACAAATAAATAACTCTGGAGAAAATGCTTTACAGCATCAAGAAAATTATCAGCTATTTATGTTGTATATGGATCATGTTTAAGTTAATGCTGACCAAACTTGAAACAGTAAAACTTATTCTATATATTGTTTATGGCTCAACTTGTCCAGGAAAATGATCTTCAATTGCAGCCTCTCATTTGCCTGTTGGAATATGAAAAATTCAGGATCAGATTCACCATTATGTAAATTGTTTTTTAATCACATTTATTTGCCAAAAACATTAGCAAGAACCTCTTACCAGTTTCATCAACACAAAATCATATCATTAGATTGATTTGAATAGCTCAGTTATTAATTAAATAAAAGGACAATTAGGTTAGTTCTTGAACAACACTACCTGTGAAGCAGATTAAGATAGAACAGAGAGAGACAAACTTGGAGCTTTACAGATAGTAGTAGCAGGGATGGCAAAACCCCAACTCTCCAATGGATTTTAAAACATTTTTTCTTTCTTTTTTTAAGACGGGTATGGAGTATTTCTGGTATTAATTAGCTTACCCTATACAATAAAATTTAAAATATTTAAGTGAAATATTTATAAATTTTTCTCTGTCAAATGCACACAAAATTTTTTAGAAAGAGCTAATAAATCAAATGGATGGGGTGGAGTGGTTATAGATGTATCCAAAATCCATGGAATTGGTAGCAACAATCAATTTTAAACACTCACCAAAGCGGGGAGCAAAGCATGCCAATAGTGGAGCGGTGGTAGATTTGGCAATATCTACCCCCGTCCTGCCCCACTCTATTGTCTTCCCTTGCCTTTCTTCTTTTACTATCAAAATCATTTTGGTTTGTTCTTTTTCCACACTTTAACTTGCATATTGGTACTTGAGAAAAACAGGGAGTGCAAGAAAAACGCTAACTACTTACCGTAGTTTTGCTGCACCATTGTGAATTTGTAAATTGCCTTAATTAGTGACCCATATTTCATAGACTTCAAGGGTCCCATATGTCTGCAAAAGAGAATGACAAGAAATACATAACTCAGTGCATTATAGCAGATTTATTCACACAAAAAATGGGTCTAAAGTATGGCGGTTACTGTTAACTTTCAGCTCTTAACAAAGTGGAACCTACGCAAACACTACATCGGCAATCAGCACTCAAGACAGAATTTTGAAAATTCTCTAAGCGTGAATTAGCTTTTGCTGTGTGGTATACAGAAGAATAGACCATTTAGAAAGTTGTAAAGTCTTTCATCAGAATCCCGAATTATCACCTTTGGCAGATGACGAAACAACAAGGTATTTTCCTTGATTCTGAAGAATTTAGGTCAAGAGAATACTCACTGAATCTCGGTGTATCGAATTCTCCAGGCAGGGAAACCTAAGTGGCACCTGGCAGGTCCATATACTAATAAAAGATCAGGTTCTGGCCCGTTGCCGCCTACTTGAAGAGAAATCAATTACCAAAAGCCAAATTAACATAGCAAGCAAGACTGGTGATAATGAATACCGAGTAGATCAGACAAGTAACACAAACCAACAGTTTTGAGCGCCTCCCCCATTTGAGATTCGGTGAAGATTTGCTCTCCCTGATATGAGCTGGTGGAACCTGATTTCAAGTACTTCATAAAAAGTACATTAGCTGCTTTTGCCACCGCTTCTTTCCCATCGGAAAACGATGCAAACTCCAGAGTCATAAGTGGTTGATCTAGTAGCACATCATTTTCCTGAGCAAAAGTTTGCTAGTAGTTTAGCACATTCGATACTGTTCTACTTGTATCAATTTACGTCACAAAAATAATCCAATGACTCGACACATAATTGGACCCTAAGCGGAGATATGGTGCATAGAATAGCTCCATACACTAAGGTTTTGTGAAAAAACCAAACAGAATAAATCATGTACAAGCAGTCGAGAATGAGACCAATACATTGTATCATACTTTTTATAGGAGTCTCAAGGTTTAGTAGTAATGTAAATACAATATTTTGATTGCATACTACCATAAAGAGCCTTAGATTATAAAAGATCAAATTCGATGCAGAGCCACATGATAGTTTGATTTTGGCTACTGACAGCCTTTTAGCCAATTTCTATCCGAGTATATGACGTTAACCAGTCACGGCAAACTATGAAAAACTCTAATTCAGCCACGAGCAGAAAGGATAGTACCTGAAATAATGTTGCACCATCGAACTTCTCCAAGATGAAGTCCTTTGATTTCTTCAGTATTCCTACAACAGAAAACCCAGTACCCAATACTACAAAAAATGCGGATACATCTTCACCCAATCAATCTAGCAACAGTTTGAATCCAGAATTCTTACCTTCCATATCATAAAGGCAAACATGTTTGACACCAAGATCTGCCAGCCATTGCAAAAGCTCAATAACATTCGAAGTTCGGCAATCTTCGCTTTCTATCACAATAGCCAGATACTGGAGCTTGGATATATGGAGGGATTTGTATCTCCTAAGTAATCCCTTGGATATAAGATGGCTTTCGAGCGCATTTGCAATATTGATCGCAAAGTAGCATAAGTGGATAGTGACATGTAAGAGATGCCACGTTAATCGAAGTAGGATATTCACAATCTGCACAAAACCTTAAACCCAAAATGAAAATCTAGTTTAATTCAAAGAGATAAACTTCACTCACCACATCAGCCATGATAATTCAACAGCAAATCCATCACTAGTAATCTTTAAAACCCTTAGTTAAAAATTAAATTCCACTGAAAAAAAAATATTAATTCACTACACTATTCGGACTCTTCCAACACATGGATATAGGGATATGAACTCTAGGAATCCTCGGACTTTAAAAAACCTAACTCTATGTTTATACATAAATACCTCTAAGTCTCATCTATCACATCCTCCATTTACCATATCGCCACCCATAAGTAATAAGGCATCATAGCAAGAGGCCCACTTAAAGATAAAGAAAGAGAGGACCCTTCTCTCACTTTGCATCTTGGAAGAACTCCATTTTTGGGATTTCATGAACACCAAAAAGAACCCATCTTCTCCTACAAACTTCACCCCTTTTCCACCATACTTCCAACACTATTCGGTCTTATGGCCTTGAACCGTCCCCAAACTCCTAACTCCAAACTAGTATAAACAACATACCCCATTGGACATTAAACAAAAGAAGTAAACAATTCATAACATTAAACAATTAGAAAGCATTGGGTATTCGACAATCCACGAGTAATTATTGCATATAAATTATTTACTGAAAATTCAAGAGTGAAACATTTTCAAAAGAAAAGAAAAAACCCAACATCAGACATCACGTACTTGATGAATCCAGTAATACAACCTCCGCTTTAGCTTGGCGAAATCCATTGATCTCTGAAAACGAAGAAAACCCAATCAGTAAAAAAAAAAAAAAAAGTAAATTGTTTGATAGGGAAGGGAACCGCTTGAGGAAGTGGAATAAGAACTTACATTTAAACATAATCGAGAAAAAAGGGGTTTCGAGAAATTAAAAAAAAAAACCAAAAAGAAGAAGAACAGATTAAAATAAATTTTGGAGATTGGAAAAGAGGACGGAAAGTAGAGAGGAAGCAGGTTAAAAACTGTGACTTGGTGCAGAGAAACGTGTAAGAAAGAACTGAATGAAAAACATTGTTTTTGCCTTGGTTTTCTTTATTTTATTTTATTTTATTGTTAAAATATACTATAAGTAAATCTTCTCTGTCTAGTTTTAACATAGTTTTACGATAATATATTATATGCCCAAATAATTATATCAATTTAATATAAAAATAAATATGCGTATTCATTTTTACACAATACGACAAGAATTATTATCAAAATAAATTTTAAAATTCATATATAATTTAATGTTTATTTTATATTAAAATGACCAAATTAAAATACGTTCATTAACAACAAAATTAAACTTAAAACATATTATTCCAAATTGAACTACATGGACCACATTTAATGAATTGGATTGAATAATCCAAGAATAAATTTAGATTAGACCTATTCATGGGTTAAGCTATTTGTTTAGGCTCAAGGTCCGTTCAAAATTTAAAAGAGTTTAGATAAAATTATTAGACCGAAAAATAAGTTTGGGTAAAACTATTAAGCCTATTTAAAATATGAATTGGGTTCGCTTATATTATGTTATTTTTATATATATGTAATTTAGAATACATTAAAAAAAACTTATACTAAATATATAATATTACTCTAATGTAAACATTAAAATAATGTTAAGATGATTATATAAAAAAAATTCAATAAATAGAAATTGTATAAAATTATTAAATATTAAAATAAAATAAAATGGGCGGGTTTAAAATGAGTTTGGATTAATCTTTTGCAAACGTGAGTGAATTTAGACAAAATTTTAGGCTCATATTTCAGGTTGAGCAAAACTTAGACAAACATAAAGTAAGTTGATATCATACTTAAGTCCGAGCTGGCCCATGAGCATCTCTAATCTATGTTGACACCATTTTTTTGAAAACAAAAAGTTTAGTTGTCGACCAAAAAAATGGAAATTGGAGTCGCCACCGATCCTTTATCGATGAGTGACCGGTTCACCAAAAGAAATTTTAGGTCTGCAAATTTTGAGAAAACAGGTTCGGGAGTCGGTTACGCACGAGGAAGGGTTAGCACCCTCGTGACGCCCAAAATTGGTACCGAATTGATTGTTTAATGTATTAATGTCAAAATTTTGAAAAGATTTTAAAATACGATCCCATGAAATGAAAGCTTAAATAATTGAATTGGTTAAATGGACGGACCCATTTCAAAGAAATAGATCGCCACACTCAGTGAGTTAGAGTGCAACGGTTCAATCTTCGAAGTTAGGTTCGTTCCTGTTTTAAAATTATTTTTTTAAACATGTTTTAAGAAGGATATTTGATTGTTTGAGTCAATCGAGAAATCAGAATCCAGTAAGTTAGGGTTCAATTTCTCGAAATTCTTAAACATCAAATATTACCTTTATTTTAAAATCGAGATAACAAAATGTCATATCCAGTAAGTTAGGATCCAACATTTTGAAATCTAAAGAATTTTATTTTTAAAATTTTACGGCTTAAGTAAAATGGATACTTGATGATATAAATTCATCGAGAAGAATTGAAGCCCAGTAAGTTAGGGCACGATTCTCTCGAGAATTATTAAACACCAAGCCTTTTTTAGGAATTTTGAAATAAAACGATTATAATGTTTTAATGAAATGCAATTCTTACAAACAATATAATTGAATAGCAATATATAATGAAAAGATAAATAGTAATCTAAATTTACATTAAAGAGCAACCAAACATATAATTCATCCATATTAATAACTAAACATCCAATAAATCAATAATCAAATTCCTAAGGATACGTTGATTTAGACAATAAAAATAATAATTAATATGAAGATTTAAAACAAATTTAAAATACAATAATAAATTAAATATTAAAATAAGGTTAAAATGATGAATTAAAATATGAATTAACTTATCTAAAGAAAACTTTTGAAGACAACATTAGATATGAGAAAAATTTAAAATCGATAACAACAATTATGATAATATTAGCCAATATTAAAATGATATTAAAAATATGAATTATTGTAAAATTTGATTTATTAAAAGACTTTTGAAATCAGGATTAAATATGTAAAACATTTTTGAAGTTTAGAACAATAATCAACAAATTTTAAATCGAGACTTAAATAAAATTAGAATAATAATAAATTAAGACAAAATTAAAATACAATTGACTCCAAATATTGGTGTATAATGAATAAAATAAACAAAATAATAATAATTTATTATATTTTGAACTATAATAAATTTAAACACTATATAAAATAAATGTTACAAGTAATGTTAAATATTATGATATACGAAAGTAGGATTTAATTAATTAAAATATTGTGGAATTTAAAATAGAAAACTGAATTTGTATTAAATCGAAACATGTTTCAACATTGAAGGACTAAACTAGCAATTAAGCACAAACATCATAACAACCCAAGTCATCACAGAAACGACGCCGTTTAAATTGGATCTAAATGAATACAATATCAAATGTGCGATATAAATTACAAACGATTAAAGAAAATAAATCGCAATTCCAGCAAACATGGAAGGACCTATTGAATAAATAGACCAATCGATCCATATGCGCGGATCCTTCCCTGATCGGGTCACCATTCGGATCGGGTTTACGAAACGATGCCGTTTCAGTGCCATTGTATTGGCTCTGAACAACGACGTTTTAATTCTAGCATTTAAAACTAAAATAAACCCTAAAACCTATCATTTACAATAAACAAAACCTAAACTAAAAAAAGGTTCTGCGTCGTTCTGCGTACCAAAGGCATGCGAATAGTCTCCGATTCCAACCTGCTCTCTGATGACGATGGAGAAGGCCGTAATCCTATCGCCAGGTACGTTTTCCCTCCTTTATTGTTTTATCTCTTAACTAATGACTATTAAACACACAAAATAAGAGAAAGAAAAAAAGAAAAAACTGATACTAGCTGTAATAAGGCCCAATCGGCCCAAAACAGTTCCTAGCCCAACACTGCAAAATTAAACAGAAAAACCCTAAGCAATAAGGAGCGCCGCATCTGCCTCAGCGCTGCAACAACACCCACGCCGCGCCCAACGCCCGATCGCCGCACGTTTCTGCCTCCACACACGCCAAACTCTCCACACACCTACAAGCACGGACTCAAAAGAGTTAGAATGAGAGGAAACAGCAATAGATAGAATTCTTAGTTGATTTTTCGACTATATATAAGACCAATGTTTTTGTAAAAGGAAAAAAGGAAGGAAGGAAAATACAGAGACAATCTTGAATACAAAGTGTTTTTTTAAGGTGATTTGCATTTTATTTCTTCAGTCTATTTTATTTTATTTTATTTTATTTTATCAAAAACAAAGGAAAATAACTTACCTTCGGAGCCCATTGCGCCGCATCTCTGACCGGAGAAAACGCGGCGGAGATCGGTTGCGGCGGCGGTGCGAGGAGGGGCCAGAAGAAAGCCCTAGCAGAAGGCCTTCAGTTTTCTTAAATTTTTTTCTCTTTTTTTTTTCTTTTATTTGGTTTCAAATGGTTTTAAAGGAAAAAACTGCATTAAATAGCAGATTAAAACGGCGTCGTTTTATCCATGCTTTGGCCCGCGCGGTGACCCGACAGGAGGAGGATCCGCTGCTCGCCGAATGGGAGATTTGTGAATGGTCCTTCTTTGGTGCTGTAGCGTTTGATCAAGCCCTTTTTTTTTTTTGAAATTTAGGCCGCATATTTATTTTGTGTTTCAATTGGGTCCCTCGCTGCACAGCGCATTGGAAGGATGGGATAATTTCCCTTTAGGTCCTCCATTGTTACACGCGCATTCGAGTGGGCCCCTTTTTTTAAAATTTTATACTAAATTCGCCCCATTGCTTCGTTTTTAACTCAATTTAATCCATTTTTTTGTTTTATCATAATTATGCTATATCATTTTTTATTTATCCTATTTATTGTTATTATTAATAATATTATTATTATTATATACGCCTATCTTAATGCTTAATTAATACATATATGTTTTTAAGTTTTCATGACCACATGCATTCATACATTTTTTAAACTTTTTTACCGTTTTTAACTTTCGCATATTTTATATTCCATATATATACTTATACGTTTTAAAATAGATACATATATGCATACATATTTTAGTTCTTATATACACATATTTCATATATTTTTATATATTCTGCTCCCATAGTTTTTATAAATAAATATGTATATATACATGTGTATATGCCTACATTTTCTAATTCATATACATTTTTTCATATACATTTTTTAGAAATTATTATGAATTTTGTTTTATTTTACACTTATATGTGCATTAACGTATGTACATTTTTATTTTTATTTTACAATTTTCATATTCACCCATACATGCATTTTTATATATATTGCATTCCATCTTTTTATACGTATTATTGTATATGTGTTAGATATATGTGTACATATGTTTGCAACTTCTTGTTATATTATATATATTTGCAAATATTTATTCGAATATGTCAGTAAATTAAAGGATCTATATGATACTATGTATTAACTTTTCAACATACCCTTTTGAAACTATATTTTGGTTTAAACCATTCATCAAAGTGATTTTCTTGATTTTAAGGTTTTTTTTTAATAAAGTATTATTGGAAGTTTGGGATTTTTCGAGGGACATTGAGCCCTAACATATTGGGTTCTGATTTTCTTTGTCAATCTTAGATGACCGAGAACATTCTTTATTCAAAATGCATGAGCATAAAAATCATTTTTGGGAACTTAACTTGTTGTACCCTAACGTATTGGGTGTGGCCTGTTACTTTCTCGAAATGAAGATTTTCGCATAAAATAAAAGTGATATTCAAAGTTTGGGGATTATGAGAGATTGTACCCTAACGTATTGGGACTCGGTTTCTTTACATGACTTGAACAATTGGTTATCCTTTTGCAAATTTCATCATTCAAGCTTATTTTAAAATCTTTTTAACTTTCGACACTAAGACATCAAATAGTCAATTTGGTACCGATTTTTGGGCGTTACGAGGATGCTAACCCTTCCTCGTGCGTAACTGACTTCCGAACTCGTTTTCTCAAAATTAAATGGCCAAATAATTTTTAAGGTGAGCCGATCACACCTTAATAAAGGATCGGTGGCGACTCCAGTTTTATTTTTAAAGTCGACAACTAAATTTTTGTTTTTCAAAAAACGGTTTCGACAGCTTGGCGACTCCACTGTGAACCTTGAGAGTCGAGCCATAAACTGATTATATTTGTCTTTGTGTCGAAAATCAAAAGTTTTTAAAAAAATTTCATGAGTTCCCTTCGCATTCTTTGATTTTTTTCATCTTGGTATGTTGGAAACTTTGCATTCGCATTTTACATTCTACCCCTTAAGTGGGAGCGAGAAACTAGTCCTTCGTGAGGTTTTCACCTCCGTGCAGGGTAGTGGACCGCTTCTGGGATATATCCGTACATATGTCTTCGTGAGATTTTCATCTCTGTGCAGCCATAGGGAAATGTATCCCCCTGAACTGAACTCGATCCACATGAGCCTATAATGGGTGAGGATTGAGGAATCTGCTGGTTCGGGTACCCTTACTTTAGAGACTAAGCCTTATATAATGAGCTTTAGGAACTTGACCTAGGTAGAACTATCCCAAAACCTTAGTGGATTACTGATTAAGTGTTTCTTACTATTTCATGTTTGTATTGGATTATATCTCTATATGTGATACTGACTTGGGTTTCTTTTGTTTTGATTGCATGACATCATTATTGCATAGCATTTCATCCTAAAAGGGCGTTAGTTCATATTCGGTTGCTAAATAGAAAGCTTATCATGGAAAAAGGGTTTCTTGATAAGGTGGAAGATAATGCGGCTGTCCAAACTTGGTCTGAGACGATACAACAAGATAAAGACGATAGTTTGGCCAAGGGATATGTGTCAGAGTTATGGGACTTCACTCGTGTTAACGTGACTCAGAATAACTTACAGGAACTAATGGAAATTTGGGACTGGTGGAATGATGAGATTAAGCAGCTCTTCTACTCTAGCTATGGAGACCTACCTTACTTGCTCGACTTAAAGGTGGATAAGCACTTATTTCGTGCCTTAGCCTAATTTTGGAATCCTGCTTATAGTTGCTTTACCTTTGGAAAAGTTGACTTAGTGCCTACGGTGGAGGAATACACGGCATTGCTTCGTTGTTCAAAAATTCAAGTAGACAAAGCCTATTCAAGAGCTGCTAATGTTCCAACCTTTTTGAAGAAATTGATGAATATTACGGGGATGAGTGAGCAATGGGTCGCAGCACGAATCAAACAAAAGGGAGATAGTAAGTGCACTCCTTGGAAGAACCTGAAAGATTTAATTCTAGCACACCCAGATACGAGGAAGAAGGTTGATGTCTTTACCTTGGGTATTTACGGTTTAGTTGTCTTTCCTAAAGCTTTAGGACATATTGATGAAGCAGTCACTGACCTTTTTGACCATATTGACAAGGGGGTTACACCGGTTCCAGCAATTCTGGCAGAAACCTTCAGATCTCTTAATGAATGTCGAAGAGTAGGTGAGGGTAGATTCATTGGATGCACGCAGCTCCTTTTAGCATGGTTTCACAGTCACTTTTGGAAGGTGGATATGGTTTCCTATCGGGTTTTTTCTAAAAATTATTCGCCCTTGAAGGAAATAGTGGCATTATCGAGGCAGGATGATATCTTAGAGGAAAAATGGATGGCAACTCTTCAGAATCTTCAAGAGGGGGATATTGAATAGAGAGCTCCTTGGATGCTGTCAGATGAGATCTTATATAGGTGTGGAGATTTTGACTGGGTCCCTTTACTTGGGATTTGGGACAGTATAGGTACTGAGACAAGAATTGGTACTGAGACAGTATAGGTCAAGGCAGTTCGTACCAACAACCCATGGATTAGCTCAGTGTGAATTCTCGTATAAGTGTGATGGTTACAAGAAAAAGATACGAGAAATGACTAATGCTTGGAGGCGACTCATGGATTGAAAAGGTTGGCGATGGGTCCATCAACGGCCTTTGAATATATCGAGTGGCTTAATAGAAAGATCAATGATAACATACCTGTACCAGGTCAAGGAGACAGTCAATTTGTAGAAAAGCATGTACATATGGTCCCTTCTGAGCTAGAAATTATAAAGCAAGATTTTGAAAGAAGAAATTCTGAGCTTGAGAAGAAGATAGAGCAAATGGAAGAGGAGAAGATGAATTTAAGGTTGGACATAGATGTTCAGAAACTGGAAACCGAAGGCCTGAGAAAAGGGAAGCGCAAAGTCGAGGAAGATTTGAATAGCTTGAAGACGGATTATAAGAGACTACGTCTGTCAGTGAGAACTGCAGGATTGGGAAAAACCTCAGAGCAGTGGCGTCAAGAAGTTCAAGAAGAAAAGGTCAAGGCTGATAGGTGGGAAAAGAGATTTCAGGAGGCTCAAAAGCAAAATAAGTCATTTGAGAGGAGTTTGTCAGAAAGCCAGAATGAAAGAGATAAACTAAACGCTAGAGTGGCCGAACTTGAGAAGATTGTTTATCAATACCGAAATCGTAATTTAGTGGCGGAGCTGCAAGCAAGTTTAAGCAGGATCGAGCAAATAAAGAAAACTATAGAGGAATTAGAGATAACATTGCAGAACTATGAAGCCAGGATTGAACATCTGGAAGCAAACGAAGATCATCAAAGTGAACAGCTTCACTATCTCCAGGATCAAGTTGCAAGAATGGATCACATTATGGGAGAAGCTGTGATTCAGATTCAAGGGGTAGCTGAGCACCTGCAGACTTTGGCAATACAGGCTGATATACTAAGTGTGAAGTATGAATCGGAATCAGATCAGGGGCAGAAGTTGGCATCATTACTTAGGGAGATTAAATTTCTAAGTATTAGGGTAAGGCCTTATTTATAGCCATTTTAAGTAAAGAAATTTTTTCTCCAGTAAAGTTTCTGAGTGGAATTGAATTATAATTAACGTTTTTTTTTGCATTCACCTCATGCATCGCATCATATGCATTAGCATCGCATCATATGCATTAAAGACCTTTATTAAATCCTAATAAGTCAAAATCATTGCTCAGTTAACCTGGAAACCAACCAACCAACCCAACACCGATACGGCACTCGGGCAAAGACGAAAGATATGGATCAGAGATTGGAAAAGCTCGAACAGTGTCAAAAGGAGATGCAGGACCGACTTCAGCTGCAGATGCAAGAGCGGTTAGACAAGATGAAACAAGAGATGTCTGAGAAGATGCGAGAATCCCAATAAGATATAGTGGCAAAGTTAACTCAACTGATAACTAAGGGAAGTGATAAAGGAAATAGCCCCATGGCAAATGTCGATAAGGGAAATGATGATGAACCTCTCTATCCTCCAGGTTTCACCCCACCACATATGCGAACTCAAGCTGAATACCCGCGCAAATCTACTATCACCATCATGCCCCAGCAGTTCCGAGCTGGTGTTTCAAGCTTTCAAGCTGGACCGGGATCTAATCCCGAAAATAATCCTATTAACTCTGCCATTCCTGACTTTGATGAAGTGGTTGAAAAGGAAAGAGTTAAGGAGGAGTTACCGAGACAGTTAGAGGATAAATACAAGTGGCTCGAGGAGAAGTTTAAGGCAATGGAGGTTGCTGAAAGTTATCGAGGCACTGATGCCAAAGAGCTGAACTTAGTCCCGGACTTGGTGCTCTCTCATAAGTTTAAGATGCCGGAATTCGAAAAGTACAATGGGACAAGTTGCCCAGAAGCTCATATCACAATCTTCTGCAGACGAATGGCGGGATATGTTAACAACGACCAACTCTTGATACATTATTTCCAAGACAGTCTTGCAGGGGTAGCATCCAAATGGTACAATCAGTTGAGTCGTGCCACGATTGGTTCATGGAGGGACTTGGTACAATCGTTCATGAAACAGTATAGTCATGTGACAGACATGGCTCCTGAAAGAATCACCCTTCAGAATATGGAGAAGAAGCCGAGCGAAAGCTTTAGGTAGTACGCGTAGAGATGGAGGGAGGTCGCAGTCCAAGTTTAGTCACCGCTCCTGGAAAAGGAAATGACCATGTTGTTTATTAACACCTTGAAGGCACCGCTCATTACACATATGTTAGGAAGTGCCACAAAAAGCTTTCTTGACATAGTCATGAATGGCGAGATGATTGAGAACTCCATCAGGAGTGGGAAGATCGATGCGGGAGAGACTAACAGAAGATCGACTTCGAAGAGGAAGGAAAACGAGGTGAGCAACGCGAGCATGTACAACAAGGGTTACTCGAAGTCAGTAACAGTGAGTCAGTCAGGAAAGGTGGCTGCCAATCAGCAAAGCTCGTCGAGACTCGGTGTAAGGTGAAATACTGAGAGGCCCCAATTCATACCAATTCCTATGTCGTATAGGGAACTATACCGAAATTTATTTAACGCACACGTAGTTTCCCCTTTTTATCTGAAGCCCTTGCAACCCCCGTACCCCAAATGGTACGATGCGAATGCACAGTGCGACTATCATGCGGGAACAATAGGGCATTCCATAGAAAACTGTACGGCCTTTAAGAAGTTGGTTGAAAGGCTCATTGATATGAGTGTCGTTAAATTTGATGACTCGACCAAGGCAGAAAATCCATTACCAAACCACACTGATGGTGGGGTAAATATGATAGGTGAAGACAAAAGAATCAAGACAGACATTACGGATGTGAAAACTCCTTTAAGATGGGTCTGGAAGGAGATGGTAAAAAGGGGACTAGTCGTCTCAGAAGGAAGTTGTGAAAAGAGGGGGAACTACTGCGAGTTCCACCATGAAGTGGGGCATGAAATTCAAGAGTGTACGGAGTTTAGAGCCATGGTACAGGGTATGATGGATAATAAGGAGATGGAGTTCTGTGAAGGAGTTCAAGAGGAGAGTCATGTATGCGCGTCAGAATTGGTATTGGGAGTTCCGAAGGCTAACCATCCTATGGTCATCATCTCGCGACCTCAGAACAGTGAGGTTGGGGTACGAATAACACCAAAAGTAATCATTCAAAAACCAGCTGTGTTTGCATATAAGGACAACAGGAGGGTTCCTTGGAATTACAATTGCAATGTGACAATCCCAGGGAAGAAGGATATAATCAGTAAAGAGGATCAGGATGAAGGAGGGCACTACGAACAGATGAAAGCTCGAGTAAAGCCAATAAGAGAAGAAACTTCGGTTGGAAAGAAGAAGAATGCGGTCGAACCTGAGTTATTGGTCAATAAACCAATCAAAGAGGAGGAAGCTAGAGAGTTCTTGAAGTTCATAAAGCATAGCGAGTACAGCGTTGTGGAACAATTGCATAAACAACCAGCTCGCATATCTGTGCTAGCTTTACTCCTGAACTCGGAGGGACATCGAAATGCACTACTGAAGGTGCTAAATGAAACTTATGTGGCCGACGATATCTCTGTTAACAAGTTGGATGGACTGGTCGGTAATATAAGTGCTGATAACTTCACTTCCTTTAGCGATGATGAAATACCACCTGGGGGTATGGGATCTACTAGAGCTTTACACATCACTGCAAGGTGTAAAGGGTGCATATTACCAGGAGTTCTGGTAGACAACAGGTCGGCACTGAATGTATTGCCTCTTTCTACACTCAACAGGCTACCTATGGATAGTTCACATATGAAGTCGTGCCAGAATATGGTGAGAGCATTTGATGGCACCGAGAGGAAAGTCATGGGAAGAATTGACATACCCTTGTTAATTGGCCCAACTATCTATGAGGTAGACTTCTTGGTTATGGACATCAAGCCTTCTTACAATTGCCTATTAGGAAGGCCATGGATTCATTCAGCAGGTGCGGTACCATCATCGTTACATCAAAAACTGAAGTTGGTGGCAGAAGGCCGGGTAGTGACGATAAATGCTGAAGAAGATATCATTGCATCTGTGACCAACGATGCGCCATATTTGGAAACAAGTGATGATGAAATCGAGTGCTCTTTCCGTTCCTTGGAGTTCGTAAATGCAATATTCATCTGTGAGGAAAACAAGATCCCGATGCCGAGAATATCAAAGACCACAGAGATGGGTCTGCAATTGACAGTTGGAAAGGGAGCTTTGCCGAGAAAAGGATTGGGGAAATATCTTCAGGGCCGAGTTGAGACTCCAGTGTTGAAAGACAAACATGACCGTTTTGGCTTAGGATACAAGCCAGATGCTAGGCAGAAGAAGATAGAGCAAGAAAAGAAGCGAGAGAGAAGAAGGGCTCGTTTGACAGGTGATGACGTCAAATGGGAGCCCATGACCTTTCCTCACCTATCCAAGACTTTTGTATCGGGAGGATTCATCTATCAGAGAATGCTAGGAGTTGGAAGTATTAACACGGAGTTAGAAAGTATTCATGCCGTGTATGAAGAAGCGACGGGAGGAGGAACATTGCAGGATATTCAACCTTACGAACCGGAAAGTGCGCTAAACAATTGGACTGCAGAAGAAATACCTGTAGTTTTTAGGATTTCCTCAGAGTAATGTCCAGAACACCCTTATTGCTTTTAGCCTAGAAGTGATAAGGATTCCTTTGTGAAATAGGCTCATGTCCAAAAAAATCGTTATTTTAATAAAGTACATTTTCTGCAGTCATTTTTGGAGCAAATCTTTCTTTCCATAAGAGCAGTTACTTTGAATTTCTCTCAAACTACACTTGCATTTCATTCATGACCATATTGCACCAAACAAATTCCTGAATCCATATTGCTTTTCATAACAGGTCCTACGATATCAATGATACGAATGTCACTCTTACAAATTTAGAGTCTCCTTTTGAACGAAACATGTGTTTAGAAGGATCACATGATTTTGAAGATGACGAAGACTGTGGTTTATCTCCTGACTTGTTAAATATGGTAGAAAGGGCCGAGAAACAAATCCTACCTCACAGGGAATCAATAGAAATTGTGAGGTTGGAGGAAGGAAAAGAGGTGAAGATCGGATCTGATATTTCTGCAAAGACAAGACAAGACCTCATCAGACTACTCCAGGAATTCAAGGATGTCTTTGCATGGTCATACCAAGATATGTCTGGGTTAAGTACTGACATTGTAGTCCATCGCCTTCCTATAAGAGAAGATTGTAAACCAGTGCAGCAAAAGCTTAGAAGAATGAGGCCTGATATCGTGTTGAAGATAAAAGAGGAGGTCTAGAAGCAGTTTGATGCCGGGTTTCTACAAGAAGTCAAGTATTTTGAGTGGGTGGCCAACATCGTACTAGTTCTAAAGAAAGATGGGAAAGTACGAATGTGTGTGGATTACAGGGATTTGAACAAGGCTAGTCCAAAAGACAATTTCCCATTACCTCACATCGACACATTGGTAGACAATACGGCGGGCTTTTCATTATTTTCCTTCATGGATGGTTTTTCTGGGTATAATCAGATAAAGATGCATCCCGAGGACATGAGAAAGACCACGTTCATTATGTTATGGGGGACGTTTTGTTATAAAGTGATGCCGTTTGGGTTAAAGAATGCGGGAGCGAAATACCAAAGAGCCATAGTAGCCTTGTTCCATGACATGATGCATAAGGAGATCGAAGTTTATGTTGACAATATGATCGCGAAATCTAGAACAGAGGAGGAACATGTGCAAGTCTTGAAAAAGTTATTCTTAAGATTGAGAAAGTTCCAGCTCAAGCTTAATCCAGTGAAGTGCACTTTTGGGGCCAGGTCAGGAAAGTTGCTAGGCTTCATAGTCAGTGAAAAGGGAATCGAGATTGACCCAGACAAAGTCAAGGCAATACGAGATTTACCTCCACCTCGCACTCAGAAAGAAGTTCGAGGATTCCTCGGAAGACTGAACTACATTGCTAGGTTCATTTCACAACTAATCGAGAAATGTGACCCTATATTTCGTCTTCTGAAGAAACATAATCCTGGTACTTGGGATGAAGAATGCGAAGAAGCTTTTAACAAGGTGAAGCAGTATTTGTCTAATACTCCAGTGCTGTCACCACCTAGCCCGGATAGGCCATTGATATTGTATCTGACAGTATTTGATAATTCCATGGGGTGTGTGCTAGGCCAACATGATGAAACGGGGAGAAAAAAAAGGGCGATATATTATCTCAACAAGAAATTCACTGACTGTGAAATGAGATATTCGCCTATTGAGAAGTTATGTTGTGCCTTGATTTGGACAACCTGAAAATTAAGGCAATACATGTTATACCATACGACTTGGCTAATCTCAAAGTTAGACCCGTTAAAGTATATGATTGAGTCAACTGCTTTGAGTGGGAGGATGGCCCGATGGCAGATCTTACTGTCTGAATTCGATATTGTCTACGTGAGCCAAAAGGCTGTGAAATGGAGTGCAATTGCTGACTTTTTAGCTAGTAGAGCTTTGGAGGACTACGAGCCGTTGAGTTTTGATTTCCCAAATGAGGATTTGATGTGTATAGTAGCTATGGAAGAAAGTTCACAAGAAGGTTACAGGTGGAGGCTAAACTTTGATGGAGCCTCGAATGCTATGGGCAACAGAATTGGGGCAGTCCTAGTGTCCCCGAATGGTGATCATTATCCTTTCACTTGCAAATTGGATTTTGATTGTACAAACAACATGGCAGAATACGAAGCATGCATCATGGGTATTCGTGCAGCTATAGAGCAAGGAATCAAAGTGCTAGAGGTCTATGGAGATTCAGCATTGGTGATATATCAGCTCAGGGGTGAATGGGAAACGAGAGATCCCAAATTAATCAGTTATCGAAAGTTGATCCTTGAATTGATTAAGGAGTTTGAGGACATCACTTTTTGCTATCTCCCACGAGATGAGAACCAGATGGCTGATGCACTAGCTACTTTAGCCTCCATGATCAAGGTGAACAGATATGAGGATATGAAGCCTATCCAAATGAGTATCTATGAAGACCCGGCTCATTGTTACAATATCGAAGAAGGGGAAATTAATGATAGTCCTTGGTATCAAGATATATTACGATATGTAAAAAATCGTCAGTATCCTGGCCAGGCAACAGATAATGAAAAGAGAACTCTGAGAAGACTAGCCATTGATTACGTCTTAGATGGGGAGATCTTATACAAGAGGAGAAAAGATCATATACTGTTAAGATGTGTGGATGCCTTGGAAGCAAAGGAAATTCTGGAAGAAGTCCATGAGGGCATCTGTGGAACGCATGCCAGTGGGTTCACAATGGCTAGACAGATTATGAGATTCGGGTATTACTGGTCCACCATGGAAGGGGATTGCATCAATTACTCCAAAAAGTTTCATAAATGTCAAATCTACGGTGATAAAATGCATGCACCTCCTTCGCATCTTCATGTCATGGCCTCTCCATGGCCTTTCTCCATGTGGGGTATGGATGTCATCGGGCCAATATCGCCGAAGGCTTCAAATGGGCATCGTTTCATATTTATGGTTATTGACTACTTCACCAAATGGGTAGAGGTTGCTTCGTATGCTAACGTTACAAAGTCATCAGTCAGTAAGTTCTTAAAAAGGAAAATTATATGTCGGTATGGAATGCCTGAAAGAATCATATCCGACAATGCGTTGAACTTGAACAACAGCTCAATAGCGGAAGTCTGCAGTCAATTCAAGATCAGACATCACAATTCATCGCCGTATCGCCCAAAAACGAATGGTGCAGTGGAAGCAGCTAATAAAAATATAAAAAATATTGTGGGGAAGATGACTGAAACTTACAGAGACTGGCACGAGAAATTACCGTTTGTCCTCCTTGCTTATCGAACGTCAATCAGGACCTCCATCGGGGCAACGCCTTTCTCCTTAGTTTATGGCATGGAGGCAGTCTTGCCCATCGAAGTTGAAATCCCTTCTCTCCGGGTTTTAACTGAGTTACAATTGGATGAAGCAGAATGGGTTCAATCTCGATATGATCAGTTGAACTTGATAGAGGAAAAAAGGCTAAATGCTATTCAGCATGGTCAGATGTACCAGAAAAGAATGATGCGAGCCTACAACAAGAAGGTCCGACCCAGAGAATTTTTCACGAGGGGGACCTAGTGTTGAGAAAAATTCTTCCTCTACAAAAAGATTTTAGGGGGAAATGGATGCCGAATTGGGAAGGTCCTTATGTTGTAAAAAAAGTCTTTTCTGGAGGAGCCCTGATTCTGGCTGAAATGGATGGAAGAAACTTGCCTAAACCAGTAAATTCAGATTCGGTCAAGAGATACTTTACTTTAAGAAGGGAAGGAACCAAGGTGAAAACCCACAAAGGGCACTTTAATTCCAAAAAAAAATAAAATAGAGAGGCTAAGGTGAAAACCCGCAAAGGGCGCCTTAAGACCAAAGGGGATTTGAGTTGAAAACCTGGAAAGGGCGACTCAAATTTTGATTGTCTCGTGGTAGTCTTGTTGTACCTAAATCGGCAGAAAGGAATAGACGACATCTTGGGGCATCAACAAAATACTGTGAATCTCCTAAACACGTGTTGAATTCAGAAGAGTCTTGAAAAGTCAGATATAGAAATTCAAGCGAGATATACAGGGCACATATTCATAGTATTTGTATTGAATTCGTTGTTTTAAAATATTTCACTCTTTTTCAATATAAATGTCCCCAGACAATTCCTCTATCATTGACAATCCATTGTGAGCTATGCTCCCAAACTAATTTTGTTTTATTCATCGTTATGATCTTTTCGCAAGCATGTTGCATTAGAATGACGATTAATGGACTAATAAAACTTTCACAAGGGAAGTTTTTCATATTACTCTAGAAATTTCTAAATAATACAGGAGCCTGAAGCAGGACTATTGTTTAGACTTCACCAGGTTAAAAGGTCGGAGATATCTAGGAGTCAAGAGTCAAGAGTCAAGTTTTGACGAAGCGTTGTTGTCACAAAGGAAGCCTTAATGAGCAATAATGACTTTAAACATTCAATATTCATTTTTTATGACATAACATTCAAATGTCATTCATACACGCCTAGTTAGGAGCATTTGATTCATTTGATCATGACATCCTAATCATTAGGCATAGTTAGGTTCATAAAATAAATTATACAGGTCCTGTTCCCCAGAGAACAGATCAGAGAAATCATAAAGCCTTATCTCCCTGAGCAACAGTGGAGCAGGTTGAAAAGTAACAGATCTTGTCTTCCCATACTGGTGGCGAAGCAGGTCAAAGAAAGCAGATCTTGTCTTCATGTACTGGCGTGAAGTAGATCAAAGATACCAGATCTTGCCTTCCCATACTGGTGGCGAAGCAGGTCAAAGAAAGCAGATCTTGTCTTCATATACTGGCGTGAAGTAGATCAAAGATAACAGATCTTGCCTTCCCATACTGGTGGCGAAGCAGGTCAAAGAAAGCAGATCTTGTCTTCATGTACTGGCGTGAAGTAGATCAAAGATACCAGATCTTGTCTCCCCATACTGGTGGTGGAGCAGATTGAAGAAAAATAGATATTGTCTTCATGTACTGGCGTGAAGTAGATCAAAGATACCAGATCTTGTCTCCCCATACTGGTGGTGGAACAGATTAAAGAAAAGCAGATCTTGTCTTCATGTATCGGTGTGAAGTAGATCAAATACAACAAATATTGTCTCCCCATACTGATGGTGGAATAGATTGAAGATTACAGATCTTATCTCCCTAAGCAGTAGTGGAGCAGATCAAAGATGGTGGATTTTACCTCCCTGAGGTTAGAGTGGAGTACATTGAGGCCAGTAATTCTATCTCCCGGGGCAACAGTGGAATAGACAGAAGAAATCAATCCTATTTCCCTGAAGTTGCAGTGGAGTGGATTAAAATCACAGATCTCATCTCACTAAAGGTGCAGTAGAGCAGATCGCATCAGATTTATTCTTAAGTTGTAGTAGAACAAGTTGAAGCTATAAGTCTTATCTCCCTGAAGTTGCAGTGGAGCAGATTAAAGATAGCAATTTTTTTTTCTTTTAAGAAGCTACAATGTATGAATCCTATCTCCCCGATATTACAGTGGAGTAGATTGAAGCACTAGTTCCTATATACCTCTGAGGATGCAGTAGGAAGGAATAGGGCTACTTGAAGAAGAGAAGCGCTGAAGAAGTTGAGGCTCAGTAAGACTGGGGACAATTGGGCCTTTTAGTCTTTGCTCTATTCCTGTCACACGACAACAAGCAAAGAGGGGCAGCTGTAATAAGGCCCAATCGGCCCAAAACAGTTCCTAGCCCAACACTGCAAAATTAAACAGAAAAACCCTAAGCAATAAGGAGCGCCGCATCTGCCTCAGCGACGCAACAACACCCACGCCGCGCCCAACGCCCAATCGCCGCACGTTTCGGCCTCCACGCGCGCCAAACTCTCCACACACCTATAAGCACGGACTCAAAAGAGTCCGAATGAGAGGAAACAGCAATAGATAGAATTCTTAGTTGATTTTTCGACTATATATAAGACCAATGTTTTTGTAAAAGGAAAAAAGGAAGGGAGAAAAATACAGAGACAATCTTGAATACAAAGTGTTTTTTTAAGGTGATTTGCATTTTATTTCTTCAGTCTATTTTATTTTATTTTATCAAAAACAAAGGAAAGGAACTTACCTTCGGAGCCCATCGCGCCGCATCTCCGACCGGTGAAAACGCCATGGCGGAGGCCATTCTTGGGCAGTGGAGAGGGCAAGAAAGCCCTAGCAAAAGGCCTTCAGTTTTCTTAAATTTTTTTTCTATTTTTTTTCTTTTATTTGGTTTCAAATGGTTTTAAAGGAAAAAACTGCATTAAATAGCAGATTAAAACGGTACCGTTTTATCCATGCTTTGGCCCGCGCGGTGACCCGACCCGGAGGGGAGGATCCGCTGCTCGGCCGAATGGGAGATTTCTTGTGAATGGTCCTTCTTTGGTCGTGGCGTTTGATCAAACCCCTTTTGTTTTTTTTTTGAAATTTAGGCCGCATATTTATTTTGTGTTTCAATTGGGTCCCTCGCTGCACAGCGCATTGGAAGGATGGGATAATTTCCCTTTAGGTCCTCCATTGTTATACGCGCATTCGAGTGGGCCCCTTTTTTTAAAATTTTATACTAAATTCGCCCCATTGCTTCGTTTTTAACTCAATTTAATCCATTTTTTTGTTTTATCATAATTATGCTATATCATTTTTTATTTATCCTATTTATTGTTATTATTAATAATAATATTATTATTATATCGCCTATCTTAATGCTTAATTAATACATATATGTTTTAAGTTTTCATGACCACATGCATTCATACATTTTTTAAACTTTTTTACCGTTTTTAACTTTCGCATATTTTATATTCCATATATATACTTATACGTTTTAAAATAGATACATATATGCATACATATTTTAGTTCTTATATACACATATTTCATATATTTTATATATTCTGCTCCCATAGTTTTTATAAATAAATATGTATATATACATGTGTATATGCCTACATTTTCTAATTCATATGCATTTTTTTCATATACATTTTTTAGAAATTATTATGAATTTTGTTTTATTTTTACACTTATATGTGCATTAACGTATGTACATTTTTATTTTTATTTTACAATTTTCATATTCACCCATACATGCATTTTTATATATATTGCATTCCATCTTTTTATACGTATTATCGTATATGTGTTAGATATATGTGTACATATGCTTGCAACTTTCTTGTTATATTATATATATTTGCAAATATTTATTCGAATATGCTGTAAATTAAAGGATCTGTATGATACTATGTATTAACTTTTCAACATACCCTTTTGAAACTATATTTTGGTTTAAACCATTCATCAAAGTGATTTTCTTGATTTTAAGGGGTTTTTTTTTTTTGAATAAAGTATTATTGGAAGTTTGGGATTTTTCGAGGGAAATTGAGCCCTAACGTATTGGGTTCTGATTTTCTTTGTCAATCTTAGATGACCGAGAACATTCTTTATTCAAAATGCATGAGCATAAAAATCATTTTTGGGAACTTAACTTGTTGTGCCCTAACGTATTGGGTGTGGCCTGTTACTTTCTCGAAATGAAGATTTTCGCATAAAATAAAAGTGATATTCAAAGTTTGGGGATTATGAGAGATTGTACCCTAACATATTGGGACTCGGTTTCTTTACATGACTTGAACAATTGGTTATCCTTTTGCAAATTTCATCATTCAAGCTTATTTTAAAATCTTTTTAACTTTCGACACTAAGACATCAAATAGTCAATTTGGTACCGATTTTTGGGCGTTACGAGGGTGCTAAACCTTCCTCGTGCGTAACTGACTTCCGAACTCGTTTTCTCAAAAATTCGTAGACCGAAATAATTTTTTAAGGTGAGCCGATCACACCTTAATAAAGGATCGGTGGCGACTCCAGTTTTATTTTTAAAGTCGACAACTAAATTTTTGTTTTTCAAAAAACGGTTTCGACACTAGCAAAATGAAAATGTAAAAGAAACTCGGAAGTCACCTTTCAATATTTTGACTTTTTTTTTGTATTCTCAATGTGTGTATTGAATGCGTCCATTTTTTACAGGCGTTTTTCGGTTCTTATATCTGTATTCGACAAAGAACCCGAAAAATCGAATCAAAAAATATAAACAAAAATAAAATAGAAAACCCCCCATTGGTTTCTCTTTGCTGTGTTGTTTTCATTCTGTTTGCAGGCCTGGCGTACGGAGTCTTGTCACGTGCGGAGGGAGCGTGAAGAGGTGCTTCTGCTGCGGCGCTGGGAACCGAAAGTATCTAGGGTTCTTTGCTCCTGTTTTGTGTTTTGGGCTCAGTGGGCTAAAGGTTTTTTTTTAGGCTAGTGGGTTAATTGGGTTTGGTGGGTAGGACCAAGTTAGGGTCTGTAATCGGGTTTAGTGATTGGGCTTCAACCCGAATTTGGCCCATTGTAATTGGACTATTTATTGGACTTTTAAATTTTATTTTTTCATTTGGTTTTATTTTACTAACGGGCCAGGCAAATTGGGCCTATTACAATCTAGATGATGTATTATCATAATTATAAATTTTAGGTGTTACTTTTAATTATTTTTATATTAAATGATTAAACTAAATAGTAATTTAGTCTCTTTCTCTTTTTGATAAAATAAAAGGTGGCATGTCACAAGGAAAGAAGAAAATATTCTTGGAACTTAAAACAGCAGGGAACAGTTGACCAACAGTTAAAAGAAATTATATATATATATATATATAATTGTGCCAGTTTACTATTTAAATTTATTTTGTAAAATTTTAATGAAGTCTTTTTAGTATCTTAAATTTAAATTGTATCAGTTTTTTTCAAATTATTTTGAGTTTAAAATTTTAAAATATAAAAGGTAAATATATTTTTACTTTTTAAAAATATTAATTTTATTTTTTATTAATTGAGTTAGTGTCTTATAATTTGTGACACTAACTCGATCAAATACTTTATATAACAAGATAAATAAACATTTAAGATAATTTTTCTCTAAAATAAAATTGATTCAACTCAATTTCAATTTCATCAAAGCTTTTATTATCACAAACAATTTGAATTTCATCAAAGCTTTTATTATCAAAGCTTAAAATTTTCAGTTTTAAGATAGTTTTAATGTTCTAAAATATTTAATTTTTAATTATATTTAAAACGGGTCTCGTCTTTTAAATTAAATTTTAAATATGATTTTCTTTAATAATAATATTTTAAATAATAAATATATTTAAACATCCTGTATTAAATTATAATTTGAATTTAAAACTAAAATCTTATCATAAATCGTAAAATAATATAATTACAGCTAACGATCATATATAATAATCTATTTTTTTCTAAAAATTATTATAAAAATATCTTTTAAATATAATTATTATATATATATTTAAACGATATTTGATATTGTTAAAGTTGAAAATAATCCACCAAATCTAGACAAACAACTTATAAAAAATTAATTTTTTTAAACAAAATTTTACAATACAAATTTTTGTTACAAATATAATAAATCCCATACAATATTTTAAATAATTTATTAAAATTATAATGATTGTCTGAATAGTGTCTAAATTTTATATTTTATATAATATTTTAATTTATTTAAGCATTATTTGATTGAAATTAAATAATTTTCTAATATAGAACTTATATTATTAATTTTGGCTTAAACTTTATATAATTTTATTTATTTTAGAACTTATATATATTATTAGTACAAACAAGAATTTAATGCTATTTAAATTTTAGTATATTTATAAATTTTACATGAAAAGTAAAAGATATTTTTTTACAATACTTTCTTGACTTTCATAATTTTATCACACATTAAATAATTTTTAATATATTTATATTTTATTAAAATATTAATAAAATTAAAAATATTTTAATTAACATACATGATCATCTCATATAAAATAGTTTTTAATATTACTTAAATTTTAATATTTTTCCTATTATATTTCAAAAATTTATATAAATAGTAATAATTACCCCAATAAATAAATAATTTGTACAGATTTTTTTATATTCTCTTTTCTTTGTTATTTTTGAAGTCTAAAGTGAGTCAATAAGCAATTAAGCATACCAGTCCCACATTTTTCTTTTTAACTTTTCCTTTTCCTCTCTTTAACAAAACATGATTTTACTACAAGTTTACTGTTAACTTTTGGGATTAATTACGTCAACACTCCTAAACTACTTTTGAAATTTTAAATTGGTTTTAAAGCTTCAAAACATTATAATTAAGTCCTTACAGAATCAATATCATATCAATAATGTTCTTTCGTCAACCTAACCATCACTTCAGATGTTAAATATCAATTCAAATAGGACGTGGAACATTTTTAAAATACGTGAATCAAATTATTGTAACACATGTATATCTATTCTATGGATGGATAGAACATAACATGTTAAAATTAGACAATATTATTAAAATATAGGAGGAGTATTTCCTTTTATTTTAACATATCATATTTAAACAGTATATAAGTACATACATGTTTACAGTTTGATTTGATATTTTAAAGTTTGGTGACTAATTTAGAATTTAAGCATGTTTAAGGACTTACAGTTAAATTAACCCTTTGTTCTTTACTTAATATAATTATAATTCTCAATCAGTCTTCCAAGAAAGAAGAGCTTGTTTCTTTACTCCAGCTCCAGCTTTCATTGTTGTCAGTAAAAAAAGGAACAGACAAACAAAACAAAAAGCAGAACAAACAGAGTCAAATGTGTGGGTTTAACAGAGTCAAATGTGTGGGTTTTCAGGCTATCAGCCATAGCACAGGCTTCTTCACTCTCAGCTCCTTTCTTTTACTCTGGGAAATCACAATATCTTTGCCCTGCATGTTGGCCACTGATGGGTGAGAGCCCCATGATATCCTTGTGTTCAATTTGGTACTTCATTTTTTCCCCTATAATGTGTGCTTATTTTGGATGTTTTCTTAAATGGGTTTGGTTCATTTTCATTTTCCTTTTTTGCAGTTGTTGATTTCTTTTGGCATCTTTACCTGGAACTTTACCTGCACTGCTCCTCAGTGTAACTTTGTGTAAGTTTACTTGGTAGATTACTCTATTGTTACATCATTTTAAGTTCAGGTCAATTCTGATTCGAGTTGCTGGCTTGTCATGATCAAATCAAGTAGTGTCAAGTTCGGGTTCAAGTTTATCAATTCAGATTTTCAGGTTCCAGTCAAAATTGACATGTCTAATTCTAAGGAGTCTGGGTTTCTAACTTGGGGGTTATATATATATTTTTAGACTAATTATTATTTTGGTTGTTGCATTCAACTGAGTATTTTAACACTACGTTGCTTGGACTTGGGTGTGAGTGTCGGATATGGGTCTATAATTGACTTTTCTAATGATTTTCATGTATTTTAAGGATCCTTGAAAGCATATTTCCGTATCCATGTGCTGGATATGAATGTTGGACACAAATACTTCAAGAAAAATAAAAAGGTTGTGCAACATAGTTTTAATATCTCGATGAGATTATTGGATCTTATTGAACAAGTATTCTACAATGAGACTGAATTTTATGAACTAAAATCCCTTTTGCAAATGTGTAACTATCTGTGCATAATATATGTGAGATCCTATATTGATCTTTCGCAGGCTGGAGATAGGTATTAACTGAGTTTTTCCGGTATCATTGATGATGAAACCAAAGAACGGCAGTCACCCGATTATGCCTCTTCGGTCTCGGAATCCAGCCGCTAACTTTTGCATGTTTCCGAAAGTAAAGTCCGCGGGCTGCAGTCCGTGTGAAGCTCCGGTTTACCTAAATGTGTATGACTTGACAAATGCTAATGGCTATGTTTATTGGGCAGGTCTTGGTATATTTCACTCTGGAGTGGAAGGTTAGATGAGTTTCTTTCCTTGAGAGCAATTTTCATGAAAATCGAGGCACATTTGACATTTCATTGCATTGCTTTACAGTTTATGGTGTAGAGTATGCCTTTGGAGCTCATGACTACCCGACAAGCGGTGTCTTTGAGGTCGAACCTCGACGGTGCCCTGGCTTCAAGTTTAGGAAATCAATTTTCATGGGGATTACATGCTTGGACCCTGCCCAGCTAAGAGAGTTCATAGAGCGGCAATCTGGGAGTTACAATGGTGATACATACCACTTGATTTTTAAGAACTGCAACCATTTCTGCGAGGATATATGTTACAAGTTAACCGGGAACCGGATGCCAAAATGGGTCAATCGACTTGCAAGAATTGGTATTATATCCCATATGTGCTTTATTGAGCTTAAAGTTCTTTTAGGTCTAGCTTTTCTTGGATTCGTAAGTATCCATGTCATTTAGTTCATCACTGTCCCTAACTTCACTTCCGATGCTTTAAGACACGCACTGAAGTACGCTACTTCAACGCCCATTTATCATCTTTGCAGGTTCATTATGTAACTGCATACTTCCGGAGGCACTCAAAGCTACTGCGGTCTGCCATGACCCCAACTTCCAAGCTGATAATGAAAAGAAGAGGCTGAGAAGTGCCTTCAGTTGCTTATCGTCGATCTCAATACCTCAGAGGGAAGTATCAATGTCTTCACTCTTTTTGCACTCTCACTACAAAGGCTGTTTACCGCCATGGGAACTAAAGCGACCGAAAAGCTGCACGTTGAAGCAACTGTAAGACAGGCTTATAACTTCAGTATCTCTTTTCCACGGTGAAAACGGAATGTTGTTTGTCCCCTTCAAGGCTTTGAAGCACCGGATCATCCCAGTCGCTTGAAGGGGCAAAATCTTTACAAGTTTGCTCTTTTCCTTCCCTGCATTCTTAACTACGCTCGTGGAGTAGCTTGTTGTTGATGTTAATGTATTTATTATGTCTGATTGATTCTGGTGTTGCAGATGTTGCCCATGCAAAGTCTGTACCGAAACAACTGAACCACCGGACTTTTTCCGGTTAATTGTTTAGAAGGCATTGAGCTATTTTCAAAATTTACGAGAAAGTTAATCCAATTGAATAACAATAATATTAATCGCAAAACTTAAAATCAACAGCTTAATAATTTATGTGTAGTGGAACCAACAGTTCTCTAATTTATATGTAATGTATTAGCAAAAATAGCTAAAGTTCATCTGTTTACTAATGACTAAATTAGCTTATATTACAATGTACAAAACCAAATTTTAATAAATTATAATATAGTGAGCAGCTTCTTAGTTTTTGTAAAATATAAGAATTGAATTTCATAATTATACTTAATTATTTTAAAATTTATATTTCCATACTTGATTCATATATATATTTATGATATTTTATTATTTTCTACCAAAATATTTTATTAAAATTAGTATATAAAATATATAAAATATTTAAACTAAACAACGAAATAAGAAGTATTAATGTGTCGAGGGATCTGTACAACTAGTTTAGTCTAGCCTACATTGAGCCGGATTTGGACTTAAATTTTTTAACATCAGGCCATCTCAATTTTATTGTTCAAAATAATAAAAACATTTTTACTTTTAAATAATAGAATTTTAACCAACTATATAATTGAGTTGAAGTTTAATTTAACCATATTAAAAATAAATAATATTAATTATTAATAACAGATAAAATCTTATTAATAACCATTTTTATTTTTCGCATAAAGTTTTTTATTGGATTGAACTACACAATTAAGCATGTTAATTAATTATTAGTATATATTATTTTAAAATAATTTTTATTTAATTAGTGTTACAATTATATACCGATTAAAATTAAGATTTATCATTATAAATAGTATCGAACACCCATGTTTTTTTTAAATAGAGCGGTGGCTGAACTAATCAGGCCATTGGTTCATTGGTCCAACCAGTCTGATTAAAAAATTATTAAAATTTTTAAAAATAATTAAAAAATTACAATTCAATCGCCTAGTTCAACCGATTTTTGTCTAGTTCAATCAGTCCAACCAACTAGTCCGGTTCAAACAATATTGTTCAACACTTAAGTATTTTCAAACAAATAGCATCTAAATAATACTACAAAAAATGGAGATTATTAAGTATTGGTTTCTCGAAGAGGAAATTTCAAGTTGTATTCAAAGGACAACATTACCGAAAAATATGAAAGATCATTTTAATCGATGACAAAATTAAATTACGATATTCTTTCCTCATAAATTTATTTAGTTTATTAAACATATTATGCTAAATTTATTTTTAAATTTAGCCTTATTCACTTTTCTTATTGTAAGTTGTTATTAATTTTAATTTTTTATTTCTTTTCTAAGATAACCACTAGAACGAGTTTAATGTTTAATTTTTTGCATTCGGTAAGTCTATTAAGAAAGTAGGCGCTAATCATAAATTTTAAAATTATTTTATGCCCGGAACAAAGATCAAACCCTCTTGAATTAACATCAATTCGAAAAGTATTTTTTAACCCAAATCATAATTTCAATTTCGATGGTAAACGCTTTTTAACGGTTGTAAAATCAAGTTTCGACCGAGGGATCCGATTCGGACCATATACATCTATAACGTACTTCAAGGGCCGGCTCGCTCAGTGGGGAATACTAGTGTGATATTAGATAGTAGATACCTTGAATCTCCCAAATCCTCAGTCATTTCAACTCTAAAACCCTAATCCCCAAAAATGGGCAAATTTTGGGTGATTTTTGTTGCTTCGATCTCGATCCTTCTTCCATTTCTATGCAATTCTTTCTCTCCCGAGACTCCCACCGATCGCCGAGTCCTGGTCCTCCTCGACGATTTAGCCGTCAAGTCGTCCCACTCCTCATACTTCAACTCTCTCAAATTACGCGGCTTTGACCTTGACTTCAAACTCACCGACGATCCTAAGATCGCCTTGCAGCGCTACGGCCAGTATCTCTACGATGCCTTGATCCTATTCTGCCCCTCTGTTGAACGTCAGTTATTTCACATTTTAAATGAATTGTTGTCATTTGCTCTTCTTTTTTTTGTTAACGCGTTTTTCGTTGAAGTAGTAATTGATATTGTTTTGTTTTAAATAGGATTTGGAGGATCTGTTGATGTTGCTGCCATTATCAATTTTGTTGATTCTGGTCATGATTTAATTATTGCGGCGGATGTTAATGCTTCTGATTTGATCCGGGAAATTGCCACCGAATGTGGAGTTGATTTCGATGAGGTCAGATGTTGTTTGTATTCTCCAATTTGATGCTTTCGTGCTATGTTATTGCTTTACTTTATTGTGTATAGAATCTTTCCTTGTTCGATGAGTAGGATCCTTCGGCTATGGTTATCGATCACACTGGCTATGCAGTTTCGGAAACAGAAGGAGATCATACTTTGATTGCATCTGATGATTTTATTAAATCTGATGTGATTATAGGAAGCAAGAAAATTGAGGTAAGTATTAAGACCTGCATTTTCAGTCTTACTCTGCTCATTAGGGTATCGGTCTTGATCTGCTAATTCGAGGTTGTTCCGATCATGATAAAGTAGTACATATCAGTTCACTTTTCTTTAGATGTTTTTCAGGTTGTAATGCTTGTTATTTCTCTGATATATAAGCTAGCCACACATTTTACAAGCTTATATTGAATTCTGATAAGTTGTTTGAAGCTCATTGTATGTTATTCAGTGGTTGTGATTACAGTGACAATAGTTTTAATAAATTTGCCACAGGCTCCTGTACTTTTCCAGGGCATTGGCCATTCACTTAATCCTGTCAATAGCTTGGTAAGCTGCCTGCATCCGGTTTCAAAGAATTTAAGGAACATGTATTTCAATTATTAAAACCAGAAGCTTCTTTTTGATCCCTTTAAAATGTGCCCTATGTTTAGGTGTTAAAGGTTCTCTCAGCTTCTCCATCTGCCTATTCAGCTAATCCCTTGTCCAAGCTGTCAACTCCACCATCATTGACGGGTTCCGCAATCTCCTTGGTTTCAGTTGTCCAGGTACAAACAACTGTTCATATATCTTCTGCACGGCCAGATCATGAACCTCTGTCTGTTCCATCTTATTTTAAGATAGTTTTGCATGAATGAAAGAAACTTATTTTTCTGTGATGGTGTTTTTTTTTTTTTTTTAATTTTATTTTGTAGGCAAGGAACAATGCACGAATTCTGATTACTGGTTCACTAAGTATGTTCAGCAATCGGTATGTGGTATATTAACATTTCAAGTTAACCGAGCTTCCTTGATGAATTTGTTTCCTTTTGATTTTGAACTTTATAAACATGTCACATGTCTTGATAAATTGTTAAAATATTTTCAGATTTTTTAGATCTGGTGTCCAGAAATCTGGGAGCTCAACCAAGTGAGTGAAATTCTAACTCTCTAAACTACCCTTTCAATATAAGACCTTGGAAATGTTAAAACAAGTCAGCAGCAACTGATTTTCAATACATAGAAGGAAACAGCTAAAGCTAAACAAGTTTTTAGGTCCTGAAACCATCATCTGAAGTCCATGTTAAACCTTTATCCTTTATATGTATCTTCTTATTCGTTGAAGGAGGGAACCAGATGCATTTCCAAGTTTATACTCAAATTTATGCCTTTGCCCTTGCACTTAAGTGCATACTAGTTGTTGTTTACTAACTGACGTGCTTGTGAGAAATGTTCTTTCTGATGGCAGATATGAGAAATCAGGTAATGAGCAATTTTTGACTGAACTTAGCAAATGGATTTTCCATGAAAGAGGTCATCTTAAGGTGGGCATATTGATCAACTTTATCATTGTAAATATCTGTTTCTTGTAAAAAAATTATGGGCATGTCACATGTGTGGTGCTGATTTAACTCATTTTGATCTTTAGGCTGTGAATGTAAAACACCACAAAGTCGGAGAAACAGATGAATCTGCTTTGTACAGGATTAATGATGAGTTGGTAATTCTTCCTCCCTGTATGTCTTGTTTAATGTAAATACCATTTTGCAGAAATTTAACTGAAAAGAAATGGATGTGATTTTATGAAGGAATACTCGGTTGAGATCTATGAGTGGTCTGGAACTAGCTGGGAGCCATACGTTACTGACGATGTCCAAGTCCAGTTTTACATGATGAGCCCCTATGTTTTGAAAACTTTGTCGAATGACAAAAAGGTTCTTTATTTGCCTCTTTAGATTATATGGTTTGCGAAATCACCCTTCTCTTAGTAGGAAGTCATCCACATAAAATACTGGTCCATTCTTGTACTGCAGGGTCTCTATTCCGCGTCATTTAAGGTTCCGGATGTTTATGGTGTTTTCCAGTTCAAGGTTGAGTACCAAAAGCTTGGGTATACAAGCTTATCCCTTTCAAAGCAGGTATCGTATTTTGTTTCTCATGATTCTGGATACAATTTCTCCTTTGAGACTTCTCTTACTAGTTATCTGGAAGAAACTTGCAATAGAAATAGAAGTTCTCAAAAATCAGTATAGGAGAGTAACTGATAGTGATTTATGTCTAGTTATTTTCATCTAACTAATATTGTTTTTCGTAATTGCTTTTGGGGTTTATCACATCTCATGGAATTTTTTATTTTACAAATAAACTATCAAAACTTCGAATTTTGCAGATTCCAGTCAGGCCATATAGACACAATGAATATGAAAGATTCATACCAACTGCTTATCCCTACTACGGAGCTGCATTTTCTACGGTAAGACTCTGACACTCTCCTTTCAAACTACTTCTATATGATCCGGATTCAAAAAATAAGTGTCAAACACGGATATATGTCCGTCATAGATATGCCTACTTTTTTGTTTTTTTAAGTTCTTCCACATATTAGGAGGATCATACTTAATGGTCTCGGTATGTAAATATGTGATGGGGATGAAGTATCAAACATGAGTGCTTTAAGAAAAATGAAAAGTCTTTGTGGTTTCCTCCCTTGAAAGAAATGGCGGGTGATGTATTTTAACTTATTGGTATGGGTTTTTGATGCAGATGGCAGGATTCTTCATCTTTTCTTTTGTTCATCTATATAACAAGTAAAGTGTGGCATGTCTAGTATGCTTTGCCTCGGACGGTGGGATTACAATTTCTAGCCAACAATGGTAGTCATAAATGTATCGTAGAAATGTTAGACTTTGAGTTCTAGTTTCAATGATGAAAATCAAACCCTAACAGATCTCCAAAAAAGGATTTTGATGCACCATGATTTTGAGTGGATACAGAAGGTGCATTCGCAGTTACATCTACTTTATTTTATCCCTGGATGTATTTGACTTTACTACAGGGTCTGGGCGAAAGAAATATAAAATTATTAAAAAAATATTTGAGCAGCTCTTTTTTTTGAAAAATAGTAGTAATTAAAAAATGTAAATAATTTTGTTGATTTGATTTTGGTTCTGTTGGTCACTCAAAGTTCAAATAATTAGGAGAATTTATTTAATTTTATTTTTAAAATGAATTAAGTTACCTTTTTAATGTATTACTTATGCTTTGAAAGTTGTATGCATATTTTTAATTGAGTTCATTTTGGGTTGTAAAAGGAAGCAATATGCAATTAAGACGTAATTAGGTAGTGATGGTGGGTTTTTGAAAGTCTGTTACCCTGGAGAAGGATGGTGTCATCAACTTAAAAGGAGCTTTGTGTTGGCATATTTTGATATTTTAGAAAAATATTTAATATATGTTCATAAAATATGAAACGAGTCAGAAATATTTATCTTTTTTCCGCCTCTTGTTTATTTGTTATATAACTTTTATTAAGGGAGCATATTGCACTAGGGTTCCAAGGGAGGCGGGGTAGTCATCCCTTTGAAAATTTCAGATTTTTAAATTTTATATATAAATTATTCTAAAAATTTTGTGCTCACATTGTATAGCATTTCTCTCCCTGGTCAAACTGTATTTTATATATAAGGTTATACTTTCTATTAACAAAGTATTTTTCAATTTTAATTATATAACTTTAATAATAATCAAATATTAATATATGATGAGCCTTAAAAGATTAAATTTAGAGGTCTAAGATAGACTTTAAAGCCAAATTCTAAAATTAATTGATTCGGCCATACCCATACATATTAGGTTAGTGACTTTCTTATATTTTGATTTGTATGTCTTGCTAAGGAATTATCTTTCGCTGGTACGATATTGACATAGCCGATAGAAAAAGAAAGGAGTTTGATGTCGGGACTGAAAGCATAGAGTAAAAAAATACAAATTATCTCCCTCTTGGCTCCTTATGCAAAAAATCACTCGGTAAATATTTTTGCATAAATTATGTTCTTTATTTATTTGTCTTACTTTTTTTCTTTTTCCTAATATGTTGTTGTTTAATATATTATTACAATCTTCAAGTTTTTCAATTAAATTATGGTCAATAAAAAAATCGAATTTTTTTTCAAGAGAAGGGTGTCAGAAAGTAATAATGATCAATTGGTTCCTCAACCTTCTGTTATTAGTGGAGAAAAATTAAATACCAGATCTTGCCAAGCTCCTGAACGAGATATCAGGTATTCTCAATCCCAAGCTCTTGAACGCGATATCGAGTCTTCCCAAACTCTTGAACAAGATAACAAGCCTTCTCAATCCCAAGATCCTAAACGAGATATCGAGTCTTCTCAAGTTACTAAACATCCTTGTAAGGTGTTGAGAGTCGAAACAAAGGAATTTGATGCTTCTTCTTTAGAGCATGATTTGAGACTTCGAAAGTCTATTTGGGATTACCCTCCAAATCAACAGGACGAAATCCGTCGAGCTTACATTAAGTTTGGGCCATATCAACCAATTACTCCAAGTGAGGTTCTAACATCTCAATATATTAACAAGAATGGACGTCAATTTCTTCCATCTTGGTACAAGTTATTCCCAGATTGGCTCGAGTTTTTACCAAGAATGATGCATATTGCCTTCCTTGTTTTCTCTTCAACAAACCATTTGGGCGTCATGGAAATACTTTTATAAGCCAAGGATTTCGACCATGGAGGATAATTATCTTATACACTGTCAGTGGAGTAAAAAAACTCTACAAACGAGTTTGGGTTGATGCCATTTATTTTTAGGGTATAATAAAATAATATATATATTCAAACTAGAGTTGTCCATGGGTTGGACCGAACTGAGGCCCGATTTTAGAAAAAATTCATGTCCATACCCATTTTTTGGCAGGACTAACCCGACCAATAAGCCCATTTTACTGTTCAAAACTTAATAAAATATTAAAAAAAATTAATTGATATTTTATAATTAAATTTAAAATTTTAAAAAATATTTTTTTTATTATTTAAATTGAATTTGGGCCAACACGATGTACAAAAATCCTTGCCCAAGCTTGACCCAAGTCAGGTCAGGCATATCGAGCCGACAGGCTACCCGGCCGTTGGACAGGTCTAATTCACACTATGAATATTCAAAGGGCTTAATATATCATTTGCAACTTAAATTTGATAATTTTTTTATTTTCTTTATTCAATATTGTACATGTATTTGACCAAAATGTATAACTTTTACCAAATACATGTATCCAGGGGCAAAGCCAGAAAATTTTTTTAGGATGGCTAAAATTAAATTCTAATTTTTAATAGCCTATATCTTTATAATTTTTAAAGGACTAAATCAAAATTTTATTATTTTTAGGGGGCCCAAGTGTAATTTTACTTTTACTAATTTAAAATTTTAAAATTTGTAAAAAATCTAAATGGATTTTTCGGGGACCGAGACCCCTGCTAGCCCCCTAGGTACACCACTACATGTATCATATTGTACCAAAAATAATACACATACAATGTTAGAATAAAATGTCAAACTCATATACTAAATAGTGTATTAAGCCTATTTAAAGATATTGTACGAAAAAACAAATTAGTTAGGTCGGATACTCAATTTTCATGTATAACATCTCAACATAATAGAGTTAGCAAAAAGAAGTCAAATTTTGTTATTAGTATAAATTATACATAAGTTGTAGATTTAGTTCATATATTTTAATTTAATCATTTTAGTCAATGTACTTTTTAAATTTTGAAATTTCAGTCATTATCAAATAGTAGTTAAATTCATCAAAGTTCCTATCACACGATAACGCCTTCTTAGCTCGTTATTTCACGTAATACTCATAGAAAATCAACATTAACTATTATCATTTGAGCTAGGATAAAATTTCAAAATTCGAAAAACATGTGAACTAAAACAATCAAATAGGAGAAAATCCACAACATATGAGACCAATAACAAGATTTTTCTTAATAGATTTAATTGCTACTATTTGGTTGAGGATTGAATTTAAAATTTTGAAAAATATAAGGACTAAAATCAACCAGTTTTGAAAAGTATATGGGCTAAAATTGACAAAGGGTCACGTAATTTAATTAATAGATTTAACGATTAATCTTTAACATGGGAGAAAACATGATCAAATTAAAAAACATGGACTAAACCCACAACTTACTATACCAATAATAATTTTTTTCCTAATGGATTTAACTACTAAAATTCGGTTCAAGAGTGGAATTTAAAAATTCGAAAAAACTAAAATCGGCCAATTCAAGAAGGACTGAGATTAAAATTGTTCGAATTAAACTACAAAAACTTACATATGATTATTGCAAAATTGGAATAAAAACAAACAACAAAATACAAAACACCAACACACACAAAAACAAATTGCAAAACACAAACAATAACAACAACAAAACAAAAGAAATAATTAGTTAATCATTCAACGCAAGGAAATTAGTGGGTTTTTCATTTTAATCCCACATCTAGCAATTGAAAGATTTGGTCAAATTGCATTGCACGGGCAGGTCCTTAGCTCGATTGAAATCGATTCCATAATCATTCATCAACTTGGAATTCTTGAAGAAACAAAGGCATGTGAGGTCGGCTTCGTTTAAAGCCATGCAACATGCGGCCGATGGCGGCGGAGGGCTGGGGTTCCCGGCAGTCACGCTCGGCTGGCATGCCTTGAAACCTTCTTTGTTCATGCCACAAACTTTCTGACCATTTGCCACCATGGGTCCGGACCCAAGGGCTAAACCAGCTACCACCATTGTCACGATCATAAGCTTAGCGTATCCCTCCATTTCTTTTTGAGCTTAAACAACACTTGTAATTTGCTTGGAATGGCTTTGATAGAGAAAGAGAGTTAGGCCTTTATATAGAAAGCTAGGACTTGGATGAAAGTGGGTTGGATATTTGTAATTCGAATTCTCATGTTTATTTTAAAACTTGAATATATTTATTATTTATATTAAATTAGTTTTTGAATATACTTTAGTAGGTACAAATTTTTTTAAAAAAAAATTAAAAAAAGAAAATAGATTTAAATATCTATTATCCGCAAAAATAATATGGATTTAAATCATGATAAATAATAATTAAAATCCTCGACAAATATCTAAATCCGCATTTACTAAACTCAAGTTAACTTGGAATCAAACCACAAACCACTGCACCATTTTCTAAAAGGACAGCTTGGTATTTGGTGATGAAATTCTATGCAGATATAGTATATATGGGATTGATGAATTAGTAGAAGATGCTATAAGGCTCTCGTGACATATAAGAGTTGGCAAATTGGCATTACTATACATAATTAATTAATATGTATGTATATTTATATGTGGATCACGGGCACACATTGGAGGTGCAAAGGGTCGGTTGGTTGTGGGAAATTCGATCCAAAATTAATCAAGTTTTGTATAGTTTAAATAATAGGAAGAAGCTAGCTAGCATGTGATTCCAAATATCAAAAAAAGTTGACCATGTCAAATTTTGGCTCTTTCTCGATGGATATATGGGTGTTCATTAATAAAAATTAGATGCGAAAGTATATTTGAATTTATTGATATAGTAAAATTTATTAATCTTGTGATTCTGAAGATGGGATGTTAGAAAAGTTATGTATGTCTGTGGATCATAACCTTAATATATAACTTTTGTACATTATCCTTAATTTTAATTAGTCCATAATCAAGTAGAAATTAGTTGCTAGAGTATCTAAACATATTTGGCATGTATTTTATTTAATAATAGAAGCCCAATAAGCCTTAATCATATTAGATCACTTTTAATTTGGCTAACCTTTTATGCTAGTAAATAATAACATGTAATTATTTTTATTATATATGTGACATTCATATAACCCAACAATCTCCCACTTGGGCGACATATATATACTAATTACCTTATAATTACATGTCATTTTATAATTTAATGAGTACAAAATTTTACTATCATGTTCAAAAGGTATTCGAATAATCTCATCCATTAATTATGTTAACATAAAACCAAGATGACTTTCGTTACATATATTCTAACTAAATCCACCCCTAATAACTTATACTGACACAACCAAATGGTATAGATGAAGTATGGATGTATGACATGGAAATCATATGCAATGTGATCTAAACATGTCTATTTCCAATTGGTCATCCTTAAACCTTAGTGAGATCAAACCTTATCAAAATTAGAGTGTGAATAAACCAAATAAAATTTATTTTTGCAGAAAATAACCTTAAGATATCCGTAAACTGAAATAACAAAAAATGCGTCTATAATAGAAAAGCATTTAAAATTACAAAGTCCCACTAAAACCGAATACCCTTGAATGTCATTACACCAATATCAGCAATGTGCTCATGAAAAACCTTGGGCGATGGTTCCTTAGTAAGCAGCCCTGCAACCATGGAGTCTATATCGATATGCTCAATAGACTTATGACCACTTTGAACTCTTTCTTTAACAATTAGGAACTTAAAGTCCATATGCTTCGACTTTGATGTGCTCCAATTCTTATTGGAATAAAGGGTTGCAGATTTATTGTCACTAAACATGTAACAGCCCGTTTTTAGTGAAATTGGAATAGTGGTTTCGGGACTCCAAATCTGAGTCCAAAAGAGAATTTATTTTAATATTATTTTATGATCTACCGTATGATAGGAATAATATATAAAAATTTTGTTAAGAAAAATTTTACCGATTACATGTTTAATTGTTAGAAAAGACCAAATTGCATAAAGTGCAAAAGTTGAATTCTAGTAGCTAGAGGGATCAAATAGCTATGGAATTCAAAATTTGAGGTCCTTATAAGGCAAATATACCATTAAGAGGAGTTAGTAGAAAATTATGATGATTCATCCATGGAAATTTGAGTAAAGAAAAGGACTAAATTGGAAAGTGGAAATAATAAAAGATGATAATTAATTAATTAACAAAATATCATCTTTTTCATCATCTTTCCCCAAATTATTTTCATGGAAACCTAGCTAAGAGAAAAGCATTCAAGCAAACTTACTTGGCTTAATTGGGTAAGTAATCTTGTCTCGCTTTTTAGTAATTTTATATTTTCGAGATTGTAATAACCTAATCTAGATATTTTGGGGTTAATTTGCAAATTTATCAAATTATTAAAGTTTTTCCATGGATGAATATGCATGAATTATGAAGTTTTATGGTATAAATGGAAATGTTGTTGATAGGTAAACAACTTTTGTAAAGTGAATTTTGATGAAATTATGATTTAGGGACTAAATTGAAAAGATGTAAAATTCATGGAAAAATTTTGATTTTGTGAAATAAATGGGCTGTAAATGTTATATGTGAAAATTGGCTAGGCTTGGAACAATGATTAAATTGCATGAATTTTATTTTTCGAGCCTAAAACAAAATCATAATTAAATAAAATATAGGGGCAAAATGGTAAATTTTCCTAAGATGTGAATTGAATTGAATAGAATATGAATTATATTAAATTGAGTTAAATTTACTCGTATAGAACCGGATAGACCTAGTTCAAAATTGGATCGAGAGAAACAAAAGGTATTGGAATAGTAGCCTACATTCACGAACGATTATCGAGGTAAGTTCGTGTAACTAAATTGTGTATATTTATATGTTGAATTGAATGTTGTATATATATGAATTGTGTAATTACCATGTACATGAAATTGATTACATATATGACAATGCCCGACAAATATTAAGTTTTGTTTGAATAAATGAAATTTGATTGGATGCAGGGTTCCCGTATTGGTTGTGGCCCTGCATATGTTACGGACACACCATAGCTTGAAAGAGCGTCCTGTTATAAGCCCTCTCGAGCTTTCTGTTATATAGTTCCTGCGAGCTTTCCGATAATAGCTATTCGGAGCATCCCGATTAGTTGTGATCTTGCATGTGTTGTGGGCACACCGTAGCTCTTATAAGCATCCCGTTGTATGGCTCTTCGTGAGCTTCTTGATTAAAGGCTCTTTGTGAGCTTCCCGATATGGCTCGCTTGAACTTCCCGATATATGGCTATCTAGAGCGTCCCGATATATGGCTCTTCGGAGCTATCCGTTATTGGCTCGCATAAACTTTCCGATTATGTCTCTTATGAGCTTCCTGTTATACAGTCTGGATAAGCTTCTCGTTATATGGCTCAGAAGAGCTTCCCGTTATTTGGCTTAAGAGAGGGCTTCCCGATTATGTGCTCTAGTGAGCACTCCCGAATATGAATTGACAGTTTACAGATTTGTACACTTCATGTGTACTACCCATGTATCCATCGAAATTTTAAATGATTCAACGGGAGAAATTCTGATATGAGTTAAAATGAATTTCGAATGAATCGTTACCTGTATTTACTTGAAAACACATGGAAATATGATATTTTATGAGCTCATTCTTGTTCTTGTTATTTATATGAAATACATGACTAACATGTTTGATGAGGATGTGAGTGCTTAGGTTATTGATTAAATTGATTTGGATGTACTTTGTATGCTTACTTTAAATGTAAATGAATGGTAAGTTAATTTCCCGTTATACGAACTTACTAAGCTTAAAAGCTTACTTTGTTTTATTTCCTCTATTTTATAGTACTCAGAAGCTTGTAAAGGTTGGAAGCTGGTCAGAGGTACATCACACTATCCATCGACTCGTTTCGATATAAATAGCGAAATTTTCTTTGGGCATAATTGTAACACCCCTTACCCGTATTCGACACCAAAACAGGGTACGAGGCATTACCGGAGTTTACTAATTAATTTTCAGACATTTCATTTTTATCTAGCATTCATATTTATAACCAATCAAAATCAATACATTAATGAGCTAACATTAACCAATTTAACTTATACATGCCATTATAACCGGAATCAAATCATCCAAAATTACCGATAGAACCAATGGATACTGTGATATATCTCCAACAAGCTTCCAACTCAATTTAGCTTCCGATAATCAGCTAAATGTATCAAATAATTATACATATTACCAATAATAATTTAATTCCAATAATAATACACACATATATATAATTTTCATTACCAAATAGCATTCACTTCAATTAAAATTATTACAGAATATAGCTCATTCGAGCTTACCAGACTAAATTGCAGAAATACCAAAATTCAGGGATATTTTGGAAGTTTTCTATTTTTCTCAAATTTTCACCCAATCTTGATCTAAATTAATATTTCATCTCATTTACTAATTTAAATGATAAAACAATTCATTTCATGCAATTTGGTCACTTTTTGACATTTTTACAAATTTACCCTTAAAGTTTTACTTTTATTCAATTTAGTCCCTGAGTCTAAAACGTGCAAGTTATCCATGCTAACTGAATATTCATGTATATATTTTCCTCCTCCTCCTCTCCATTCCACATCCTTAATTTATAATAGATGCTTATAAGTAACATTATCTATGATTTCACAATTTACTTGTAAATTTATTCAAAGCTGTCCATTTGAGTCATAGCCACTAAATTATTTTTATCTTGAGCTACAGAACTCCAAATTAGGATCCGATAATTTTATCTGAAACTAGACTCACATACCTTCTTACCTTAAAATTTTCAGAATTTTTGGTTCAGCCAATAAGTACAGTTTATTCTTTAAAGTCACCTTTGTTCTGCTATCTGACAATTCCGACCCTTCTTCACTAAAAATTAATTATCTCTTTGTTCAGAATTCGGATGATGTCCCCATTTGTTTCTATTGAAAATATACTCATTAAGGATTTTAAACATATAAATTTTAACCCATAAATATTTTTGTACAATTTTTAATGATTTTTCCAAGTCAGAACAGGGGAACCCGAATTCATTCTGACCTTGTCTCACAAAATTTATTATATGTCATGATTTAAAATTCCATTACTTACACCGTTTCTTTTATGATAAACTAGACTCAATAAGATTTAATTCCATATTTTATTCATACTCTAATTCGATTTTCATAATTTATGGTGATTTTTCAAAGTGAGCCCACTGTTACTGTCCAAAACCATTTTAGTGCAAGATGTTTATTACCATGTTTATAACACCCTTATTTTCTTTCTCTACACTATTTCTCATCACTTTCTCTTATTTTCTCTTCACTAACATATCAAGAACATAGGATCATATATACAAAACTTTACATTAACATCATTTCCATGCTTTTTCAATAATATCAAACTTAAAAATATATTAAAATCTTGATGTACTTACCTTGTCATATTGAGTTCAATCTTTAACTTGATTTTCTCTCCTCCAGCTTCTATTTCTTGAATTTAACTTGATATTCTAGCTCCCCATAGTCTCCTTGTTATCTTTCTCTCTTGATGGATATGGAAATTCTTTTGATTTCTAGATAAAAATGATGAATTTTTGGTGGAACGACTAAATTGTAAAGAAAGTAAAACTTTCTTTCTTCTCTTCTCTTCTAACGTGAATTGCATGGAAAAGATGGTGGGTTTTATCCTTCTCATCTTTCTTTCCACATATATATATACACTAAATATTAAAATAATAAAATAATAACATATCATTTAAAAATCAAATCAAAATATTAATAAACTAATATTTATTTATTTAATTAATCTAAAATATCTCCAACATCATCATTATCTTCTAGATTTCTCTCTCTTCTAATTGACCATTTTGCCCTTCATGATCTTTTAAAATTCCATCTTGAGTCATCACATAATTTGGTAAAATTGTGATTTAGTCCCTCAAACTTATTCACCTTTTTCAATTTGGTCCTAATCCATCCATTTTTCTTAGTTCCTAGATCATTCCACCCTTAAAATATTTACACCATTGGTCCTTCAACTTTTCATATTTACACTTTAACCCCTTAATTTTTGAGTATTTACTCTTGGGCAACAAAACTTTTCTCACTTTTACAATTTAATCCTTTCTTGAACTAATATGTCATAATAGACGACCCAATGTTGACATAACTCCAAAATTTCCCCTTTTTGACGCTTTATTTTCTTATTTTATTATATCAAAGATAATATCTTACTGTAAAGATTTTCGGGGTATTACAATAATGGCATGTATAAGCTAATAAACCAATGTTGACAAATGAATGTTTTGGTTGTAATTAACCATTGGAATGGCTAATGATGGTATTACACATATATGAAATTATATTATGTTTGGTGTTTGTGTGCTTGAATTGGTTGGATTGGTATACTATGTATAAACATGCTTAAAAGAGTATTTGAACAATTTGGTAAGTTGGATACTTGAATAAATATGATGGTATAGCATGCATAAGACTTGGTTTTTGGCTTGATTTGAGGGTTATGAATTGACTTGTGAATGTGATTAAATGTTGTGTAGGTAGAAGGCAATTTGGGTGAGAAAAGTGGCCTTGGAAATGACCTATTTTCGTACACACGGGCAGAGACACGGGCGTGTGTCTCAGCCATGTGTGACACACGGCCATGTGCAAGGGTGTGCAGTTTGGTCGTGTGTCCTCTACTTCTTAAAAATTGAGAAACAGAATGTTCCGAATTTCCCATACGGGCAGAGACACGGGCGTGTGTCTCAACCGTGTGTGGCACACTGCCTAACACATGGGCATGTGTTTTGGCCCTGTGACTCTTGCACCTAATTATTGTAAATTAAATTGTTCACACGACCTAGCACACGGGTGTGTGGCTTGGCCGTGTGACCAAGTTAGTATGCAACCTAAAATAGACACGGGCTAGGACACGACCGTGTGCCTCACATCGAATGCCCACACGGCCTGAGACACAGGCGTGTCACGGCCACACCGGCGTGTGTCCCTTGCACCTTGGAAAATTTTTGAGATTTTGCGAAAAATTCTGTGTTCTCGATTTAGTCCCGACTTGATTCTAATGCGTATTTTGGGCCTCGAAGGATCTTATAAGGGACTTTATGATTGATTTCTGATATGAACATTGTATGATGTGAAATGTCTATTATCTGTTCTGAAATCTCTGGTAATGCTCCGTAACCCTGTTCCGGCGACAGGTTCAGGTTAGGGGTGTTACAAAACAACTTAAGTAGTTTTTCTATTCCATCCACAATTCGCAGCCCAATAATAAAATTTTGCATCCATATTCTATGGTTAGGTGTCTCGTAACATGCTATAATCTCAGCTGCCATGATCAAAGAAGCTGTGACTAGTTGCTTAACACTCTTCCAAGAGACAACTCCTACAGCAAGCATATTAGTATAGCTTGTCGTAGATTTCATACAATCTTGGCATCCAACAAAGTTGGAGTCTGTATATCAGACGATCTTTAACTTATCAGATCTTCGATATTTGAGCATGTAATTGTTTTTAAGATATTGCATGACTCGTTTGGTTGCTTCCCAATGATCCATACCCGAATTTGAATTGATACAATAATTGAATTAAAACAGCGAAAGAGAAGTAGATTGTATGAATTATTATCCACATTAAATACATTTTCTTGGAAGGAACAATTGATGACTTAAAATTTAATTTAATTTCTTTGAATTATTCTTTAATATATTGTAATTGAATAATTGAGTTGGAAGAGAAAATTAAATTAATTAAGTCATTGCGCTTTTAATGAATAGGATAGTTGAATTTATTAACTCATCGATTCTAATACGGTAAAATTGTCATGATTTTGAAAGAATTAGAATTGAGTTAAGAAAATAATTTAATTAAATAAAATAATGTTTGGGGAATACAAACTGGTTATTGGGTTGAATAATTGTATGAACTTATTTTAATTAAAATTAAAACTAAATTGCACATATAATTGTATCCAATATATGAATGGCATAATGAGCCTATGTTTTACTAGGGGTAGACAACACGCTGTGCCCACCACATAGAGTTGCAAGGGGACTCTAGGTTCTTTATTAAATATTATTTCCCCCATGTTCTACTAGACTCGTGATTTCTTTCCTATATAGAGAGATTATAGGGTAGTCGAAAATACACATCAGTCATACGTGGATACTCTATCAAAATTTAGGGAAAATGTTTTTAGCCTCTAATAAATTATATTTTTATGAGTACTCACGAGAAAGATTTTGGTTTTGATTCCCCATAAAGAAAGTGAATTGTTCTCACTGGAAAGTTATGACTTTCATCCTGTGTTTGGTTTTAAATAAAAGCCCACTTTTTTAGCAATCGAAGGATCGAGAATAGTAGAGAATATCATTTGGTCGAAAACTAAAATTTGGTAGGCTCAAAAACACATGTACTTAATTTTGAAAAATTTATTTTCATAAATAACACAACAAAGATTCGATTTTATGAATTTTTTTTAAAATTTCACTGTATAACAAAATGTTGATCATAAACAAGTTTTCCAATACAAACGTGACAATTGGTACAATTCTTCTTTTTGTGACCTATCGCATCACAAGAGAAACAAACATCCTTAGTTGGTTTCTTTTTATGACCTATCCGCAACATCCTTATTTTTCTTTGTATACCACATTGAAGTTAAATTTGTCAAGAATGTATTAATTTCAACTAATTTGCCAAGAATGTATTAGTTTCAACCTTTTTTTATTTAAAAAAAAAACATTTTTTTCAATGTCAACCATGAATTCTTTAACTATGGTAATCTTACTTGATATAGCTCCCTTGAATGTTTCTAGAAGTTTTCTACATGATCATTATATAGATGCAATTTGATCTCTCCCAACTTTCCATCTCCCTCTTTTGGTCAAAGGTACTCTCATACATAAGCAATGGAAGAGTATAACCCTTAACGCAAAGTCAAGATTCATGACTCCGGAAATTATCATAAGATTCTTTTATATCATGATTTAAAGTTTGTACAATTTAACATGAGAATATAATCAATGCATGCAATGATGTTGGTGGGCATAATAATAGCTAAATCAAATAAAACAAACTCAAATAAAACTTTAAATATAAACTAAAATAATAAATTCAATAAAAGGTAAACCTCATCTCAATATATCGACACTCCATTAATATTTCATATTTAAACAAACTATTAACTTATAAGTGATATTTTGATGTAGTAATCAAACATTGACAATAAAACACGTTAAACAATAAATCTTCCTTTGGGTCAATTTCTTGGTCACATGTAAAGCCAATCAATCATCACTGTTTATTTCCACAATTGTACATATAATTTTGATAAATATTAACCTTCTTTTGGATCAATCAATATTAACACGACTTAAATTATATTCACACGATCGTTTATATTTTAAAACAAAACAATTTCCACGATAATGTAAACATATATTTATATATCAATTAAATCGTTTTAAAATATATAGCTATGTTTAAATTTAAAATTTAATAGCGAAATCAATAAATATCTTTATATATATTACCATAGCAAGTCGTCCGGATGTCACTTATTAAAACCGTAAAATTTTAATATATAAATTTTAATAAATTAAGAGTTGTAATGTCGTAAATCAAAAATAAAAGTTAGTTAAAAAGTGTACCTACATCTATTGATATGTTGAAATATTCGAGTCTTGTGATTTTTACTTTTTAAATTAGTCACAATTTTAGAGAAAATAACTTTCACTTTTTTGAAGAAAGTGGCATGTTTAGATGTTTAATTTAGGAACTATAACTCTAATATAAGATTTTAACTAAAAATCTAATTTAACATGCAATATATGAAGCAGAGAAAGAAAGTAAAACAATCAATCAATAAACTGAAATAATAATAATAATAATATGCATTTAATTGTTTCTAAAATTCAATTTTGCATGAGAAAGTGAAAACTCATGAAAAGCATAGATACATTGAATCCAACTAATTAAATGACCAAATGGGAAAACCCTAAAACCCGCCTAAATTTAGGTCTAATTTTTTAATTTAAGTTTTTATTTATTTTATACGGTTTAAAATTAAAATCCAATTGATTATTACATTATTAATTCATTTTTGTTAAATTTTATATTTTTTTGTTTATTAATTTAATGTTTATATTAGAGTAGTATTTTATATTTAGTATATGTTTATTTTTTTAATGTGTTCTAAATTACATAACATATAAAAATAACAGGCCTTAAACAAGTAAACAAGCTGGGTCGAGCTAAGCTTAGGCTTTAAATGTTTAAGTCCAAGCCCAACTCATATTTTAAATGGGTCTAATTTTTTTGCTTAAAAACATTTTTCAAGCCTAATATTTTTGTCAAAATCCTCTCAAATTTCGAGCGGACCTTCGGACTTAGATAAATAGCTCAACCTATGAACAAGTCTACATTATTTTTGGTCTCCTAAGTTTTGCCAAAAATCACCGTCTCCCCGCCAATTTTTGAATTGGTTCATAAGAGAAAAGCAACAATCAAGTTTAGTAAGATTAATGAACAAATTTTTCATTTTGGTCTTTTAAAATTTTTAAAATTTTTAAAATTTTAAATTATTAAAGGTAAGATTATATTTTGACCCTCTAAAAATGATAAAATTTTGATTTAATACTTTAAAAATTACATTTTTACTATTGTAAAAATTAACAATTTGATTTCGACTCCCTTAAATTTTTTTTTACTTCAACCCTATTAATAATCCCATTAATATATATATTTTATTATAAAATTATTGAGTAAAATAAATAAATAAATAAATAAATCGCAAACTTCAGATTTTATTTATAATTATGTATTTATATAAACACGAAAATTATGTATATATAGGTTCCAAAAATACGTTTTATATAAGTCACGTGTCTTGAGAAGAAAAGCAAAGCAAAGCAAAGGCCGTTATAGAGCACGTGACGACAACTTCATATCTCTCGTCTTTGACGTGGCGTGGAAACAATTTTGAACTCTCCCAAATGGCCGAAACCGCTATGTTTCTGCCACGTCTCCTTTCAATGACGTGGCATCTCCAAAACTGGCTGGCAACAAAAAAAAATTCGGCCGAAAACATCACGCGCTTCTGTAACGATATTTTCCTACTCGCTCGGCTGTCCCAGGTTCTACGACGAGTCTCTCTCTTCCAAAAACGCCCCCTTTTCTTCTTAAAATTCACAACATTGCCATTCCTTTATTTTATTTCGTATTTAGAGATGAAATTAACCAAAATTTGCAAATTATTGTGTTCAATAAATTTTTTTGATTAATAAATACATACTAAGTATTCATTATTATTAGTTTAAAAATATTAAATGTCGATTCAAATATAAAATATACTATTAAGAATATCTAAAATATATAAATTAAATTATAAAAATCACATATACTTATCGCATAAACAATTTGGTCTCGGATTTAATATGCTAAAAACATTCTTTGTAAATTTTAATTTGCTATCTATCTTTTTAATGCGTTTAATCCAAGTTATTCACATGTAGATATATACATATTTACCATTTATTCCTCATATTAGAATTAAACTAGCATTAATTCATTTTCGAACTAGGTCGAGTCCGAGTCTAGAAAATGAGCCTAAAACTTTATATTGACCCAGCTCGAACCTAGCCCATGATTAAGTATGTTTGTTAAGCCTTCAACAGTAATAACTAAAAATGATATAGGTGGCAATTTAAAAAAAAAAAGAAAAAGGTAATGATTTTCTTGGAAAGAAAGCTTGTGTTGCAAACTCGAGATAAAGATAAATATGAATAAAGGTATAAAAGCGTGAAAAAGAGCAAGTTTGATTCAAGTTTTGAGGCTAATGAAGCAAACTCTTAAAAAGCTGCTTTGATTAGCAAAATTTGTTCATTTGGTGGTATCATACTACGAAAAGAAACCCAACAAATAAGGTAATTATTTGGTTCTTAGTAATGATAAACTTGTAGATTGAGTATTACTTCGATTGGTATGAGCATTGTTGTCAATGCAGGAGAATGTAGATTCGAGTGCGCTGAAACACATTATCTTCTTATTTATGGGTTGGGAAGGGGCTATAAATAATTTTAGACATTACATATATATAAAAAGAATAAATATAATCAAAACTTATAATAAAATTATTAAAAAAAGCAGTTGTTTGGCATAAAATTCATATAGCACAAACTTTTTAACAAGTAGTGATATATATAATGACCCTTCCCCAACAAACATGATATGTCAATAGAAAAAAGAAGCAGCTAAAACTCCTTTTGGTTTTAGAAAGCCAAACGTATTGTTGTTTTCCTTATTTTGGAAAATGAAAATTACTGAAAAAATATATTTGGTTCAAAATTTTAAAATATTTTAAAAATAAAATAAATATTTATATAAAATTGGAAAATAATAAAATATTTATTTTATTAAAATAATTTGTAAATTTAAAAAGGATGAAAATGAGGGTGTTTAACTTTAAATGTTCCAGTTCAAATCCATATAAAGGGTAAAATTGTATTTTTATTTCAATGGTTTTACAAATATTAATTTTGATATATTGATTTTAAGGATTATATAAAATCTTTAAAAATTATATTAAAAAAAGCAGTATTCTTTAAGTTTTTATAACATTTAATAATTTATATATTTTTTTTATAATTTTCTAAAAATTTATAATATTTTAGTAATTTTTAATAATGTTTAAAACTTCTTAATAAAAATTCCTGCTTATTTTTTGTTTTCCGACACATGTTACCCTACATCATACTATAAATCATTCTTATTAACGTGTATTGATCATCTCTCCTCACCCAAAACCATTACTCATCACTCACCTTAAACCACCAAATACTAAATCCATTATTTCTCGGGTCCTTTACTCAACACCTCATCTAAGTCTACAACTTTTTATACTTTCAATAAGTTTTTATAACCTTTTTTTATTAATTTTTATATATTCTTTTATCATTTTAATTTTTGATATAATTTTCTATCATTTCTAATTTCTTTATAATATTTTATTAATATTTTCATTTTCTCATAACATATTAATAATATTTTATAATATTTAATAGTTTTATATATTTTTAAAAATTTTATGTTATTTGATAATTTTGATAGATTTTCTATAATTTTCAATTTTCAATAATATTTTAATAACTTTTAGCTAAAATTTTTATAATAATTTTAATATTTTCGTTTTTCATTTAGTTATTTCTAAAATATTTTAATATTTTTTACAATTTCTTGAGAATTTTTATATGATCCCTAAAAATCAATTAAACCCTCCACGTTAGCGTTTTTCCACATTAGTTGCCATGTCATCAAAATTTTCATGTCAGCCGTTACATCACTTGCCACGTCAGTACTTAACCATCCGTCAAGAGCCTTAATAAAAATGACAATTCAAAAGACCCAATTGATTATTATTTTTAAATCAAGTGTCCAATTGATTACACTTTTTAATCAGGGGCTAATTGGTTTTCAAATTATTTTCGAGGGACTTTTTTAATACTTTTAACAAAAAAAAAAATTGTTCATATTAAACGTCACCTTCAATAATCTTGGAGCTTAAGCATAATATCCCCCAACATTCCCTCCTTTTTCTCTTAGAAGATCAAAGTTTTTGTTTATTTTGTTGGTTTAATTTTACAAAATTGAAAAGCCAAGTCTTTTATTATTATTTTAATTTATCAAAATTTACTCATCATATTAATCCAATTATAGGAAAACAAATATATTGCCAATTTCTACTCCATTGAATATAAATTAACAAACTCATAATTTTTGTTGGTTTTGTACATATAAATTGTTGAACTGATAATTAAGTTAAAAATTTAACGATATCCATTTATAATAACAATAATATAAACTCCGGAGAAAAGATTATATAAAATATAATATTATCTATTTTCAATAATTTAATGTGAGATTAAAATTTCAACATGAAATTAGTGAGATGATATTAAACTATTTAAATGGGATAATTCATTTTATCCTTTCTGAAGTTAGCAGTTGCTTTGCGCATTAAAACTGTAAAAATAAAAATGGAGTTTTTAGAGATAGAAAGAGAAAATAGAAGAACACACATTGCTTCCCGCGTTTTCCATGCCACCCCCAATTCTCATTTCCTCATGCGTGCAAGCTATGCTCTAATCCCTTTAAATTCTAAACCAAAACAACATTCCCACTTCCCAATTTCCCTTTTTTCTTCCTTGATTCTTCTACTGTTCTAAGTTTGTTTTTAAAGCTTTCAACTTCACCTTAATAATTGCGTCTTGTTGTATGCCTTTGCCTTTCTTTGTTTTGAAGATAAAACCTTTTCTCCCTCATTTTTTTTCTTTCCCTGTTAATGCCATTCTTTGGATAAGATTCCATCAATCTTCATCTTCTTTTTTCTATCTGGGTTTTTTTTTAAGCATTGAAAGTGTTCAAAATCTCAATGATTTTGGTTATTTCAGTGCATATGTTCATAACCTGTTTGATATAAAGTGTGTTTGAACAGATTTAAAGCTCTGGGTTTTGTGAAAGGTGTTGAATTTGGGTTTTCATAACTTTTTGTTTTCTTTGCTTAGATCTGATCTAAACAGAGCTATGGGAAATCATGGTAGCAAGAAAACATCAGAACCATCGTCGTCATCGTCGTCATCATCATCATCATCATCCTCATCGGCATCGACATCATCTATCAGTCTTAGCAGCAATTTGCAGTACACAACTGAATTAAGCTCCTATGAAGCAGCTTGTAAGCTAGACAAAGAGCTGCAAACATTCGACACCAATGTCCAAGCTCGAACCAATCGAGTCATCAACACGCTAGCCATGGGTGTCGAGGTTCGAGCCCTTTCGTTCGATTCGCTCAAAGAGGTAACAGGTTGTCTCTTAGAGATGAACCAAGAGGTGGTTAAAGTTATCTTGGACTGCAAGAAAGATATATGGAAGAGCCAAGAATTGTTTGAGCTAGTTGAAGAGTACTTTGAGAACAGCCTGCAAACACTCGATTTTTGCTCCGCGTTGGAGAAGTGCCTAAAACGAGCTCGGGATAGCCAGTTGTTGATCCTAATGGCGCTGCAACAATTCGAGGACGAAAGCGAGGTTAACGGCAGCAAATATGTGAAGACATTGGAAGAACTGAGGAATTTCAAGGCAGCTGGGAACCCTTTCACTGATGAATTCTTTCAAATATTTCAATCTGTTTATAGGCAACAAATAGCAATGCTTGAGAAGCTGCATCAGAGGAAGAACAAGCTTGACAAGAAGCTCAAGTGTATCCACACGTGGCGTAAGGTATCGAGCATGATATTCGTTGCCACGTTCGCCACAGTGTTGATTTGTTCGGTTGTGGCAGCCGCCATGGCTGCTCCTCCGGTGGCTGCTGCACTCGCCGCTGCAACGTCCATCCCATTGGGTTCGATGGGGAAATGGATCGATTCCCTGTGGAGGAACTACGAAAACGTGTTGAAAGGGCAAAAGGAAGTGATCACCTCAATGCAAGCAGGCACTTATGTGGCCATTAAAGACTTGGATAACATTCGGGTACTTGTGGAGCGGTTGGAGATCGAGATCGAAGCCCTGTTGCAGAACGCGGGTTTCGCGATAGAACAAGAAGAAGCCGTGAGGATCGGGATCGATGAGATCAAGAAGAAGCTAGGGGTGTTCATGAAGAATGTGGAGGATTTAGGGCAACAAGCCGATAATTGTAGCCGCGACATAAGGAGGGCGAGGACTGTTGTTCTTCAAAGGATCATAAAACATCCTAACAATTGATGTTCTATTGAGATCATTTCAAACCCTGGGAAAGTTGACCTCTTTTCATCTTTGGTGCTGACAATATTGACAAAAATTTGATTGATTTGCCACATCCTGGTTATGTATGTTTTTTCAGGTCTCACAGATTATTGATATTTTCCATTTGGGAAATGTTTCTTTGATTCTATGTAATTATTGAATACTATTTTTACTATTTTCTAAATTTGCTCAATTTTTTATTCACTATTTGATTTCATTTTCTCATGATATTATTATTATAGTCGTCAATTTGAAGGAGCACTAACGCTGTGCTAGTTGGGTGGGAAAGTAGAGGAGAAGGAGCGAGTGAAAAAATGAAAAAGACAATGAGAAGAAAAAAATAAAAAAGATGTTTATATCCCATCAAATTGAGAAAATATGAGACGAGAGAAAATGTATATATTAGTTCAAAATTATACCTTTTTCAAATGTTTTATTTTCTTTCCTTCCAATTTTCAACTCTACCAAATAATGGATAGAAAAAAAATTTATGATTCCATCCTTCTAATTTTCTACCCTTAAATCTTCTATCATTTCGATTTTCTTTTTACTCTACCAAATAGAGTCTTAAAATTGAGAATTGAATCAATGCTAAATGATATGAAAATCAAACTCAACATTAAAGATTAAAAATTAAACCTCAAATCGTCCTATTGATTAATTTTAGATGTTGAAGAATCCTTGTCATGTTCGAATTTACCCCAATCCAATTACCATCTTGAATCGAAATTGGCAGTTTTCTTTTTGATGAAAATCAAAGTATTCACATTCGGTAATAACCCCTAACAACATGATTAAAAGAAATAAATGAACAACCACCACAGCACACTTTATGATGATTCAACCTTTTTGAGTTGCCTTTTCACCTCTGTTGCGTCATGTACAACATAGTGAATACAACAATGTGACAGTCGGACACGTCAAACATATGATCCACTAGCGCTATCGTATCATCAAATGAGGGATAAATGACATTTCCAGTTGCCACAAGATTTGGACCACCATTTTTTTTATCAATTATTGGTAGAAATCCGAGTTTTCAAGTTAAAAATAGAATCAGTACAAATAACACATTCAAATAATTATAAATAAAATCAATCACTATCAAAGCACGATTAAATTGATAACCGGATAATAAATTTGAATAAAATCACACATCATAAAACTTAAATAACACTAAAATTTAAAAAAAAAAATCCACACAAGATTTACACAAAACGAGATTCGAACTTTGGATATCATTAAACCAGAGAAAATTCTCTGAAGATAAATAGAAACAAATGGGCGTTGATTGATGCTTCTATAAAATGTGCGAAATGGCAAACCTTATTTAGAGATTTCATACAGTTTCTGAGAATTGGAACCTAAAATTCTACTTAATAGTACATAAACCTTACAACAAAGTTGATATCTGAAAATAGCACATACAGGCGAAGTTGAAGATCGGTTCTGGACGGATGTTTAAATAAGTAGCCGAAACCATATAGGAACAAGATAACGATACAAAAATCTTAAACCAAATGGAAGAGAAAAAGGTTAAAAATAAGAATGCACCAGTCAAGACAAGCACCAGCATGACGTTTATGAGGCACTTAACTGTAGAGAGGTTCAATTCTGCTCCATGCAGAGGGAAATAACCTTCAGAATTGAAATTAGAAAGCAATTGATCCTTACGTTGGAATGTATCCATTAACCAAGCTGTTACTTCACTTTCGGACAACGGGATGTCATCCAGGGTAACACGCCTGATGTGAATATGAACTTCAGAAGGGTCAACCCCAAAGACGTTATCCAAGAATGATGGACAGCGATGCTTATATCCAATGGTCACATCGTAAACTGAAAGCAAACCAATAGGTCATGGAAATTTGTCGAAGTGGCTAAACTGGGTTTATCAGATGAAAACTAAAAGTAAGCATTCTCCTAGCAATCAAACAGATTAGGAAGTAGAATAATCGAGTTTATCCTAAGCCTAAATTTCAGCCTTACTGGAGCCTATTTGAAACCTTGAGAAAAAAATTATTTTTCATTACGCAAAGTTAAGAACTCTCTACCTATCCTTCCATTTCTTGAATCTGAAAAAAGGAAACAAGATAGGTCTGAATTAAAATTCTTCATCAGCTCTAGACCAGACAAGAAAGCAAGGGTTATCGTAAATAGGGAAAGTTCAAATCTTTCTACATTGTGAAAGGTTATCACTCTTCTCTAACCTGTGCCACATTTGGCTGATTTATAGCAGCTAGTGACCTTAGTTTAGGTAGTGCGCTAGGAAGCAAAGGGGGAAAAAGAAACTGATCATCTTTGTAAAGTTGTAGTTACATGAGAAACCGGTCTCTTCTGCTCTTGACTCCATCTCATGATGAGAAAACCTATTGCTCTACAACTACCTATCAATGCGCTAGAAGAGCCTCCACAGACAACCAATTGCTTAAAACAACAGAAGAGCATATAGAAGAAAAACAACCTGCATCCAAAGTGCTCCTCAAATCTTCCAAGCAGGCATTAAAACCCTTTGATTTTGGAAGCAGCAAATTCTTCAGGATAGGCAAGCCATTTTCAGCTGCATATTTTTGACTTCTTAAGCACTTCTGCTCACTGCAAGGAAAAGAATAATTAAAGGCTTAGTACACTGCAAGTGCATCAGCAAAGAACTCAAGGCAAACTAGCGATAAATTTCCAGCGTCGTGATGTTTGCATAAAATGCGACGATTCCAAAATAAAATAAAATAAAAAGACAATAGTGGGGATATGACAGCTAAAAGAAAAGGAACATACGTGAAATCTGTTCCTTCTGGAAAGAGAACAAGCCAAAGGGGATCTCGAGGATCTTTGAATTTTGAAAGCATCTGGCGCATTTTTGCCTCATCAACCTCCCACTTCCTTTCCACAGGGATGAACTCCAAAATTTGGAATGACCAACCAAATACAGGTAATTTCATCAAGCTGCTCTTAAGGATGTACTTTATGTATCCCAGGGAATCTTTCCGCAATGCAAGGTCCCACAGGTACATCCAGTCAACCTCGGTTCTGTGGTTGCAAATAAGTAAAACACGTTCCCTTGCAGGAACATCATCTCCAGAAAAAATGACCTTGGTTTTGTTTATTTTCTCAAATAGAAAAGGCCATAATGCTAACCAAGAACTAAAGAAGAAAGCTGTTACTTTTCGGCTGTAATGTACGCTGAAAAGCCTCAATACAACAGTACTAAAAAAGCCACAATACACTATCATCATAAAAGCTGTTAAAAGCAACACTAGCAAACATATCAGACCCCTTAACACCCTAAGCGGGGTCAACCTACGATGCATTGTTTCATGTTTCGCACTAGGAACTTCCATACCTTACAACTCCTAATCCGTACCTTTCAAACAAAACAAACTGCACAGACTCTATAATATGAACTTATCTACTTAGAAACTAACCGACAGGACGTCTAGCCCCAAGCGAACATGCAGAAAACACTGAAAATCAAGACACTGCAGAAAACAAAGTTAAGTTTAGTGCAATAATTCAAGCCCTGAAAAGCGAGCACAACATACGGAGAGCAAAGATTAATCAAATACTTAAGTTCAACCAGCATTTAAAAGGACGAAGACAAAAGGGCAACTTAGCATCAAATGCTCTTCCTCGAAAAGCATGCTTGCTTCCTAAGCATAAACCTCTAATTTCTTAACAAAAATAGCAAGCCATTATTACTTCACTCCTAAAGTCAAGAAGATACCATCGAAGCATTTAACAATGTTTTCCTTTTTTATAAAATAAAAAAATTTCTACATTCAGATAATGCTAACTAAGATTCAGTTAAATAAACTCTCCAAAGCATGTTCAAATAAATAAATAAATAAACAGATACAAAAAAGACAAAAGCTCGTCGTCTACCTAATCACTGAATAAATAATAAGTAGAATAATTAGTTACAAATCTTGCAAATAAAGAAACGGATCTGAATGCTGGATAAGATGTTGCTCAAAATCCACGCAAAAAAAGCAAATATCCTCAAAGATCCTGTTTGGTTGCTCGGAAAATTTTAAGAACGGGAATCTTAAAAGGAAAATAAAGCAAATTCCATGGCGGCATTTTATCAGCATCAACCATATACACACACACACTTATACATATATATACACTTCAAAAAAGATTAAAATTATCTGAAAATTTTTATAAAAAAATGGGGAAAGTGAGTGTTTACCTTTAAATAGTTAGGGTTCAGGTTTTTAACGGTAAATAAAAAGAAAAAAAAAGAATCTGCCGGAAAAATCGGAGAATTTGGGATTTTGGTGTATTTATGAAGAGTTGAGCTTAAGAGGTGGAGGGTTTAATGAAATGGACACAGAATTGAGACTAAATTACAGATCCTGCCACTATTTATGGCTTATTTTTAAAAATAGAACCAAAATTTCAATTTAAAAAATAATAATTTTAAATAAAATATTAAATACATAATAAATGATGATAAATATATGCATCTAACTTGATACCTGACTTATCTCTGATCGGAGTTATACGTGAAAATTTTTCAAATTAATAGGGTTGACAAGTCTTATTTTATTATCTTAATTAGATTTAAATTTTTTCAAATCGAGTAGCGTAAAATAAAATTAGAGACGAATCAAATTGAGTGAAATTGTTCAAGTTAAATTAAAAAATTAAACATGTCAAATTAAAATCTTGTTACAATATAACTATTTTCATGTTACATCACGTAAAATTGAAAGCATGTATATTTGAAAAAATTTAAAGAAAAATAATAATAAAAATAAGATACTTTAGTATGATAAACTTGAATAATTAGTTAACTTATTTAGATCCCAAAATTATTATTTTAGAAAATTTTAAATTTTTAAATTTCTTTACATATTCTTTAGAATTTTTTAAAAATTATCTTTTTAAAATATAAATTTTGAAATTTTATAAATATTTTGAATTTTAAAATTTATTTTAATTTTTTGAGAGAGACTAAATTGTTTATTTTCAACATTGATAAGGACCAAAATAGTAATTACACCAATTTATTTTTAAATATATGTATACGAATAGAGGTGTAATTATTTGATAATAGAAGAGTAATTCCGTAAACAATATGTATTAAAAAGAAATAAATAAAAGAGTAAAAACATTTTTCTAGATTTTTATTTTTAATATTTATATTTAAAAATCTTCATTCTTCATTTTTATTTCAACTTTTCTTAATTTTTAACTAAATTGACCGCTTAACTCGAAAAATCAAGCAACGCTGGGTTGTTGATTTTTTTGGCTAAATTCAAAAACCGAACCATTTTCGATCCCTAATTCTCTATAGAGGATGGCTGATGAATCCCAAACTTAGTTTAACTAATTTATTTTTAAAAAAAATAAAATTTATCAAATATAACATTCGAATATTATCAATTGTAATCCTTTTTACGGTTGGTTGAAATTTGATGACAGTTAAAAAGGAGTACTAAAAACTTATAAAAACATCCATAAATATCAAACATTTCTTCAACATTTGTTGTATCAAATGATAAAGCGCTTAATGTTTATTGAGCAAGGTTTCGAAATTGAATTACGGTAAGGTTTCGAATTTGAATGGTGTGATGGCTATTTATCTTATCCCTTAATCATGAGGTTGGTGGTTGTTTATCTTATTCCTTAACCACGAGGTTAGAGATTCGATCCTCGCCCATAAGAATAGAGCACGTTTCATGGTTAGCCGTTTACCTCTTTTAGAACAGTCACAGCAAGGGGATGATTAGTCACTACTATAAACAATGAACACCTTGATTTCGACCAAAAAGAGGTTTCGAATTTGAGTTTTGAAAATAGTGAAAACAGTATTAGAAAAGTTTTACCTTTTGAAAGAGATCCTATCCAGCTCAATTCCAGATTTAGTCAAGGTACATTAGTTTTGAGACATTCCAACATCGGAACAACAATAAAAATCAATAGGTCTTGAGACATGAATGTCTTGTCTCGAGACACTACTAAAATATGAAATTTGAGTTCTAACTCCATTTTTGACCTTGATCAAATCATAGACTTGTTAAATAAAATTAGTTGACATCTATAATATACTTGAATGATTGTGAATGACGATTACTTTGAATTACATAATATTTACACGTTGAACTTTGTGATTTTACATTAAATTAGTCAGAGTTGTTTTAGCATCATAATACAATGTCTTATATTCGAATACGGTAACCAGGTCGAGTGTCACATTTACTGATGAATCTCATGACAAAGAAAGAAAAGCCAAAAAGAAAACCATTTCATGATACATAATTATTCAACATGATCTGATTTCAAGTACGCGCAGATCCTAAAGATTAAAGAGTCCTTCACTTCAACTATACATTGACAACATTATACTATCAGTACCAAACGAGCACCAATGGCTGACCCACCTGTGTAAACCTACATACATATATACATACATACTTTTATGCTACTTGCAAGGCCTCCTCCCGTTTTATGTCAAACACCTTGACAAGGGCATCTTCCACAGCCTGATTAATCCAATTTCACAAAACAATAGTATTATTTGTGTTTATATAAATATATATATATATTATACTTTCATATTACAAATCAGCTAAACACTAACTCAATTAAAAAATAACTAAAAAATCTTTTTTTATATACAAAATAAATTATATTATTACAGAGTGTGTTGTCTTTTTATATTTTTATATAAAATGACATAAACACAAATATACATATAGTAAAACTTGAACTTAAAATATTATGATATTTTGATCTTCAACTTTACCGTTTCAACTAAAATTTCAATTACTTGTTACATAAATTTTTGATATTTCTTTTTCCACACAAATCGTGGATGTGTATATAGTTGTGTTTAGTGAATCTAGAAGGTAGACATTGGCCTCGGCTCCCTTAAATGTCAAAATTACTTTTAAGTCTTTTTTTCGAAAATTATAAATTAACATAATCATAAAATTACCTTTTGACCCCAAAATTTATTATTCAATTTAGGCCCTATTAGCCCTTGTGTGTACGTGTGTGTATATACACATATAACACTAGAATTACCTTATCTGGTGTGGAGGCACCAGAAGTGACACCAATTGTAATGTGGCCCTCTGGTAGCCAGTTTTCTGTTTCAACAAGCTCCCCATGCTGGTACAACACAATTTTGCATAAATTAGAATATTAAGAACTGCAACTAGAATACCCCCTTTTTTTCTCTAGGAAGTTCATGCTTACTTTCAATTTGTGAGCTATCCTGTTTCCCGGACCAATTCTCCGTTCACTGTCGATCCAATATGAGGGGATCCCGCTATCCTCAGGAATTTCTTGAAGGTGTGAAGTGTTGCTCGAGTTCCACCCGCCGACTACTAACATAAGATCCAAATCTTCCTCCACTAACTTATACATAGCATCTTGGCGCTCCTGAAAAATGATGATAAAATGGCTTAAATTCAATGACCAACACAACAATCATTTCAATATCCAATCAGTTAAGGGGATGAAAACAACAAGGACTGCACATCATTGCATCGGTCGCAAATATTCAACTTACTTGCGTTGCATCACAAATTGTGTTAAAGCTTAAGAAGTGATCATTGATGTTTTTGACTCCATATTTCTGCATCATTGTCCTCTCAACTAATTTCCCTGTTAAACCGAAATGTAACGTGTGTATCAAACAGTAATTACTTGGCAAAGAAGAATAATGATGTATAGCAAGTGCATAAAGTGCCACTAACCAATTTCCTCGGTCTCTCCCTTCAGCATCGTAGTTTGATTTGCAACGCCAAGTTTTACCAGGTCATGATCTGGATCAAAGCCCTCTGAGGTAGCATGTTTAAATTTCTGCAAAAGAACCAACAATCATGCGAGCATATATTTGACATATGAAGAAAAGAAGAAACGAGATGAAGACTATACCTCCATAAACGCCTCCTTGGTGGAGCTAGCTCCATTAAGTTCACCTCCAAGAATGTAATCACAAACATACATTGCCTATCACAAATCATACATCATACAAATCAACAACTTATTGTTTACAAGATATCAAAAGGAAAAAAGGATACTAGCCACTCTAGGACACACCTCAGTCATATCCTTCACAATAATGTATGTAGCAGCAAAAGATGCGGTCGCGATCGTCTCCTCGTGAGAGTATTTACCGTGAATGATGGAAGTGTAATCACCTTTCTGATGCTTCTCTACAGAGTTCCATACCTACATATGAAAAAGGTTTCAGTATCGAAAACCCGTTGTTCTGAATGTCAAAAAGCTGCAAAGATCTAACGAATTGGAAAAAAAACAAGTTGTGGAAGATGATACCTTGGTTACCCAAGGACAAGTAGTGTCAACAATTTGGACATTTTTGTCATTCAAAACCAACATCTCATCAACTGCAGCACCAAAAGCAGGCAAAACTACTACGTCATCCTTATTCACAACATCAAACTGTTTCTTCCCTCCCTCAACAGGGATGGTTTTAACTTCCATCTCCTCTAACCGCTGAATTTGAAAAAGAAAAGAACTACGTAAAGAAACTAACAAGGTCCAGTCCCAGTGGTGCCTGACAGGGTTTCATACACTCTATTCCTTTTTCATCCATTAATATCTAATAAAATAATCATCACAATTCAAATCTGTAAGACTCATCCATTATATGTGAAAGTAAATTTGTAAACAGTAATTAAACATGCATTAGATAAAATGTAAAAAATAATAATAGAGTAAAACCAAATCCACATGGTGCTCAAGCACCAAGGCCAGCTAGTGCCGATGGTGCTCGGCCGATGAATTTATTATAATCATTATAGAAAGTATAAAATAGTAAAAAGAATGTTAATATATTAAAAATAACATTAACTAATGCACTTATTCATGCAAGATATTATGTTTTTTTTTTCTTTTTTAATTACATAAGTCCTTGTTGTTTGATTTTTATTTATGATAAAAATACTTCTGAGAAATCCATCTAGCCATGCTACAAATAATACTTGATATATGAACATGTAAATATTCAATTTTAGTATTCTTATTAATTTAATAAATTTAAAATAGTTTTCATCACCTATTAGAGATTCTGTCAAATTAAAGCAAAAACAGATAAAAGTTCTCTCATATGTTTGTCCAAATCATAAAATTTTACTATATCATCCACATTAGTAATTTAGTTTCAAAGATCAATTAATTTAACAGATAAAAGTATTTCTAGTTTTACTTAAACTCAATAAAATTTAAAGAATAAAGGTATATTTAATTAAAAAATATATAAGAGCTTACTTGAAACAAAAAGCATTCCTCAACAACGGCAATAATGCGGATTCAAATATTTACTGAAACCCGATTTGTTTGTCGTAGATTAAGGTATTACACGTTTAGATAATATTTGGATTTGCATGTTCTAATTACTATTGAGGGCAAATTTGGAGCGGATGTAGATATTAACAGATAATTTAAATTCGGATAGTAATATCCATATTTAATGCAAATAATAAGTAAATTCGGATTTAAAGCAGATTCGGAGTCAAATTCAAATTTTATAAAGATTACATATATCCGGTGGTCTGCTGCCTGTACTAAGTATGGAAACGAGTATATTAAGAAAAAAGTATGGAAAAGAGTAAGCATAGAGTACCTTATTAACAGTAGGATTGTGGATAATTTCATTGGTAATCCAAATTTTCTCATCTGGAAACTGCTTTCTCGCTTCATAAGCAATTTGAACAGCTCTCTCAACTCCCCAGCAAAATCCGTACGCTTCTGCCAATTTTACAGTAACATTTCCCCATGTATACTCGTTTCCATTTTCCTTCAATTTCTTTAAGATATCACCTGAAAGAAATTTCCAAACAATAATTTTTTTGACAAAATTCAAATTAAATCCTACTGTACATCGTACTAAAACATGAATTATATATTTTTTTTAAAAGAAGAGGAAGAAGAAGAAGCGGAATTTTTCTTACTAGTATACTCTCGATTCATGAGCTCGAGAGTTTCCTCTTTGCGTCCGAATCCTTTCCGATTATAATTCTTGCTCCTCGTCAAGTTATGTCGGAAAGACTTGGCGTCGAAGTTATCGGGATCCACCACAACAGAAGTGGAATCGGTGGAGCATCTGACGGAGATAGGTTTCCGGAAAGGGAGAGCTTCCGATCTCCCGCCAAAGTTATCGGAACCGATGCGGATGGAGAAACGACACAGTTGCAGAGAAATCGCCATTTTGAGAGAGAATAAGGAGGGAAAAGCAGCGCACGTTAGCGAATGTAGTAGGAAAATTTCCTGTAAGGTTTATGGTGGGAGTGTGCAGTGCGCGTTTTATTAATTTTCGGACAAAGTTTAGTAGCTCCACGTGTATGTCGTGGTTACTGGTTTTTATTTAATTTCACGATTTTTATTTGTTTGTTATTATTTGTGTCGTTTTATTTGCAAGGATGGTTCGTTTTGGTACTCTACCGATGTCCACTTGGATCACTAATAAGGCACATATTATTAACACCATGTAAATAATATATTCTTTAAGAAGAAAAATGCTTAAAATGAATATGGTGAAAAGTTTATGAAATTAATATATTTGTTAAAATTGATATAAAATTAAACGAGATTTTAGTTAAAATAGTAAAGTTATATGTTTAAAATTTATTATTATTTTTATTGATTTATATAAAATATAAGAAGATAAAATTTATAGATTCGGTCATATTTGGTTTTTTTTAGACAATGCTTAGAATTACTTATAACCCATCTACAATCCATAAATAGGAGGATAATACACTTCAAGTACTTGAACAATGTCTTCTTAGCAATAATACTTATAACAATCAAACTAAAATTCAATCAAGAATTAAATCGATCCAATGTTATAACAATGTATTTTAATAGAAAATCGAAAACCAATCTAATATTTTTTTCAAAAAATCGAGAATAAAAAGTAATATAAAACTTATTTTTTGGATTTTTAAAGAATAAAGATTGATTTACTTTCAATAATATATAAATAGAAATATATGATAATAAACACTTAAACGTGCTTAAATTCACATTCTAATAACGCCAATATTAATTAAATTAAAACTCAATCAAATTTTTATGATTTTTAAATTATTATTAATTAATACTTTGGTAAATAAAGCAAGAAGCTTTTAAAAAATTTAATAACCAAATGGATAAATAAACTAAGTAGTTGGAAGATTTTACGTTTAATAATTGACCCAAAATTTAAAGATGGTGACATGGAAAGTTAGGCAGGCATGTTTAACGTGTTAGAATGAGTGAATGAATCCACCTTCCATGTAGAAATTTCAGAGAAGTCACATCTACATGTGATTTATGCAATCCACTCAAATTTTGTGCCAAAAGCATGTTTTAGCCTTTTACACAGTCCTATGGATTTATATTCGCTTTTTTTTTTAAATAATATAAAAATATTAATTATTTACGAAAATGTGTTAAAATGAAAATTTTATTTACAAAAACGGTTTGTATTCGTCGATGTCGCTTAACATACTGGTGGTACCACCCCTTGTCCTCTTAATTATCATTCAATCGTTCGATTTAAAAAAAAAAAATCTTTGATGCCACCATTGTGTCAGACGGTACCTGTATATATTTTTTGAAATACTTATAAAAAATGCGAGTATTTTTTAATGGGTGTCGTATGTGTGTTAGACAACATTGGTCAATTTTTTTAAAAAAATCATGTCAGTTGAAATCAACCAAAAAAATATTTTTTTAATGAGTGTTGTCGTGTATGAAGCAACAGCGGTGGTAACTTTTAAAAACAAAATAGGTGAAAATGAAAAGAAATCGTTGAAAAAGAAAAAAATAAATAAATGGGAGAGCCTATGACCGATGCCTGATTCATAAGTGGTTCTTGTTTTCTTAGCTTATCAGTGTCACCATCAGTAGACTAAAAAACCTAGGAAAAGAAAACTAAACACAAACATGAACTTTTTTTTTTGAATAATCTCATTATAAGTTATGATAATATCTACTCTTTTTGCCATAATGTCTAGAACTACCCATAACCCCTCCCGAACCCATTAATAAGAGGATAATACACTTTAACGCACTCGAATCCACATCCTCCTGTATTGACAATAATTTCTCATGTCAATCGAGCTAAGACTTAATCGGCTAAAACAAGAACTAAATATGGAGAATTTTAAAGAACTCAAGAAAGAAAAATATGAAAAAGAAAAGTTTAAATGAATTTTTATTTTTAAAAATATCAATATAAAATCTCAAAATTTGAAAATTATGTGGTAATGGTACAATTGCATTTATGGAATACCTTGAAATGGGAAAATAATAATAGAGAAATATAGTAAAATTAGCAGTCAACATTTAATTTAAATAGATAAATATTAACTCAAATAAAAAAAAGTTAGTGCGTTCAAAAAAGGTTAGTGACAGGTTATTTTACAGGAAAGTGACAAAAAAAAGTGATTTTTTTATTTACTTCATTCACATGAGTGTAACATCATGATTCTTAATATTTATTTTTTAATATAATACTTAGAATTATCTATAATTCTCCATAATTCTTAAATAAGAGGATAATGTGCTTCAGTGCACTTGAACTCATGTGCTTTTGTATTGGCAACAATACCGATGCCAATTGAGTTAAGACTCAATCAGAAAAAAAAAACGAGATTGTTTAAATTGTAAATTTTTTTATTTTAAATACTTAAAATGAAAATTTTTTATAGTTGAATGACTAAATGTGGAATTTACCGTAAAGACAATGACGATGTAGAATCAGCGGTATCAAACGGCAGCAGAAACAATGAATCAAACGGTTCACTTTCGTTCCAAGACCTTTTCAAATTCCAACGGTCAAAACTCAAAATCCCAGAATCAGAATCTCTGCTTTTGAAACAAACTAGCCGTTGTGTTCCATTTTTACATTACCCATCCATCCGCTCATCAAATTTTCTTTCACATTTCCCCAATCACAATCTTTTACCATTACCATCCAAGATTTTGTTGTTTTCCATTCTAAAACCCTAAACCCGCATCACATTCAATCAAACTAACAATAAACGAAACAAAGCAAACAAAAATTTTCAATAATGACATCACTTTCCAGAACTTCTTCATCGTCGATTCCATGTAGAACGAACGCTAATATGAGAAAATCCGAACTCTGCGATCCCACAAGGAGAAGTTTCAATGGAAGCCCTTTTACAACGCCGGCTGTTATCACAAATCCCAAAGCATTTAACCTCAACACTCCGGCTAATAGCCCTTCAGGTTCCATTTTCTTTCACTCTTCTATTCGTTCTTTTTAGAGTTTTAATTATCTGTTTCTGGCAAAAGGAATTAAGGGTATGAAACAAATGTAAAGAAAATTTGAGACATTAATCTGGGTTCTAAAGGGAATATCGAAAAGGAAATTTGGGTTCGTGTTTTTGTTTCGTCTTATGTTAGTTTTGTTAGAAAATAATGATCTGCTTGTTTGGGTAGAAAATGAACATTCACACTTGAGTTTGAATTGTTTTAGAAATTTCAATTTTCCAGGTTGAATCATTGTAAGTTTAAATCATTATTGGTTAGTGGGATTTAATTTCCTAACTTGAATTTCGTAAATTAATTTAATTTTTTAACCTCGTTAAGAGGTGATAATATCACATTTTAAGATTATATTATGTCATGATCTGAAGGTTTTAAGATATATAAAATAATCTTTAAAAATTATATAATTTTAAAATAATCAGGTGATAACATGACATTAAAGGTGTTAAAAAATTAAATTGTTTGTAAAAATTCAAATTCAAAGACAGACTAAAAAAGGTCTACAGACCAAGTTGATAAAAGTTGCAAACTTGCAAGTACTGAATGTTGCTTTTTTTTATTTGCAATGGTGAGAGATTTTCCTAGCAACCAAACAGTAAGAATTATGGTTCTGATATTTGTATTTGTACTTTTTATCATTTTCCTTTTCTAGATTTTTCTCGAAGGCATTCAACTGACAGAGAAAGTGTAGCTTCTTTGCGTGATCCCAACAAGGAGAATTATATAGACCAGAATCCGAAACCAACAAGACTCAGATCACCAGCTGTTTCAAAGGGTAAAAAGAATTTCATGGCACCGACAATCTCGGCTGCTTCGAAGATCAATGCGTCACCTAGAAAGAAAATCTTGGTAGAGAGAAACGAGCTGGCTCGATCTTCTGTTTCATTCTCTGATGTCAAAAGTCTAATCATGCAACATAATGAATCAACATCGGAGATTGCTTTGAAGCCGAAGAAGGTTTCATTTTCTGATGTTAAAAGCATGATCATGGAAGATAATGAATGTAAGGAGCCTTTGGAAGGCAATGCCGATTCGGTTCAAGTGATTCCCAGCTTTGAGATTAGTCCTAAAGTTTCAATTTTAGCACCACTTGATGCAGATCCATTGATGATTCCTCATGACCCCCAAACCAATTATCTTTCTCCAAGGCCTCAGTTTCTTCATTACAGGCCAAATCCTCGAATCGAGCTTTATCAGGAACGAGATGGCAAGCAACTCAAGGAGTGCTTAGCAACGGAAAGCTATTACGACACTGGAGAAACAGAGTCCGAAGGTTCCCAGAGAGAATCTGAGGATGCTGCTGCCACGGTTGAAGAGAGTTTTGAGGCCAAAAGAAGGTCCAAGCAACGTTTTTGCACTAAATCAAAGTTCATTGTTTTGCTTATGGTTTTGGCCTTTGCTTACTTTTCAGTTCTAGCAGCTAATTCTCCAGCTTTTACTTCTAGTGGATTGGAAGAATTAAGCCTATTAAAATTCCATGTGCCGCCTCAAATCACCACTTTTGCAAAAGCTAAATTTGAGGTTTTCACTGAAAATCTTTCCAGTTCGAGACAAGGGGACAAATTCAGTCTCTTTGAATATGCTAACTTGAGTCATTTGCTAGAGAATGAGGATCATATGGTTGATGAGGGGCACCACCACGGTCTCATGTTTGATCACAGTGTAATAATAAATGATCAGGGAGAGGTTGAAGCCAATGAGGCAGTAGATGAGGATGAAGAAGAGATGGAAGAAGAAACCGATGCAGGTGAAGATGATGAAGAAGAAGATTTTAAAAGCTCAGATCTGGTTCCAGAAGCTGAAACTGATGCAACGGAGCAAGAGATCAAAGCTGAGATGATTGAACTTGATGATCAATTAGATGCAGGGTGCAATGTGGACCTTAAAGCTACTGAAATTAAACATGATATATCCAAAACTTGGGGCCCTGAGGGTGATGAATCGAGCAACATTGCTGAAACAATGTTCCCTGAGGAAGATTCCACTTACAGCTCTCAAATTTCAGTAGATGATTCCACAATCATTGGACCAGAGGACCGGTTTCTCGTGAAGAATACGACGGGTTTTGCTTTGCTTGTGTTGTGTCTGTTAGCAGCTTCAGCTTTAGTCTACACAAAGAGAGGAAAGCCTTCAGTGGCAGCAGGTTTAAAGGACTCATCATCCGAGCCAAATGACAATCATCAGAGCCAAGAAAGGAGGAAGACTACTTACAGGAGAGAATCTACGGCTTTATCCGATAACTCCACGGGTTCGTCGTCCTATGGTAGTTTTACCACGTACGATAAGATACCCAGCAAGCATGTAAGTAACAACATACTCATTATATATACTTGTCATTGACAAACCAGACAGAGAACTTGTTTACTAACACTGTGTGCTTGTGTTTGTTTGTTTTGAATTGAAGAGAGGAAGAGAAGAAGGGATAGTGACCCCAGTTAGGCGTTCAAGCCGAATCCGAAACCAAGTCATGACTTCTCCATGATGATGGAAAGAGCTTGTGTAGTTAGTTGTTACAATTTGCACTGCTGTGCAATGAACCACTGTTCTTGGGAAGGATGTTGACACAGGGTAGTGCTTCATCAACTCTGATTCTTACCAATCTAATCTAATTTCCTTTTTTTTTCTTTTCTTTCTTAATATGAAATCCTTTTTATATGTAATCTTCTACAGTTTTTTAGTGAGTGCAATTTGAAGGATAACAAAATTGGTTGGTTTGAAATTACAGGTTTCTATACCATATTTCCTTGCCAAATTGGCTTCAAATATTGATGGTTATAGACTTTAATATTTTGTTTTATTTTTAGGTGAAATTGCTTAACAGGTCCTATTATAAGGATAAGATCAATTTTTACTAATAGTTCAATTTATGATAGAGGAACTTAATATACATTATCCTATACTTTTATATTACGGTGATCGTTGTTTGAACCAGACCAATCAATTGAACTAAGAATCGATTAGGGTATTGATTTAGAGAGTGATGTTAAATCGATTGATTTGAAAATTGGTATGAACCAATTGAATCATGTATTTTAAATTACTTTTTATGAATTTTTTTAATAATTTATTTAATCGAATCGGATGATTCCGTCAGACTGGCTATCTTCAGCGCACTCAACCCAAGCCCTCCTATACTAACAACAATGTCTATGGCGGTTGAGCTAAGACTCAAACTTAAGTATTTATTTATAAAATAATCATTTTATAATTTGTAAAATAATAATAGACATATTTGTAATATAATAATAGAATATCTATATTAAATAAGTAATAAAAATTAAAATAAAATTATTATATGTATTATGTTAGTTTAAAAAATAGTTGATAATACGATTATTAATAAAATTATCAAGAAAAATAAGCATCATATGTAATTTTATCTAATTGTTTTAGTGCATATTTATTCGGTTATTCCTTTTAATGTTCAACATATCATCATATGTTAGTCATTGATCGAGTTTGTCATCATTTGAATTTGAATCATTAATATTATTAACATTTTCTTCTTCCATATGGTCTTGAGCAATATGCAATTGTTGAACATATTTGAATATGCTAATATTTCAATTGAAGTTATAAAATATGCAATATGCTAATATAATCCAACTTTTTTTAATACTAAGGTGATATTGTTAATATGAGAAATATTTTTTTAGAACAACAAATGTTTCTCAACCATATTTTGAAGCCTTGACTGTCTCAAATTAAAGAGTTTACAAATTGTCGATAGTGCTTGTGTTTGGTACCATTCTCTTAAATAGTATCATACCCCACAATATAGTTCAAGAAAATTTTTCTATTTGTATAATTAGCATCAACCTTATAATATTTGAGTTCATAGTCCAAATAGTCTATATTTTATTTTTAATAAAAAAGGCTTGTATAAATTTAATTTGGAGAAAGAATTATGCTAGATCATATTATTTTTATAATACGTAAATTAAGTAAAAAATTATAACATATAACTTTTATAAATTGTACAAAACTTTTGTAACACTTTTTATAAATAATATATATTTTGTCATAACTTTAGAAAGTTATTTTTATAAATAAATTATAAATAAAATAATAATAACATTTTATGGATAAATATATTATTTTTATAATATATTGCATGGACACATAAATAAGTTATGTTCATACTTATTGACCATAACTTTTATAAATAAATATATTATAACACTTTTATGATACATAACTTATTTTTCTTAATAAATATTTCGACCATAATTTTAGAAATTTTTTAGGATTTAAATTGTAATAGGGCCCAATCGACCCAGGCCCAAACAATTAAAAACAGTCCAGTTACAAGCCCAACAGCCTTACAGGCCCAAAACTAAACCAAACCCCAAAACTAAAAAAAAGAAAAACCCTAGTGACAACAGGGGAGCGCCGCAACCCCCCCCCGGCAGGCGCCGCACATCCCGCACGTCGCGCTTGTCACTCCGCTCGCGTCGCGCGCACTCAACGGCCACCGAACCTGCGGAAAAAGGGCATGCAACGCAGCAATAACAGATAACAACAAAAAATGAGAGAATCAAGGGATTTTATTTGATTTTTATTTTTATTTTTATTGTTATTTCTCTAAGATTCAGCTATAAAACCGAAGGGATTTTCAATGTAAAAAGGGGGGGGGGACGAAAGATAGAACAGGAAAATAGGAAGAAACACTGAGAATACAAGGATTTTTTTTAGGTGAATCGGGATTTTCCTTTTGATTTTGATTTTTTTTCCCTCTGTTGTGTTTTAAAAAAAAACGTCAAAAGGGAAGGGAAACTCACCTTTTTCGCCGCAGTGGCCGAATCGGCGCCACCTCCGTCGCAATCGGAGCCTCGGTGCGTGATTGAGATGGCGGCGCAAGAGGGCAGGGTGTAAACCCTAGCAGAGAACACATGAGTTTTTTTTATTTTTATTTTTTTCTTTACATTCTGTTATAAATGATTTTTAGGAAAAATTGATTTAAATAACATTAGCAAAACGGCGCCGTTTAGCCTAAGCCTTGACCCGCGCGGTGACCCGACCCAGAGGGGAGGATCCGCGCGTTCTGGCCAAATGGGGAATTTTCATATTCGGTCCCTTCCTGTTGCAATTCGCTTCGATTAAACCTTTTTTACTTGTTTTAAATTTAACCACATATTTTACTTTTGTTTCAATTTGGACCCACGATGCGCAGCGTTTTGGAAGGCGGGAATAATTTCCTCTTTGGTCCTCCGATGTTGTGCGCGCATCGTAATTTAGTCCTCCATTTTGTTTTAATTACATTTATTGTTTTTTTTTACAATTTCTTTTTATTTTGTTTTTTTATTATTTCCATTACTATTATTATTACATTATTACTATCATTATTACCATTATATTTTTTATACATATACATTCTCATATTTTCTACATCATATCTATGCATATTTAATATACATATATCTTAGGCTTTTATATACACGTACTTTGTTTTATATATATTATCTTATTTCCATAATTTTTGCATTATATATATATGCCCATATACATACGTTTTTCTATATGCTTCTTTTGTTTTTGTTTTTTTAATATATCTTATATTTTATATATTTATATATACTCATACATTTGTTTTATTTTGTAAATTTATACCCATGCGCATACTCTTACACTTTTGTTTTATTTTCATGATTTTCTTGTACATATATATTTTGAAAATATGTATACAGGTGTAATTCATTATTAAAGTATCTGTTTTGATACTATACATCCACTTTTAACATCCCCTTTAAAAAACATATTTCGGTTTTGACAATACATCAAAGTTATTTTCTTGGTTCGAAGGTTTTTTTTTTCAAAAATAAAAAGTAATATTCAAAGTTTGGGATTTTCAAGGGAAATTGAGCCCTAACGTATTGGGTTCTGATTTTCTTTGATGATCTTAAATAACCGAGGATATTTCTTATTCAAAATGCATAAGTATAAAAATCATTTTTGGGAGCTTAACTTGTTGTGCCCTAACGTATTGGGTGTGACATGTTACTTTCTCAAAACGAAGATTTTCGCATAAAACAAAGTGATATTCAAAGTTCGGGGATTATGAGGAATTGTACCCTAACGTATTGGGACTCGATTTCTTTACATGACTTGAACAATTGGTTATCCTTTTGCAAATTTCATCATTCAAGCTTATTTTAAAATCTTTTTAACTTTCGACACTAAGACATTAAATAATCAATTTGGTACCGATTTTAGGGCGTTACGAGGGTGCTAACCCTTCCTCGTGCGTAACTGACTCCCGAACCTATTTTCTCAAAATTCGCAGACCAAAATAATTTTTAAGGTGGGCCGGTCACACCTTAATAAAGGATCGGTGGCGACTCCAGTTTTTATTTTTTAAAGTCGACAACTAAAATTTTTGTTTTCAAAAAAACGGTTTCGACATAAATAATATGATTTATTTATAACTTTATAAAATACACAGATTACTTTTATAAAACAGTCTTTTTAGGATTTATAATATAAATTTTTTTGTCATAACCAATCCAAACACCAATACATGTTCATACTTATAATATAATTTTTATAACTTGTATAAAAATTATAACAACCCAGTTTCTAGTGGTGTCAAAAAATGTGGTTTTAGGACTTCATTTTCATAAATCGATTCTGTAAATATTAAATAAGAATATTTATGGAGTTAGAGTATAAATGAATTGAAATTTAGATAAGTAATTTAGCTAAAATTATAGTTAATTAATGCCTAAAGACTAAATTGTAAAAGTCCAAACCGCTATAGATTTTTAATTAGAAAATTGGTTTGGGGACTTAAATTACAATTATAAAAAGATCTAAAATGGTAATTAAACCCTTAATGGATAAGAGATAGTGGATGGTAATGTTATATTTTGATTAATTAAGATAAAAACATAATTAATTAAGTTATAATCCTAACATATAAACTGAAGAAAGTGGAAGGAAAGACGAAAACATTTTATCTTCTTCCTTGTCATCCTCCATAGCTAAGGAAACAAAGAAAGCTTCAATATTTCTTAACTTTCAACCAAAAATTCAAGTCTCTAGCCATTTTTCTTTATTTTTTTTATATAACTTTTAGGTCATGAGAGTTTGATTTAGCTAACCCATGTATCAAGTTGTGAAACTGTTAAAGTTCTAGAAAGTTGTCATCATTGATTTCTTAAAGATTTAAGTGTGAACTTGATAGAAATTAAGTTTAGTTTAAGAAAATGACTAAATTGTAAAGCTTAATTATTGATTTTGTATATTAAGGACCAAACTAAATAAAATGAAAAATTGTCATGAAATTTTGGTAGGAATAGAAAGTAGAAGGTCCCTAATAAATATATGTGGAATCAGATTTTAATCCCAAGGTCTAGATTGAAAGTTATGCTTGTCTTAGGTTTAGGGACTAAATTGAATAAATATAAAAATATGTGTGACTTTGTAATTGAATGTGATTTGATATGGAATTTGATATTTTCTATTGTTAAATTATTATTTGTAGCTAAAGACAACGTAGGACCGTCGAGAGGGAAAAGAAAGGCGAGAGCTGACGACGAGTAACTCAAGTTTTCGATTTGTATTTTTATGATTTAGATCAATTTAATTATTGCATACTCATGAATTGACAATAAATTGAGATTGATAGATTGTTAATTGAGCTATATAATGAATTCGGAAAATTGGTTACCCTATAAATTATTCGGACGAAGTCAAATATAGTTGGCATGCCACAAGATAGATTGAGTACAGATTGCTTCGGCTATATATCGATGAGCGTTGAGTGCATTTTTCTTTGGACGTTTTTTATTAGTGCAGGACACAACTTTTACGTCGGTTATACCGATGAGCATTGGGTGCAATCTATTTACTTCGAACGTTTCGATGAGTCACTAGGTGCCAAATTGGTGTGTTGGTTGGGATCCGTGTATCCATTCGAGTCTGAGTCATGCTAATAGGAGATATAAATTTTGAATTGATTGAATGATATTTGAAAAGAATTAAATGTCATGAAGTTTTACTATAGGTACTTATATATAATTTTTTATTATCAATTGCATATGAAAGACCATGCGAACTAGTTAACGAGCTTAAGGGCTGGTATGGTAAGAATACAAATGATTTTATTCGACTTGGTAAGGAAATGTGGTATGATCAAATGTTGCAAATTGAATAGTTGTGTGAATTTCATTGGCATTGAAATGTTGTTATAATATAATCATTTAGCTTGACTAATTCAAGTAATGTATAGGTGATTCATATGAAACATTTGGTATAATTGTGGCATATGATGAACTTGTATTAGTTGACATTAGAAATCATATAAATTGTATGCAGTTGATTATGATCTATGTTATATTGATTTGAATCATAGAAATATCACCGAGTTTTATTGCTCAACGTACGGTTTGTTTCTCGTGCATAGGTTTAGGTACATCTTGAGGTCCTGAACAGTGACTCTAGCATCCAGCCAGAGATCTCTGACTCATCAATGTTCGTAAAGTCTCTTTTTGTTCGTTATACAACATGTACCTAGGTGGAGTCAGTTTTGGTATAAAATGTGAAGTTGTGAATGTTTGATGTTTTGAATGGTAACTTGAGAATGTCATATTGGTTTGAATTCTTGTACTAGAGATTGGTACTTAATGAAATTGCTCAAAATGTTGCTCTATTAGTAATCTATATAAATGAATGAATAAGTAAATGTGGTAGATGTTAAGAATTGTCAAAAGTGTAAAGCTTTGGCATGTGTTTTTGAGTCCTAATGAATAGTAAGATATGTTAGAAATGTAGAATTGAGAATGGTAAAATTGAGTTGAAATGGTATGCATTTGAATTGGGCTTGTTTCTAGGTGGAGCTTGATGGTGTCGAAATGGTACCATTTAGAAACAGTATGTCAAGTCACGACGTCGAACGTTTGTTGTCGCGATGAGACCAAGTTGCCATGCCATGACTCAATGCCGAGTATTGATCACTGTGATGAGGCCTACTTAGTATGTTGTGTTGCGACAAGGAACCCCTTGACGCTGCGACGTCAACCTGGTGTTTTGAAATTTTTACAATTTGGTCCTAATTCGACCTCGAGTTAGCTTTAGCTCTTTCATAAACTTGTTTAAGACCCGATAACGGTTGTATATCGTATTGTATGCATGTATTGGTTGAAATTAATCATTTAATAGTATAAATAGAATTTAGTTTGATTGTAGTTGATCTAGCAACGAATGTAACACCTTATAACTCGGAATTGACGATCGGGTCGGGTAATGAGGTGTTACAAAAACAATTTTTTTAAAAATTGGATATGAGTGTAATTACCTGCGTAATTACTTCAGTTCTCACATTCCCCCTAAAAATTGGAAAACGTAATTTGGATGCTTCAATTACACTCAATTCAATAAGACCTACCAATTACAATGGTTAACCAAACATGTCACGCTTATGTAATTATAAGCAATTACACCAAAATCCAATTATTAATTGGCTTTCCAAACATTGCACGTGTTTGGTTGAAATTTTTTAAAATGAATATTAAAATATGTGAAAATTAAAAAACAATAAAAAGTTGTCTTAATTATTTTCACTAAAAATGTTTTGCAAAATTGAAAATGATGAAAACAACTGTTTTTAACGTTAAATCAATTCATCCTTGTTCAAATTCATATATATGCAAAAACGTTTTTTCAAATATTATATTGGGTACCTTAGTTTGAATCCATATAAATGTATTTCTCACGTTTCTATCATTTCATTATTGAAAAAAAATCTATTTTAATTTATTAAACATGTTTTTCAATTTTAAAAGAATAAAAATATTTTTCTTGAAAATGGAAATAAAATCCATAAAACATAATAAATTAAGATGAACTTTTCCAATACAAAAGATATTGTAATTTAGGAACTTGAAAAAATTTATCTATAGATGATTTAATTATAATTTTATAATTATTTTATTAAATTCATTTTCATCCTATTTTTAAAAATTACATAATTATAAGTGAACACTTTCTCGGGAAACCTGTGAAAAAATAGGAAATAAAATCCTATTGCCGTTTCCCATTCAAAGCAACGCTCCCTTAATATCCCAAGAATCATCTTTTCAAAACATGTTATGATTTCCATGGACCAAACCCTCATTTTCCTCACAAAAACCTTAGTCTGGTTCTCTGACCCATTCGGCCTCTAGTGTTTTGACTGCATGCCTTGGTGCCGCTGCTTTGCTTCAGACTTTCAGTGGCTATGATGTCTGCCAAAGTGTTTGCTGTTCGATGGAGCAAATTTGTGATTCATTTTCTTATTACTCAGATCAAGTCCCCTTCAACATAGATTCTATGCTCTTTCATTTCTAACCCCAATCTTACTGCTTCTAAACATGCATGTGCCTCTGCTGCGAATGCCGAACTAACATTCTCGTGTATGGTCACATCTTGGGATTTGTAGTACAGATATTCTCTTTTATTCAAAAAATACATAGCGCAGTTGGACAGACCAGAGGAAACTGGACTCACAAAGGCACCAATCAGAGACTCATGCACATCTTGGGATTTGTGTCACCTTTTGAATCATGTTTGTAAAGTTTAAAATATATTTTTTTGGGGCTTAATGGTATCAAAAAAATACCAAAATTTTTAAAAATAGACATGTGGTTAAATTCATCAAACCACATTTTTTATTCGACTGAATTGTTCGGTTTTAATTAAATAAATTATTAAAAGTTATAAAAAAAAGTAAAATTCATTTTAAAATAGAGAAAATTGGTTCAATCGATTTTGAACGGTTCACTCAAAAGTCGATTCAACTCTTTGTCCGGATTGGTATGCCGGCTAGTTCTCAGTCCAACTAGTTCGACCAATCGATTTGGTCTGGTTCTAACAATCATGAAAATTATATTAACAGTTTTTTTTAAAATTCATTTCTTAAACTACTCATAATCCCCCTAAACCCACTTAAAGATGATTGAACTCACATTCTCTAAATTATTGCAACAACAGCAATATCAATTAAATTAAAACTCAAAACACAATAATATTTTTATTTTATTTGTAAAGCTAAAATATTAGAATTTACACAATAATAAATATGTATATGCTTTTTTGGGTAATTTGCATCAAAAGTCATTAAATTATTAATAAATTTATGTTTTGATCACTCAACTTCAAAAAGCTACAAAAATGGTAATGAGCTATTTGAAAGTTTTCATTTAAGTCATTGGGTTGTTAAAATCTCTACTACTATATGGCATTATATGTTCACATCACCTGCACTAACCGAAGGTTCTCATTCCCTTTCTCTTCTATAATCTATTTTTTTTATGAAACAGCTTTGAACGTCATCAATTTGCGAACCAAAATCCAAATAACTTTCTTCTTCGATTTTTGACACTGATCATCAAATCGATTTTGATCTAAGGTATGTTCTTCTACTTTTCGATAAGTATTGGTCCACTGTACCAATCGTCAAATCATCGCCTCGAATAGCTAGCTAGACTTTTTTAAAATAAAACTTAAAAATCCAATGACTTCAATAAAAATTTCCGAATAGTTCGTGACTTAAATACAAAATTTCGAAGAATTAAGTGATTATTTTATAATTTTTAAAGTTAAGTAATCCAAACATAAATTTACTAATATTTTAATGAGAGAAGGTATAATTTACCCTTTTTTTTCGTTGCCGCGAGTGAAAAGGCAAATGTTTGTCCTTTCCGCTTATAATGCCACCTTTTTCATGTCTATCCATAAATTTTAATGAAATCATACTCTGAAGAAACTGAAAGTTCAAAAAAAAAAAAATTCATCTTTAGTCCTTTTATGGCATTCAATCTATAGCTAAATCTTATTCTACACACATTCTTGCCTGAGTGTTGAACATGAATATATATACAACATGGGTATGGTTATATTTTTAAAATTTTGTTCATATATTTAAGGAAATTTTAAAATCATATCCTCGTATTTACATATCAGATGTAAATATTTCAAGGAAAATGACGAGTCCAAACAACAGGTAAACCTCTTATTACAATTTTCATTCCTCCAGCTCTAATATGTCCAATTACAAAGATTTCTCTAGAAAATAATTTTATATAAATATTTACTAGTAGTAACAGGAAGGTTACTACATTATCAACGATAATTTTATCCAAAAATTGAAACATAAATTACCTATTTCTAATAAAAAAGGACAGATTTACTAAATTTTGTGCATATATAGAATTATAAATAGCTACCTTAATTAGATTAATTTTCTGAGTTGGTATTGGAATAATAAAGGAACACAGTTTGGAATTGCCAAATAGGGTGATTTTACATTTATTTGAGAGAATCTTCCCATTCGTAACAGTCTAGGTTGAGAGTTAAAGTTTTAAGGAGTTTGGCTTTAATTTGACACAAATCTAACATCTTTCCAGTACAGAGAGAAAGCAAGGATCAATCTTTACATGCCATGGAACTGGAAGCTAGCAACCGATATGGTGATGATGGTAGCTCAAAAAGAACAGGCAAGCCATATTCAACTCTGGGTTTTTTTTTTCTTCTGCAAAGAGAGGTTTCAAATTTCATCATTTTTTTTTTGAAGTTAAAAATCTGTGTTTTTTTGTTGCAGGAACTTGGGTGACTGCAAGTGCACATATAATAACAGCAGTCATAGGTTCGGGGGTCTTATCTCTTTCATGGGCCATTGCTCAGTTAGGGTGGATTGCTGGTCCCATGGCCCTTGTAATCTTCTCTATCATCACTTGGTTTACATCCACTCTACTAGCTGATTGTTGCAGGGACCCTGTTTCAGGAAAAAGATGTAGCTGTTACATGGATGCTGTAAAATCTAATTTAGGTGACTAAAATCCACTCTACTACCTTGAACCTACTACCTTACTCGATTTGGGGTGTGACTGTCAGATGTTAGGTTTTTTTTATGTATTTAGAGGATTTTTGAAAATCATATCTCCATATCCAAGTGTCCGATATGAATGTCTACCGGTTCTTTCAAGGACATGGAACCCCAATGCTAATGGTTCCTGGGTTTTTTTTTTCTAACAGGAGGAATCAGTAACAAGTTTTGTGGATTAGCACAATATGTGAATCTTGTAGGGATAACAATTGGATATTCAATCACTTCAGCTATTAGTATGGCGTAAGGATTTATGGTTTATATGCTAAAGCTGATGTTTTTGTAGGAATATATATCCCCTGGTTTAACTCTTGTGTACCTTTGATTAACCAGGGCAATAGAAAGATCAGGTTGCTTTCACAAGGAGGGCCATAATGTAAGCTGCCATGTCAAAAACAACAAGTTTATGATCATCTTTGGCATCATAGAGATCATATTAAGCCAAATCCCAAACTTCCATGAGCTCTCGTGGCTTTCCGCGGTCGCCGCGGTTATGTCTTTCGGGTACTCTACCATTGGCCTCGGCCTCTCGATAGCCAGAGCTGTAGGAGGGAATCAGGCTAGAACAAGCTTGACAGGAACAACCGTGGGAGTTGACGTGACCAGCTGGCAGAAGACTTGGAACTGCTTCGAAGCCATCGGTGACATCGCCTTCGCTTTTGCTTTCTCCACTGTACTCGTCGAGATACAGGCAAGTCCTCCTGGTTTCAATGGTACCCTTTTCCTTTCCAATAAAAGAAAAGACTTCCATTCATGTAATTGGCATGGAATTGGCAAAAGGAAAGACTTCCATTCATGTAATTGGCATGGAATTGCAGGATACACTGAAACCAAATCCACCAGAAAATGAATCAATGAAGAAGGCAACCTTGGTGGGCGTCTCGGTCACCACCGTATTCTACGTTTCATGTGGTGCTCTGGGTTACGCAGCATTCGGCAACAATGCACCAGGCAATTTCCTAACAGGGTTTGGCTTTTACGAACCGTACTGGCTTATCGACATGGCTAATGTATTCATCATTGTACATCTTATAGGAGCTTACCAGGTAAAAACACCCCCATTACCATCACCTACAAACAACACACAATAAAATATCCCCATATCTTCAGCAAAATCTTGATGGTTTTCTTCATAGGTATTCTGTCAGCCAATTTTCAAACAGGTGGAAGACAGGTGCTTCAACCGATGGCCAAACAGCAGTTTCATCAAAGAAAGTCCACCAATTAAGCTTCCATTGTTTGGGGTTTACAGTTTCAGTGTTTTCAGGGTTGTATGGCGAACAGGTTACGTGATACTGACCATCGTGCTGGCGATGCTTCTACCGTTCTTCAATGCAATCCTCGGCCTCCTGGGTGCCGCTTCGTTTTGGCCGCTGACAGTGTATTTCCCAATCCAAATGCACATATCGAGAGAACAGATCCGAGCCTTTAGTTGGAAATGGATATGGTTAAACTTCTTGGTGTTGCTTTGCCTGATTGTATCAGTTCTTGCAGCGGCTGGCTCCATTGCTACAATTGTCAAGGATCTCAGTACATATGAACCTTTCAACTCTGTTTCTTAATGTCTTTTTATGTACATTTTCTTAGGATATTTATCTATAAAAGGTTGTTCTTTGTCTTGAAAATTAATATTACCTCAAAGCTATCAGGGAGACCATATCCACCCTCCCACTGTATATAACTAACTGAAAGTTGCTGATTGGTTCGCAAAACATCCCTACTGTAAATAACTAAAAGCCCAAATTTCCAACCAAGTTAACAGCACTAATAACCAGACCAACCCAGAATAAAAATGTTGAACACAAAAACTTAAGAAAGCATATTGAATTCCCAGCCAGAACAGCCAAGGTTTTCCACCAATAGATGTAGATTTATTCTATCAGTTTAACAGTATTTCATTTCAGTCTACTGAACCAATCATCCCTTTTGGTTTATAACTTAGTTTATCCTATTCCATTTCATTTCAGTCTAACATTATCCGACTCTAACACTATTAAAATCAATATTTTCCATATAAGTAATTACAGCTGCACATTAGTTTATCCTATCCCTCTACTTTATGAAAACTAAGCAGCTAATCCCATTAGTTTATCAAAATATAGTCCTCATACTTCACAAAAACTGAAAAGTTAGTTTAGTTGCTGGTAAACACATGAACATGAATTGCTAATTTGCTGCTTATAAATATTTGAAACGCTGCTGATTTTTGCTAATTACTTTTGTATAAATAGTCGAATTGCTGATATCCAAGCTAGCGAGTTAAGTAGTAAGTGTAAAGTGACTAACTACTCGATTTAAACACAGGTGAATCAAATGATGAATTACCTCAAGAAATGCCGTTAAAACCCACCATTAACGGATAATCCCACCTAGGGATCCTTCATAAATTACATAAGGAAAAAAAAGGAATATAAAATCGATTGAAGGATACCTACCAGATTACTAGGGATGAAGACAGGCAAAACCGATCGAGCGGCTTTCCTTGCTCGTTTAGAAATCTTTCTAAATACGTTTTGAACAAATCTAACTAACAGATCCAAACTCCGATCCTATTCTTCATCTTCATCCTCGTCTACTACTTGATCGTTGTAGCAATTCACAGTGATCGAAAGGCTCCAATTATGGGGGCGCCCCACAAGGTTATCAGTCACCTGAATAAAATACAGAAGCTAGCTCGATCATAAACACAAGAAAACAGGAACTCGTAATTACATATTATACCTAGTGAAATTGGGGGTTCTTCGTCGGGAAGCTGAAAGGGGTGCTTTGAGAAGGAGGATTTTGAGGTTGCTGAAGAAGTAAGACGGCGGTTTGGCGTAGGAGGAGGTGGTCAGATAGGGCAGTGAGACTGTGACGGAGGACACCATGGCGGCCAGACATGTATGAGCCATGGTTTTTTTGTTTTTGTTTTTACTAACGAAATAAAGATCCACTTTCTAGTTACATATAACAATGTAATTAGGCGGCTACAGGTAATTAGGGGGGGAACTTTTTTTCTATATTTAATATTTTAACTAAAAAATAAATCACATGATTGATGATGTGTCATGCCACCTCAGCCATGTCACCAATTGAAGTGTCATGCCATGTGCCACAAAATGTTGACTTATTTCAATTTTTCTGTAATGTATGGGTGAGATTGAAATACAAACAAACGTTAAGGGCTGAAGTGAAAAAAAACCCCAAAACGTTGAGGGTGAACTTCAAATTATTTCTAAATTAATACGCGATAAAATTTATATTCGACATCTCAAAAATTTGTAATTCAATTTTGGCCCCTTAAAAATTTTATGGCTTCGCCCTTACATGTAATCTCTTAATTAAAAGTTAACGCTATTAACTATTTTAACTAATTGATAAAATTATAGAGACCAAACTATGTTGGAAATTAAAATATAAAGATTAAATCTCAAATTTAAACATATTAAAAGGACCAAAAACTGAAAATCAATCATTTTTATAAAATGCAAAAAGATACATGATAAATGTGTATCACGTGTGACTTATCAGGAGGAAGATCGACCTTCTTTTATTTATAGGTATATAAATACTTATTAATAAATTTTACAAATAAAAAAAAAGTAGTATTCAACAAATTAAAGAAAAAAAAAACCCATACTCCAAACAATAAGACACACCCATAAATGTATTTTAAAAAAAACTTAATCCATGCACCAACTAGTTATAGAAATTGATCCTTGTGATTAGTATTGAAGTTGAAAGTATAGTTATAAGAGTTCCTCTCCCATCCTTGACTCCAATATCTTAGAAACCACCTCCTAGGAATGTAAACAAAATAGGAATCATCCTTGGGTAATCTGAAAAAAGTAGAAATGAAAATTTTAATTCGCGACCACTATGAGAACTTATAGACATACCCTCAAACCAACTAGCATGAAAGCTGAGTTGTGGACTTCGGTTAACAATTAAGAGATTGAAGTTGATACTGCAATTATCATTCACTTTAATCGATGAGTGCAAGATGTTGGAAGGGAACGTTTGCTGAGGAAGCACCTTCTAATCCACCTCGCCCTTGGGTGATTTCTCCTTCCCTAGTAGCAGCTGATAAGCAAGGGTGTGTCCCCTAGTAGTAGCTGATAAGCAAGTGTATGTTATGTATTGAACAACTTTTTAAATTTATGTGTAATAAAATTTAGTTCCCCTTTCTTTCACAAAAACATTTTTCTTAAACATTCGGGTCTAACACATATAGATACGAGGATATATAACATCGAACATGAAAGCACTAGGAAAAAAACTCTAATTATATCCATACATACACGTATGGTACCCTCACAATAGCTTAGATTCTAGGTGTAATAACAATTATATGTACTAATAATACATATCTGGATACCTATCACCGATATCATCCATTACATTATAAATGTCCACACATAATGGAACTTAAACTAGAATAAAATCTAAAAAAAAGAAACTAAAAAAAGGGTACTACTAAGGATTATATACCTGAAGCTACCGATGAATGTTAAGATTAAAAGCCAACCCAATTTTGCCCACAGCACTACTAAGGATATGAAGAAAACAACATTAAAAATAAAATTGCCAAAATCATGTACAACACTAACAACAAAAACACATTACCAGATTTACAAAAGCATAAGCATCCCTTTCATTATTATTAAAATCCAAAGGATATCATCAAACAAAGTAGCTTAGTTAGCTGGTAACATCAGTCATGGTACCTTCCAAGCATCAAAACCAAACTGAAGAACCTGGCACACTCACATTTTGCTTCTTCCCTTTCCAGCTAAAGACTTGGTTCTCAAATGCAAGAAACATATATTTAAACATGATCTTTCTATGATTTTTACCTAAATCACATCTCGATTTCTCGACAAGGGATAGGTGGTAAAGTAGTCACTGGCTACTATGCATCATTCTGTCTTTCTCCGTGATTGCAGTGATGTCTGAAATTCTGTCGCCTTCGATATGGATGTTGATGAACACAGGGCATGTAAGGATGAGGAGCAACAAATGGTGATGCATCGTGCTCACCTCCAATTACGTGAGGAACTCCGAATGAAGGAAAGAATGGATTGGGATCTCTCCAAATTGGGAAGTATAGCGGTCTATTATCAACACGAGCAAACCCTTGCCACCTCGTAATCGCCCGATTTCGCTTCTTCCTACTCTCCCAGCATGAAATAAACATCTTTTTCCAGTTCCCCATTGCTACAGTTCCTGACGTACACCCAAACTCTTCTTTAAATTTCTGCTTCCACAGATCATTGTTGGAAGCCAGGTATCGCATCTCCGAGCAAACGCATTCCATCCTCGCAATATCGGCACCGGGTAACGACTCCAGGATCTTCACCTTTAACTCGGCTGGGAGACGAATCAAACAAACCGGAAGGGCCAAACCAGTCTTATCACAGAGATCTATTAACAATGGCAATGCAAGCCCATCTTTAACAATCTTCCAAAACTCGAAAACTTCACTCTCAGGATACGAAACAAAAGACCCATCTTTCTTATCATCCATAGCGACATTTTTATCACAATTTTCCCACACCAAATTCAGAGTTGGAGCAAACCTAGTTTCATCCAGAGACAATTTATATAAACTTGAACCCTTAAACAAAGACCCATAAACCTGAAAGAAATGGCCTAAAGTCTGAAACTTTAAAGCTACATAATCAGTCAAATTAGACCTCAACAGTTCAGGCAGGGAATAGTGAAATGAGACAGGAGAAGGAAACTCATCTGGCCAATGAAACCGATCGGTTCGGAGCCCCGAAATTGGATCGATCCCCACGAAACCCGACTCGAGTAAAACGGCGTGGACCGAAATCGCCAATAGCTTGTGAATGCAGCCACTATCACCCAGCTCTTCCCCCAAAACCTTCCTCAAGAAGTAGGGCTCCGACAACCTTTCACTAAGGGCAGAGGCATCGATGTCCATAGTTTCTGCAGAAAATTCGGGATCTTGCGACATGGGTTCTTCAAATTGAGGCAATTCTTGCATTTGGGTCTCTTGATTGTTGTTGTTGTCCGGCACCTGATTGCGGTCATCCATTTGGGTTACTGAAACAGCGGAAAAAGCGGTGGGGTTGGAGGAGAAATAGAGAAGGTCGCCGGCGACGACGCCAAGGGAATGGAGGGAAGAGTGAGGGGAGGGCGGTAGGAGCAAATCGTTGTCGTTGAGGTAAAAACGGAGGGAAGAGGGAGGAGGATGGGGCGGAGGAAGGGAGAGGGAAAGGGTTTCCTGGAGTTGAAGAAAAGAACAAGGAGATGGGAGTTGGATTCTCAGGGTTTCTCTGGATTCATGATTTCTCAGTCTCAGTTTCATTGTTGTTATACTTCCTTTTTTTTTGGTTCGAAAATACTCCAGATTATGCTAAAGGCTGCAAAGAAAAAGGGGATTTTGATTATCTTGGATGATAAGCAACACAAGATGCCCCTGTCCTGTGATTCTGTCTGTATATACATATGGGTAAATTGCAAGTTTAGTCATTTATGTTTTCTTAAAATTATCTTTTTCTCTTCAAAGTTTTAAAAATTACCATATGCTTAATAATGTTATTAATTTTTATGTTATAGTTACTTAGCGGTTAATTGTTTTAATGGTGTGACAACAATTTGGGGTGGCATGCTAACTTCACCTATAGGTTTTTATTTGGGATAAAGTAATATTTAGGTCTTGAATTTGATAATTTTTCTCAATTTGATCCTTGAACTTGGATTCCATTAATATATCATGATGTGGCACACTCCCAAAATGTCTATTATTACTTGAAAATTAAAAAAATTAAAATCTAAAATTATTAAAATTATAAAAAATAAAATTTTTTAAGTGATGACGTGACACAATCTAAGTTAATGGACCAAATTGAGAAAAAATGCCAAGTTCCCAGACTAAAATAGAGAAAAAAAAGTTCAAAGACTAAGGTGGAAAAAATTACCAAGTTCAGGGACTAAGTATTGCTTTATTCCTTTTAATTTCAGATCAAATTGTGCAGCTAGTCCCTGTACTCATTAATTTTTTCTGCTTTTGAAGAGGAAAAAGAAAAAGGTTTTCATGTTCAAAATTGTGGTTTGGATGGTAGAAATTAACCAAGCATTGCAAAATAAAGAACACAAATAGCTCATTCAAGAAAATCTCACCACCACAGACTACTTGGTCATACCAGACATCAAAGTATCAAATATTTTAAAAAGAATGTGAAGGGGAATAAAGAATTAAAAGGAGAACAAAGAAAAGAAAAAGAAGAAGGAAAAAAGGTAAATGAAAAATAATTGGAATAGTACAGGGATTAGATGAACAATTTAACCTAAAATTAAAATCCTAAAGGCCATAACATAATAAACTCAATGACTATCTTAAAAAAAAAAAACTTTAATGACTAAAACTTAATTTTAAGCATATATAAATGATTAAGCTTGTAATTTACCTTATATATATATTTAAATAATTCTGTATTATAGGCAAATTTTTACTATTAGCCTCTGAATCATACATAAGTTGTGGCTAATTTCGGTACTCAAATTTGGTTTATTTTTTGGTACTCTACAATTTTAAGGTTAGTACTCAGGGGCAAACCCACATTACGCATGTTCATAGGTCGGGTTATCAGCCCAGGGCCGAAGGTCTTCCCGAAATTTAAGAGGGTTTGGACAAAAATATTTGGTTCGAAAAATGAGTTTGAGCAAAAAAATTAGGCCAATTCAAAATATAGGTCAAGCTTGAGCTTGAACATTCAAGGCTCGAGCTCAGTCCGCCCATATATAATACTAATATATGTAAACACTAAAAATATTAAGATAATTATATATAAAATTTTAATAAACATGAAAATTTATTAAATAGTAAATTAATATAATACAAATATATATTTTTAAAAAAATAATATGTGTGGGCCTAGAATGGGCTTGGATTAACCATTGCAAATCTGGGTGAGCTTAGGCAAAATTTTAGACTCATATTTCGGGTTAGGCCAGGCTTGGGCAATCATAAAGTGTGTTAATATTATGCTTAGGCTAAACCCAGCCCATGAATACCTCTACACACCACACATGCACATACTATGTCCAAAGAAAGCTACATGGATAAAGGCCTACCACCTTTCGATATATGCATCATTTTTGATAAGGCACCCAAAATACAAGTTGCAATTGATCGACGTGAAAGCCTATAGGATTGTGCATACCATAGGAATTGTATATGTTATATTGCGTCAAATTACATAGGCCAATTTCATAAGGTTACTGAGCAACGACATGCTATTAACATGGGTACGTAGTAAATATTATTTTCTATATCATTCTTTAACATATACATTGTTTACATTCATAAATATACTTTTTATTTTCTTCGACAGGGTATGAGTTCGTCCAACATCAATTCTATGAAATGTTGGAGTGTCGAAACCATTTTTTGACAAAAAGGGGTCAACTTTTTATTTAAAAAACATTGGAGTCGCCACCAATCTTTTTTATTAGGTGTGATCAGATCACCTCGCAATTTGATTGTTTTAATAAAATGTTTTGATTTTACTAAAACAATAATTTTGGTCTACGAAATTTGAGAAAACGGGTTTGGGAGTCGATTATGTGCGAGGAAGGATTAGCACCCTCGTCACACCCAAAATTGGTACCTAATTGATTAATTAATGTCGTATTGTCAAAAGTTGAAAATTTTGAAGAGATTTAAAAAACAATTCTTTTGTCAAAATCACTTAAAATTTTTTAAAAAGGGCGTATTTCACGTCAATCGAGAAAAAAATTATATCCCGTGAGTTAGGACACCATATCTTAAATCCCAAAACGAGAGTAAACACCGAAAATATTATTTATTTTATTGAATTTTTTGATTATCTCAGTTTTAGAAAAGAAACCATATTCCGTAAGTTAGAATACGATTCTTTTAATTCCCGAGATAATTTTAAAATTGTGTTTTTGAAAAATGGTTCGTATATTTGGATTTATCGAAAAAAAATCGAGACCCTGTAAGTTAGAGAACGACCTTTTCGAATTCCAAAATACGAAATATTGCTTATATAGAACAACGTTTTCAATGTATTGGATAAAATGTAACGCGATTTTGTAGTAAAACGTAAAAGTAAACCACAGTGTTAATATGCACAAAATAATAGATGCGATGATATGAACGATATTAATAAAGGCGAAAATAAAATAAATAAAAGATGATAATAAATAAAAAACAAGTAGAAGCTAAAACTAGGTTAAAAACGATAATAAACGAATACGTAAATAAATGGTATATAAAACGGCTAAAAATATTAATAATAACAAAAAAATAAAATTTGAAATTATAAAAGGGTATAAATAAGTAAATAATAATAATAATAATATAGCAAATAATCTAAAGTTTAAAAAAGATATAAGCAAATAAATAATGATAATATATAATAAAACAAAATATATTTAAAAATTTAGGTAGATAAATGTAAATAGAAATATAATAGTAATAGTAATAATAATACAAAATTAATGATGTTATGATATAATAATAAATAAATAAGCATAAAAAGAAAATATAATTATAGTAATAACCACATTAAACTAATTAATAAAGTAGCAAAAATAATAAAAGGGGACTAATTTGAGTCTTAAAACAGAAATTTGGGGAAATCTAAAATAAAAAGGTAAATGGGAAGACCTATCTGAACACACGAATAACATGGAGGGATTAAAAGGGAAATTCTCCCTTCCCCTCCAAAACGCACAGTTCCATCAGGGACTAAAATGTGATGAAAAAAATTATCAGGCTGAATTAAAAAAACAAAAAAAAAACAAAAAGGATCTAATTAAAACAGGTGGAAGAAGCAGGAGGACTTTTTGCGCAAATATACCCTTTGTTGAAAACACGCGGATCCCCCCCTCGGGTGGGGTCACGCGCGGGTCAAGGGCCTGAAACGGCGCTGCTTTGCGCCTAGTGTTTTAAATCAAAACGACGTCGTTTTGTAAAGCTTTATAAGTCAAACTTTTTTACCAAAAATTCATTTTATTCTTTACTTCAGAAAAAAACTTTCAAAAACCTTTCAAAGTCCTCTCCCTCTCCCAAAATCTGGCCATGGCTCTAGTGCCGGATCACCATGGTGGCCACCAGTCGCCGACGACGGCGTTGCCTTCCACAGTGGCAAAAAAAAAAAGCTCATTTTTTGGGTTTTTTCGACTCCCCGACTCAAAAATATCAATTTTTATTAGAATCGGCACCTCCTTCGCAAAAAGGTACAATTTTTATCCTTTTATTTTCGGTTTTCTTCTAAAAAAATCAAGTAAAGGAAAATAAATAAATAAATAAATAAATCAGAAAGTAAACAATATCTACCTTCGAAAATGGTTTGTATTTGAATTGATTTTTCTTTGTTTTTTTTATTCATTCGTAAGTAAATTTAGAATACAGAAACGGGGTTTTATAGCCCCAAAAATCATATTTTACAAACTGTTTTTCCTCTTTTTTTTTTTTGCTTTTAGATTCTTCTAGGTTATTTTGCAGGTACAGTGACGTGGCGGCACACGTGGTGGCAAAGGCTTGGTTGCTTCATTAGGCGTCTTGTGGTGAGGCCTGAAGTTCTTTAGGGTTTTTTTCTTTGTTGAAAATATTGGGTTTAGGCTTAGGGTTTTTTATTGGGCTATTGGGTTTGCTATTTGGGCTGATGTAATTGGACTTTTATAAATGGACTGACATTTTTATTATTTTTATTGGTTTATTTTGTGCGTGCGGGCCCGGGCAGAATTTGGGTTTTACATGGAGAACTTATGGGCTATAAATGAAAACGATATGAAATACCTCAATAGGATACCCAAGGAACAGTAGACTCAATCATATGATGAAGGTTTACGGTACGGACACATGACAACAACCTAGTGGAATACATAAATTCCATATTGAAGGGGATGTGTCATTTATCGATAACCTTGGTGGTCAAAGAAACATATTTTCGCTTATCAACATTGTTTCCAAAGCGAGCGAAAAGAGCAAAATATTACAAAAAATGCAGAAAGAGCAAACTTTATGTTTACAGTGTGTAACTCAAGTCCAAATCAAATATTTTGGGTTATGAAGTTCCCTAGACTCGACAAAGGTATTGTCGGGGGATCGTACCGTGTATAACTGAGACTAAGGACCTATGTTGCATGTGCATATGAAATTGTTGCATGTGCCTCGGCAAATCTGGATTGAATAAGCTATGTTGATGAAGTGTACAAACTAAAACACATATCTAAAGTATAGAAATTTGAATCCCACCAGTTCCAAATGAAATATGTGGTCGTCTGTTTTGAGCGCTCCATTCGAGTTGCTACTAGATGTTATGTTGCGTCACAAGCCAAAAAGTTGACCAAATTCTAGTCAGATACACAACAATATGAATATTCAGGAGAAGATAGACCAACCGAGGTTATGCAGTTATTGTAGGAATCATTTGCATGGTAGGACAACTTGTCCACACTTTGAGGGAACATTAAGGAGATGATTGAATTAAAAAATTTATTCATTTATTCATTTTTGGGTAAATTGTAAATAAGTATATTATTGATGTAAAAAATAAACAAACGTTTTTTTGATAAAATGTGAGTAAGTATTTTGTGGATGGAAAAGTTTAATACAAACTAAATGATTATTTGCATTAGAAAAAATTAAAAAGAAAAAAATATTTCCGTCTTCGGCCCGAATGAATGCCACAACTTAGTGGGTGTCGGTTACGAGGAGGATTTTGTCGTGTTGGGGTTCCGGCTCTTCATCTTCATCTTCACCTCCATCTTATCCTATCTCCACCTCCACCTCCACCTCCATCTTGATCTTGATCTTCATCTTCATCTCCAACAGTGTCTTCATCCTCATATTGTTCTTCCGTGCTAGAATGCATTTGCATTCTAGGTATCCATCCTATATCGTCGATGATATTAATAGGTGGTTGCGAAAATGACCCACCTCCAAAGAACATTGATGTTGAGGGTGTTTGCGACACTATTGGTGGAGAAATATATGGTGTTGAATAACCCAATTGTGGATAGAATGCTAGAATTGTAGGCAATGGCAGATACATTGGTATTTTTTACGGCAATGGCATGCAATATGCTCTTGAGGATGGAGGTGGTGTAAAAAATTGTTGGATCTGATGCCCTAAGTGTGGTATTTTTGTTAAAGTACACTTGTAATTATTCGAATAAATTACTTAATAAAATTATTTATAATTTACATTAATACTGTAACGCCCAAAAATTTTTTAGGTTTGGATTGTTAAATTTTGTCATGTAATTTGATTTGGTATGATGATTGAGTGCCATAAATGTTTGCTTTAGGAGTCTTAGGACTTATCTTTTGATTTTGTGGTTTTTTGACAATGATGAGTCTATTAGTTCAGTGGTAAGGCTTCAACTTACCCCTAGGTTTTATGTTTGAATTTGTTGTGCGCAAATGTGGAAAACTTTTTGTTTCTTGCTATGTGTTGGAAATGGAGTTTAATTTGAATTCTAAAAATCTGGTGGGTTAGGATTTTAGTAGAATATCTATTTTTTTATTATTTTAGATTTATCACATCCCTAAAATCACTTCCCTTTTTATCGCCCAACTTTTCCCGCTCTCTCTTTTCACATTTCTTCTCTTTTGTTTCTCCCCCTCTTTTGTCAGGTTCTTTTTCCTCTTCTTTCCTTTCTTTTTCTTGAGTTTTCCATCTTTCTTTCTTTTGTTTTGTTTCCTACTTGCTGCCATTGAGTTACTGAGGATTAACTTTTGATTCTTCGTTTGCGATCGTAAATCCAAGTAAAGGTAAGTAATGTCGATTTATTTTTTGATTTTAAGGTTTAATTCGTTCTTTGAGCAAGGTGAGTTGTTAGTGTTTATTCTCATTTTTCGTTGTGTTAAGCATTCTTGTGGTCTTTGATTAGGCGAAGGGTGCGAAATTCGAGATCCTCCGGTGGAGTAGTTGTTGTTTCGACACTATTATTCTATGAAGTAAGTGCTCGTATGCTGATTTTAGGGATTGATTTCTTTTGGAAATAGGGTGTATTTAAGTGAAATTTTGGGTTAAGTCGAGTTTGTTAATCAATGCAATTTGATACCTTATGTAGGTTTCGGAGTGCGTTGTTGTGTGGTTGATCAAAACTATCATCAGGTGTGTGAATCTAACATGAAAACTTAACTAAAACTAGAAAAAAACCCGAAAATAAAGGTTGTTTTCGAAACTGTTCTGTGTCTCTAAGTCATGTATATAATTTATCATCAAACTAAATGCAAAAACCAAAGCACTTAAACCCCAACTTTTATGTTTGGATGGAAAAACATTTTGTTTTATCTTACTTTTAACTTTAAAAATCAATTGTTTGGCATTACTTTTGGGGTTGAAAAATACATTTCCACCTCTAATCGTAATGCCAAACGATAGCCCTAAATAACGGTACTAAAATAAAATATATAAAAAAAATTATTAAATTATTTTTAAATCATTTTAAATTAAAATTGAATAACAAAATTAAGTAAAAAAGCAAATTTTAGTGGAAAATTCAATCAATAACAATGTTAAAGTAACAAATTCAATATAAAATTAGAGTATAATGATAACTTTTATCTTTAGTTTATAAATATAATGACAAAAATTAAAATGATATAATGGTAATTTTCAAGTTTGACCTAATTAACCCAAAAAATCTAAATCTATTTATTTAGGATTTATGCTTAACAAGTTTAGTTATAAAGCATATACAAAATTAACCCATAACTAATAATTAAATTGAGTTTGTGATAACTATAAATTAAAAACTAAAGGTAACATCCTTCGTCCATCTTCATCTTCAAATTAGGGTTACGAGATGCTACGATAAATAAATAGTCAAGAATATGTAATTTCAATCCAAAAATTCAATTTAATCATTCATTAATAGATAAACATTCAATAAACATATTATTCATTCAAAAACAAGACTTAAATCAAGGTTCTGAAACTCTAAAATCAATTTGAAAATAAGTATGGACTAATTCGAAACAAATAGAAAAATAAGGTGAAAACAGAAAACAGGAATCACACGACAGCGTGGCCAGGCCGTGTTGTTCAATTATGTGTGTAGTTTCATCCTCTATAAATGTGTGGGTTTTCCTATATTTATTTTAGTTATTTAATTTAGTACTTGTAATAATTGATTTTGATTGAAATAATGTACCATAAAAAAAATAAAAAATAAAAAGGATGGAAAAACAAGTTTTTATTATTTTTGCTGTGTTCAAGTTTAGAATAAGAGAAAGTTCACACATACATACATTAACTTGTATTCAGGTGTATACAAGGGAAACTTTACAGTAGAGGGACTAATCCGCTAAAAACACATAATATACGGACCCTTCTATAGAATTGGACCTATTTTTCACTGTAAGAGTAAATCAATTGCTTCCTCAATAATCTCATCCATGATTGTATCTCCTATGTCAAACCCAATTTTCCTCTGCAATTTACAATAATCCCATTTTTCAAATGTGTCAAAAAAACCTATACTTTTCCTGCATGCGTGCATTAGGTTCCCTAGATTATTCAGCCCAATGAACCAATGAACATAGCTGTGTTTGGTTCTGACATTGGTTCCATCATTGTTTTTCATGGATTTTATTGCCGATAGGTTCATTAGAGGCTCCCTTTGATGCCCAAACTGCTGGTTGCTTCGCCACTGAAGGGTGCAAGGTCCGGTTATCATGGAACCCTTTGCTTCTTTGAAGCCAATGAGTGTGTATCTCTCCATTAGTGATCTTCCAAGCAACTTCCATGGAAAATTTGCCAACACGAAATTATTGGCTTTGACATTTTCGGTCGGATCAATGGAGTTCTTACATGTTGGCCTTTCTTGTCTTGTTATGATGTGATGCACTTCATGCGAGAAACAAAGGGTTGATATATTGAAGAGGAGGGGACAAAAGGGTTAATTTAAACAGAAGTCCTTAAACTATGACAATACTAATATATTGAAAAATTAAGTAGAAATTTTTTGCAGTATAGGGATCAATTTAAAATATAGACCATAATTTGGAGATGTATGATATAATTAACCTAAATAAAGAATCAAAATTTTTTATTAATAGTTATACTTTGATAAAAAATTAAAATTTAGTCCTTGAAATTAAAATGTTAAAAAATTACTGTATGCTAAAGTTGGTAGAATTGCATGGGTTACTGAAAATGAAAAAAGAAATACTAACCTTCATCGGATGACAATTTATTTAACATTGACATAAGGTCAAGTTGCTTATCTTCAATGCATTTCCTTTCCCGCTGCAACCAATGTTTCAATACAACAAGTGTTTTATTAATGCTGTAATTATCCGACAAAAAACAGCTAAAAGAACATAGATTATTTATGTACCTTTTCTGGTTCCACATTACAAGTTCTTGATGAAGAATCTGTACTCTGAAACCCATCTTCATTGCCATTATTGCAACAAGAAAGCTCTAAGCTACCATTATTACCAGAAACAAGTTTATGCAGCTTAGACTTAACCACCCTTGTTGGAACCAAAACCATCTTCTTGTTCCACAGGTTCTTAAACAAATTCATTTGACTGCTGCAGCAACCATTTCGACCATTAGAGCTCGAGCATTTAACCAAATACCCTCTCTCAGAAAGGTATATGCTTAAAGTGAAAGGCTCTTGTTTGTCTTTAAGATGCTCTTTGAGTTGTTTTGATGTTACAGGAGAAGAAGCCATTAATGGAGTCTGCAAATTTTGAGAGCACATGTAAGTAAAGGGATGGAGGGGAAGTTGATGATTGGAAACAGATAGATAAAAAAAATTGAAAGGAGATTTTTTTTTTTTTCTTTTTGTTAGAGTGAAAGGCAAGCATATAGGCTCCAACAGGCAATCATTTGTGATATTGGGGACAACTTGGAAACTTTTAAACAGTGCTATCTTCTTATTGATGGATGAACCCTACAATCTCAAAAGCTTAAATTACATTAAATTTTGAGACTGAGCAATTTACATATAGTAAGATTTGAATCAAAATATTCACGGCATTCTCTTTATTATTAAGTTTTATAATCTCTTTCCCCCACCTTAATATATAATTTTATATGTCGTGAGTGAATCAGATAATAATACTTAATTAAAAACGAAATTGTTATAAATTATCTTTTAAAACTTTTAGTATAGTGTATTATCATCTAATTTATTATGGTAAAACTTTAATTATAATCATGTGGCATGTGGGTAGGTCCCTATGGAAGAATATAATCTTGTTTCTTGGAGCAAAGCAGGTGCATGGGAGACATTAAGGGAGACCAATTTTAGAATGAAATTCAATGTTTCATGAAAAATATGTATATGCTAATTGCAATGCAGCAAGAAGCTGACAATGATATTTCGCCTGCAAATAAAATATGTAATAATATTTGGCATATCTTACCAGTCACATACCATAAATATTCCCAATTTGGAATACTATTTATGAATTGAAATGCTGTTTCATATTCCAAATTGGTGGCTACTCTAGAAATAATATTATTAAGTAAAATAATTATAAATAAACATCATTGTATTTTTCTTACCCAAAGTTGCTTAAATCGAAATAATTTTATCCAAAATTAACTCAACCTTCCTAATTGACAGGTCTACTCAATTACGTCAAGATTGGTCAAACTCAAAACCAGAATACCATGTATGAGTTTGATGTGGTGTGTGTGTATACGTTAACTAATGATTTTGTATGTTATAAATGAGAGTGGTCTTTAGCCATAGCTATAATGAATGAAAAAAGAGGGGGTAACTTTTGTTTGGTTATTATCCGGTTTTGCCTGTTTCCATGCATGAATGTTGAACAAATCGATCATCATGTCTGGTCCAAAACAAGCATGAAGTGAAGGAAAAATAAGTGGAGGTAAGAAAATGGAGCCATATGTAATGAAAATCATGCTTTAGCAATTCTTGATATTTATATATATATATATATATGTACGTGAGATACATCCTTTTACTCTCACCATTCACTATCTAACGGTATGAATGGTCTTTAATCATTAAGCTTTTGTAATGGAAAACTTGAATTCACCTATCAACTCTTGCTCTCCTTATACCAACATCCAATCCCTACTTAGTCACCATTTCATCATCTCCAATTAATCCATCAACCCCAGAACCCAATAAATAAAAATTCTGGTTAATTCAACCATTCATCCTCGATCGTAATATTATTATTCTGAACTTGAAAATATTATCATAAAAATATCAATATTGTATTAATAACATCTTTTCCTCAATTCAACTGTGTCAACTATTTCAAAATATACCCACCTCAAATATTTATATACAATAACATCAACTTTGCATGAACATTTAATATGGTATGCAATGCAAACACAGTAGGTGTGAGAGAGATGAAAATAACCAACACGGTGGTCCTTTGCAAGAAGAAACTTGTGAAGATTTTAAAAAATAAAATGGAACTGACATCCGGTAATAACATTGAACTCCAGTCGAGTTAGGTTGGACTCTTAAACGAGTAAAGTTCTCTTACAAGACTTGAACTCAAGACTTTATTTAAGAGACATTAAATTTTTTACCAATCAATACGACCAACATTGATAATTTCTCTATATCTTTTTTATATTTATTGATACTTTCTTAATTGATTGTCATTCATGCATGCTTAGATATTCTTACTTTTTATCTTTAATTTACTTATTTTTATGCATTTATCAGCTATCCACTCCAACCCATTCCATACCACCTTTTATTTATTGTGAGAAAAAAAAAGAAAAAGGAGAATGGTCCACTCATATTTTTCTTTATAATTTTAATTTTATTATTACATGGTCCACCCTTTCATTATAATGATCTTACGTTGGGTGGGAACAAATTAATAAGGATGGTGTATGCCATAAGTCATGATAAATTTGCATTACAAAGTTTGTTCCTTGAATTTTATTCACCACATTATTTCATTTCTTCAAACCTATATACTATGAAATAACCTATCAAGATTTTTACTAAATTTGCTAAGGATTGATATACATTATGACAACATTGTATTTTTTCTAAAGGATTCTAAGTTTATAGGATATCTATCGATATCTATATATCTATATATAAAGATGAAGATATACTAATTTCATGGTGTTAATTTATTTCGGGTTATATAATAATATTTTGGACCATTCCATTTAAAATATTTTCGTCTCTTTTAACCCTTAAACTTGCGTTGTTTGTCAAATTACTCCAAAATGGATGGAAAAGTTAACGAACGAACGTTGTTAGCGTGACATACCTGTGTATGTTACGTCAACAATTAATCAATTTGTTATAAAATTTAAAATTTAAAATTAAAATTAACAATTATTAAAATTACTGAAAATTATAAAAATATATATTTTTAAAATCTAACAAATTAATTAATTGCTGATGTGACGTACACGTGGACTGCCACATGGATGCCACATCAACAAAGCTAATAGACGTTAATTTTTCCATCCATTTTGGAATATTTGACAAACAACGCAAGTTTAAGGGCTAAAAGAGGCGAAAAATTAAATAGAGGGCTAAAATGCCTTTTTTGTAAAGTTTGAGGGTCAAATGAGTCATTATGCATAAAATAAAGAATAATTAGTGCAAATTTAAACATGCAATTAGAAATATGAGTAAAAACTCGTATAAAAAAAGACCTCTTTAACATAAGCGAAAAGTTCTCCTTCTCTTTGCCACAAACAAGTCATGTGAGTTACTAAAAGTTACCAATTATGATTAGTTTATAGCTAACCAATGACTAAAACATGTGAAAAAGAAAATAATACTCCACCCAAATAAATAAATATTAATAAAGGAGCACCGGTTATGGCTTATTAATAACTCAACGATCAAGGTTCAAATTTTGTTGATGTAATTCTTTTTTTCTTAATTTGCAACTTGACTTTGTACCAAAAAATTTCTTTATGCTAGAAATCTTAACACACGCATATGTGTGTAGAAATCACAAATTTGATGAGAGGAAATATTATACGTTAAATATGGATTCAATCCCTAAGCATGTTATATATGCCTAGTTTTGATTATTTATTTGTGTAAATTCTATCATATCTCTTAATTCATGAAACCAACTCATCAATAAAGTATTATATAATATATATACATATATATATCTTATTTGATACACAGCAATGGAATTTTTCAACTCCATATGCGGAATTAAAACTATAATGTGTTGATATTTAAAAATTTAAAAACTAAATAAATAAAACAAATGATGGTTTCTTAACTTTACTTGTGGAGTTAAAAGAACTAAATAAATAAATAATTTTAATTTGATAAAACTATTACCTTTAATTCAAACCCATTAATGTACCAAGTATTTATAAAAAGAAATGAAAAGAAAATTCCACTTTCTATAGCTACTTTTGGAAAAATTTTAAAACTAATTAAGAATGGGTTAAGGTCCTATATTTTTATCTGAATTTTATTAATATTTAATTATTTAAATTTGATGCACTATTTATAATAATTGAACCAAATAATGATATAAATTCAACAAAATATTTTAAAATTAAATCCAAGTGACTTCATTTTTAATGACTGCCTCATCATCTTATCCCTATAAAATAAAATAAAATGATAATTTTTTATACCTTGTTAGTTTATTAAATATCTACCCTATTAATTATTTTTTAGAAGAAATTAAAATTAAATTGCAAATTGTAATTTGAATCCATACTTTTGGATAATTATAATAAATAAATATATATATATATATATATATATATTACGACATATTCAAATAATTATAATTTCGAAACTAAAATTTGAGACCTCTTTGTTACCGTCAAGCCAAGGTTCATTAGTCACGTTTACTTATAGGATGAATATTTAATGCAATATTATTAAACAATAACATGATATTATATCATAAAAAAATAGAGGAATTATAAATAAATATTTATACTTTATTTAAACATAAATTCGAAATCTAAAACCCAAAAAAATATTTAATGATTATAAATATGAATTATATTTAAATAAATTTATTGGGAAAAATTATTTTATGGACCCTTCGCACTACATCATTCATGGTCCATTTCCAATTACATAATGACATTTCGGCAATTTTTCCATGTCACTGATACATAAATTTGGTAATTTTTTTACCTCGAATCCTGAACCCAAATCTCGAAGCCAAACCTTGAACCAAGAACCCTAAACCTTGAACTCAAACCCTGAACATCGAACCTCGAACCCCAAACCAAAACCTTGAACCTTGAATCTTTAACCCCAAATCTCAAACCCTAAACTCAAATCTCGAATCTCAAACCCGAACCTTGAACCATGAACCCTAAACCTCGAACCATGAACACCGAACACTGAACCTCGAAGAAACCAAAACCTTAAACCTTGAATCCTTAACTCTGAACATCAAACCCTAAACTTTAAATCTTGAATCCTAAACCTTGAATCATAAACTCGAGTTAAGGGTTTGAGGTTCCAAGTTCCAGGTTCAAGGTTCAAGGTAAAAAGATTATCAAAATTATATGTCAATAATATGAAAAAAAAATGTTGAAATGTCATTATGTAATTGGAAAGTGACTATGAATAATGTAGTGGGAAGAGTGCATAAAATAATTTCTCAAGTTTTTTTTTTTTATTTTACGAATCATCCATTATTCATTAATGGTACATAAAACTTATGTAATCAGTATGCATCAAATATTATCTCCCAAAAATCTTCAATACATAAATTTAAAAAACAATTTATAATTTCCCTCGAATCTTGGCAATCTCTATAAATTGCACCACTCACCTTGCACACTCATTACCTCCCAACCATCTCTTAATTTGCCAAACCTCTCAACCCCAAAAAATAAAAAAGAAGCAGAAAAATGTATTGTAAGGTCATCTTCTCTTGCATGATCACCATGTTCCTCCTCTTCTTCATATTATCTTCTCCCTTTGCTGTTGGTCGCCCAGAACCTGATTCTTCAGTTCAACATTCTAAGAATACTCCAATCATAACTCAAATACATCTGGTATGCTTATTCCAGTACTTAATTGAATTTTCTCCAAAACTTAAAATCCTTTTCACCTTCTGTTCTTAATTATCATTAAAAAAATTAGTAAAGGGTCTTATTATTTTTTATATTGAAAATATTATTTCAGGGTGAAGGTGAAGCAGATCAGAAGGTTGAGTTGGAGGATAGCTGCGAGGGAATTGTAGAAGAAGAAGAATGCTTGATGAGAAGAACACTTGCAGCTCATATTGATTACATCTATACCCAGAAAACCAAACCTTGAATTATAATATATATATATTTACAAACTTGTGTCTTCCTTTCTATCATCTTCCTTCAAATATATTTTCATGCAGGAGAATTTTATTTTTTTCTGGTTATAAAACCAGTTCTGTAACATATCTGTCTTATTTAAATACTAGTGAAATTTCTATTAATTATGATTTTATGTATTTATCTTTTAATTTATTAAAATAAAATATTTTAATTTCGTTTAGTTAATTTAAAATAATATTATTTAAACAGTTAATATATAATTAAAATATATTAAAATAATTAATAATATTACAATAATAGAAAACTTCAAATGCAAATATTTAGTAATGAAATTCAAACAATTTGGTCAATCACCTTCCTTAGATTTTGTCACACTTACAATATAAAAATTAAATGTAAAGCTATACATGAATTTTGATTCAATGTGCAATTTGATACATTTTCATTTTGTGAAATTATATACATTAAATTTTGATTTCAGTTCAATTCTATACGTAAACTTTTGATTTTGATTTAATTCCACACATTTAAATTTATTTTTATATTAGATAAATATAATTATTTGTGTATTTAATATGTAAATGTAAAATGGTATTATATCGATAATGATATTAGTTGTTATTTTTGTTTACCCTATTAATTATTTAAATATAATTCCACACATTTAATGTTATTTTTGTTTATCCTATCGATAATAATATAAAAATATAATTCAAAAACTAAATATTTGTTTATCCAATTAATTAATTAATCAGATTAATAGTTATTTTCATTAAATAAAAAAAATACATAAAAATAAACTTCAAATTGGGTGCAACAACATTATGTTTGTTATATAATATTAAAATTTCATGATTCATGGCCACCACGATGGCAATTTCAAGGGCTCCACGAGAACAAAGACTACACCATATATACAATCTAAATAGATTAATATGACCAATCTATATGTGAATTTATGGTGGACCGTTGTCATTATTAAATCTTGTTTTACTGACCAAAATAATAAATGCAGTTGCACATCCTCTTACTCCTACTATGCTTCATGCCTACACCTACCTCTATTATCTCTCTTTTATCTATTTTGTTTTTAATCTCAGTTAAAATTTAAATTCTAATTTGACATCATCTAATCACGTTATTACTATCCTAAATAAATAGCAGCGATAATGATAAGAATATTTGTTGATACCATTAATGGCCAAGATTTAAATCTTAACACCTATATTCCCAAATTTGTAATGATAGAAAATTTTGATAGGAGTGGTGATTGTTGTTAAAATTAAGTAGAGTGGTAAGACACATTAGACATCTAGGGATAAAACTTAAATTCGAACGATGATATTGTTGGGAGGTATTGCCATAAACCCCGAAAAAATTAATCTCTATAGACTGTAAAGTTGACATGAAAGATACATTGGTTATACCAATAAAAAAAGGATGGCGTGAAAATTCTTTTAAAGTAAAATTAAAGTATCTGGGTGACATATAAATTTATCATCGATTGAATGGTTAACTGTACTTTCATATGACCTTGAGTAAGTAATTAAGCAACAGTAAAAAAAGGTTCTACGTCATCATTTAATTGACAACAAATAACAGTGCTATCAATTTGGACCTACTAATAACCATACAAAAGTGGAGAGACGAACAAATTAAAGAAATTAAATCTCCAATTTTAATATTATAAAATAACTAAAACCGAAATTAGAGCGTTGAAAATAATGGGCAGATCTAATATCAAAGAGAGAGCAGTGCCGTACAACCGAAACCTTGCTAGCTTCTGCTTCAACCATAGCCTCAAGTGCTTCAAGGTTTTGTTTCTATCTATGTGATCAATTGGCAAATCGAAATTAATGTTGAATTGGGACATAACATGAACCATAAAGTGGGTGGTAGTAATTTTAACCTTCTTTATAAGCATGCTTGCCTTTGAGGAAAAAATATCATATCTATTATATTAAACACTGATAATTGCGGTAGAATGATCGCAAGGTAATAAGGAAAAAAATATATATATACAGATTTTACATTGGAAATATTTTCGAGAAAAAGTATGGGCAAAGGAGGAGAAATTCACTAACATTGAAAAACAAATAATACAAGAATTGTTTCGACTACATCTATTTAATGGTTAAAAAATATTGTAATAATCAAAGTCAAATAGAAAAATAATAGTTCTATACGGATTCAACTTGTGAGTATGGTCCGTACCATGAGGGTTCGGCCCTCAGCCCGTCGCCCCCATAGATCCCCTTATTTTATCACTGTATTTATTTTTTTAACAAATTACGGAATTCGAATAGCATAATCCCTAACCATTTCTAGTAATGAAATAAAGGAATGACAAGTCACAATTTTTTTGTCTTTTTTATATGTGGTACTGCTGATGTCTTGTAGAATGGGGATGTTAATATTGCATGGTTCCAAGAGGGGCTGGTGGGGATGGTGGGAGCTGTTAGGGAATGGATGAAATTCACTCATTCAAATTAGTTTTATTAATTCCTGGATTGGTTTAAGGGTATAGTAGTAAGGTGGGTTGATATTAGTTTCGAGTTTGATAATTAGATAACTTTTATTCTTTCTCTTTAGTTAAATTAACTCGGTTGGTTCTTACTCAAATTTAAAAATTTGATCTGATAAACTCGGATTCAAATCTAACCTAACACTATTTAATTATAAAAAGTCAACAACTTAAACTCATTCAACTCGACTTGAAAGTAAATCAAATCAGAAATTATTCAAACTTGAAATGGCTCATACCCAACATGACTCAAATATGAAATGACCAAAAAAGACCTAACTTGACCTAAACTCGAGATCATTCGATATAAAAACCCGAATAAAAAGTCCGATTGACCCATACCCTAATTGTCCAAACTAAAAATGACCTAAAATATAATCTGAGCTAAACCTATAAAATAATCCGAATCTAAAAATTTTAAAACTCAAAAATTATAAAACCTAAAAATAACATATTTAAAGTGACTCAATTCAAAATTAGCTCAACCCGTCCAATTACCAAATATAATTTAAATAGTATGCTTCTATGTTTTCTTTTAAGTTGCACTAATTCTAGTAGAATCACTACACCAAAACAGGCTTTTAGCGGCGTTTTTAGCGGCGTTTGGACAAAAAACGCCACTAAAAATCGAGCATTAGCGGCGCTTCACGTAAAGCTGCTAAAGATCGAGCATTAGCGGCGTTTCTAGGAAAGCGCCACTAAAAATTAGCATTAGCGGCGTTTTTCCAAAAAACGCCGCAAAAAGTCTAAGCCCAACGACATCGGTTTGTACCTTTCAGATCTTTAGCCGCGTTTTTAAAAAAAGCGCCACTAATGCTCAGATCTTTAGCGGCGTTTTTGAGAAAGCGCCGCTAATGCTCAGATCTTTAGCGGCGTTTTTGAGAAAGCGCCGCTAATGCTAGATCTTTAGCGGCGTTTTTGAAAAAGCGCCGCTAATGCTCAGATCTTTAGTGGCGTTTTTGAAAAAGCGCCGCTAATGCTCAGGGCTTTAACGGCGTTTTTGAAAAAGCGCCACAAAAACATTTTATCTGCTATTTACTATTTAATTTATTTTTAATTGAATATTTGTTAAAAATGGATAAATTTGAAATAATGACACGTAAAAATAATTTAAAATAAAAAAACATAGAAACATATTTGTTAAAAATGAAGAAATTAAAATACTATCATTTAAAATAATTTTAAAATTTTTGTGTACATGATTGATTGATTTTAATTTATATATTAAATAATTTCAAATATAATTGTAAAAGATGCGATAATATTAATTTTAAAATATTTAATTTAATTATCATTATAGTTTAGGGTTTAATATATATGGTTTAGGGTATATATGGTTAATTTAGGATTTAGGGCTGGTTTAAGAGTTGCAATTTTAAGGTTTATAAATTATGGAATTAGGGATTATGGATTAGGGATTCTGATTTAAGAGTTGTGATTTAAGGTTTATGGGTTAGGGGTTAGGGGTTAAGGGTTAGAGATTAAGAGTTGGGATTTAGGGTTTTATAGATTTAGTGTTAGGTTAGGATTTAGGGTTTAGATTAAATAGTGTGTTTTAATTTATATACTAAATAATATTTAGGGGTTAGGGGTTAGGGATTTGGGGTCGGGTTAGGGTTTATGATTTAGATTAATTAGTGTTTTTTAATTTCTATATTAAATATGGTTTAGAGGTTAGTGGTTTGGGGTTTGGGGTTAAGAGTTAGTGATTTAGGGTTTAGAGATTCAGGGTCGAGTTAGGGTTTAAGGTTTAGATTAATTAGTATTTTTTAATTTATATATTAAATAAGTTCTTATATAATTGTAAAAGAGAAATAATAAATTGTAAAGATTATTAGTTTAAAATTGATATGCAATATACAATAATTGAATATAAAAAATTGTAAAATATGCGAGCTTTGGCGGCGTTTATAGCCAAAACGCCGCTAATATGATTTAGAATTTTTTCAAAACAGTGTCGTTTCATTACAATAATTTAATTTATTACTGGCGTTTCTTCTGTAAATGCCGGAAAAGGTAACATTAGCGGTGTTTATGACTAAAAAATATTTAATTTAAACCATTTGATATATTTAAATATTAGATTTAAAAAAAATTAATAAATAAAAAAATGTAACAAATTGAGACAGATAGGTAACTATCTATTTTAGATATATAGGACCAAATTATAACAAATAAAAATAAAATACAAAAACTAAAATCATTCCACATCGAACATCTAGCAAAATAATTATATTTTAGTTAGGAAGAAATATCTCTAATAAAATAAAGATTAGATCGAAAATGAACAATATAAAATCATAATTAACATCTCAATCTTTAATAGAAATTTGATATGTGAGAGATTATTTGATAGTAAAATAATTTTACTTTAAACAAATAGCGCCATTTCATATAGCCATTTCATTTTACGCGGTTTTATCCCAAAACTCCCCCCCCCACCCCCGAAATAATTTCATTTTCCCCCCTAAAATTGGCTTTTGTTTCAATTCAGACGTTCACCCAGACACACTCTCTCTTTCAGACGTTCAGCGCTCACTTTTTTTCTCTCGACGGTTCTCTCAACATCCCTAATCTTCAAAGCCTATCATATCCCTAATCCATTCCGCTTTTATCTTCTTACTAGCGTTTACCATTGAAAAACACTCGCAATCTATCTTCACTCACCATGCTCGAGCTTTCCTCCACACTCTCAAGCCATGTTCGGTTCTTGCTGCAGTCCTTCACTGAAGCCATCGCTGACTCTGTTTTTCGAGAACTCTGCCAGGTTTTTTATTTTTGGGCTTTCGCTATCTAATTTTCCTTACGAATGCCAATTCGATGGTTTTTTAGGTTACATTTGTATTGATTCGTATGGTCACTTAAAGAAAACCCTGGAATTATGCAAAACTTGACGTTAGATTTAATGTATTTGTTTAATAGAATTAGATTGAGTTACTTAAAGAAAACCCTAGAATTCGCTTGATCACATTGTAACTCTTTTCTTTACTCGATTAGTTAGCTTGGTGCAGTTTGAGCTTTATTTTTTACTAATTTATTGCTTCCTTATCTACACTGAGTTAGGTGCGGTGTGATGGTTGTAAAGTTTGGGTGCATGCAGAGTGCGGCAAAATTTCCAGCCATCAAATTTTTTATTTCCCCAATCAAATCATATTTGCTTCTCCAGGTTCTGGGGGCCACTGATTATTACTGCCCTACTTTCAAAGTGAAGTTTATTATATTAAACATACTTTTGTTGACAAATGTTTAATATCAAAAGTATTTTCATTTATCATAATGATTACAACCAAAGTATTGAATTATCAGATTCAGAGAAGTGGCAGCCAAAAACTAAGTAAGTCTGTTCTATTTTGGAATCAGTAGTTGTCTATGTCAGTGTGTATGATTTACTTGTTTTATAAAATATCTATGTGTATTTGAAAATTATTTAAGGATTCTGGCTGATTCTTTATTCTTCACCTCAATGTTTCTAATGATTGTAAAACCTTTGATGCAGATCAAAAACTAACAACAGTCAACTAGTTTTGCCTAACAAGGCTACTGTTCTCTGCTGTGGTGTTGAAGGCATATATTACCCAAGCCTCCACTCCTTTTTGGGATGTTTTTTGTAAAAGGCAGGTTTTATATTTTCAGTTTTTTTTTAATTTTAAATCAGGGTAAATTAAAAGTTATTTGGAGACAGTGTGCAACAATAAAATATATTAAAATTTAAGTTGAAATTTGTTCCAGATCTTCAACCGCAGGTAGTATATAATTTTTCCTTTTGATGAATACAATATTTCATTACAGGCCAAACTAATGTTTGGCAAGTTGAATAGATAATAGGAGACATCTTACTCAAAATGTATATTTGCTTGCCTTAAGTTCATGCATGAGAATTTTTCTCTTTAATATATTTACGATGTCAAATTTGGATCAAGGAAATTGTATCTGTTTTGTTGTTGGTTTGATATGTATTTTGCATTATGAGTTCATCTTAGCTAAAATATGTCGACTCATCGGATTTTTGCAGGCAAACTTATCTGCTACTGGTGATGAAGCATGGAAGGACAAGGAAGCTGCTGTTTTGGCTCTTGGTGTAACCGCTAGAGGTTGCATCAATGGTCTTTATCCTCGTTTGTCTGAGGTAGTACTCGTTTAGTTTTTGAGACAGATTATGGAATGATGCATATAAAATATTCATCTGTTTTTGTTAAATCATGTTATGCTCCTAAATTGATCATTGTTGTTAAATATGTTTGTGTGCAGATTGTGGCATCTCTAATTCCCCTTTTAGATCATAAGTTTACTCTCATAAGGAGTACTTCTTGTTGGACACTTTCTCAATTCAGCAAATACATTGTTCAAGTATGAATGAAAATTAGCCTCCCTTTAAATACTGTGTGGTTGTCAATACCTTTTTCTAATTTAGTAATGAATGATTAATAACCCCTTTGATCGACTATAGTTTATGTGTTTGCATCATATACCAATCATTTGTTGTTCTTGGTACATACTGCCAATAAACTTATTTTATCGGTTTCTTTGGCATTGGATTTTATGTTGAGAATTCTCATGTTTCATCCATTCGGGATAGTGGTAATAAAAAAGGCTATGAGCAATTTGACATGGTTCTTACGGCTTTCCTGCAAAGAATATCGGATACTAACAAGCTGGTACAAGGGGCTGCTTGTTCTGCTCTTGCAATACTTGAATAGGTTGTAAACTTGCTGTATGACCAGTTACATTTTTGGGATTTAAATTCTTACAAGTTTCAACCTTTGCCTTATACATTTACAGGAGGCTGCCGAAAAGTTGGCACCAATCAAACTAGGTATGTGTTTTCTTGGTTTTTTATATATATTCTTTTCTTTTAACAAAGAACTTGAGGTTTAATTAAATTTGACTAAGGACTTGGAGTTGAACTAATTTGATTCTTGTTTTTTATTTTATTGGCAAGAAAGATAAAATATTTTATTTATCAAATAATCTAAAAGATTTTGAATTCATGATTATTGGTTTTGTGAGCATATTAGACAAGACAAAATTTATGTTTAATGCATGATTATTGAACTTGTTTCATTTGTTATCCTTTTTGCAATAGGAGGAACTGAGGTATCAACTATTTGCAGTTGTGAAACATTCCAGATTCAGACCTACTTCTGGACACTATGTTTGCTACATTCGAATAATTTATGGTATAACATTTTTCAGCTCATTAGATTGATTCAAACATCGCAATCCTCCAGCCCCCAACCACACAAAAGATATAAATGAATATACGCATATGTAGTAGGCACACTAGTATGGCTCGTCGTAATTTATGTTACTGTTATTGTATTCATTTTTCCTCTAATCATGTTATAATACTTTAGTTCAACTTTCACATTCATCACATTTTAGATTATTGCACTGATCTCTATATTAGCAAAGGGATAATTTTCAGTTTAAATCAGAACTTTTAGGTCAAGTCATCATGCTATTGCATTCTCCTTTCAGTTTAAATCAGAACTTTTGGGTCAAGCCATCATGCTATTGCATTCTCCTTTCAGTTTTATTAATTCTTTTCTGTCCTTTAAAGTGATACGTTACATTTACATACTAATTTTGTGGTCTTCAAAAACTCTCTTGTGGTGCCCCACCTAACGTCAACCAGATGAGATTTCGGCCTAATCTTGTCATATCTGGAGGTGAACCATATGCTGAAGATGGATGGAGAAATCTTAGAATTGGGAACACATATTTTAGTGTAAGTTCTCCACCTTTAATTGTATTTTACCTCAATCCAGACGATAGTGGATGTTAATATTCTCTCTTAACAAAACCCATAGTTACTTTTATTGTAAACATTTTGATGGTACTTAGAATAATAGTGCATAATGGTCATGTTCTATCTTTTGTAGGTTACTTGTGTTGAAGAAAAAGCTGTGCTGTCTCAGGAAGCCTACATTTTGCTCTATGCTAAACAGGGTATACCTTGCTTTTCAATTGTAATAGAAGTGCAAAAGCCTTGTGCAGACCCTGGAAATTCTGATTCTTCACCAAAGTCCTAGATGACATAGACTTTGCCTCCAATCTTGAGGTGGAAAAGAGTGCCAATTGCAGCGCCAATGAAACTAAAGATGTTGCTAATAGAGCTTCAACTCAATTCTCTTGCAATGTGTATAGTCATAGGCAGGTTCAACTAGTTAGTCTGTTTCTCATATGTATTATTTATTTTAGTTTTGATTCTAATTTTTTATTTTTACTTTAATTTTTACGACAACTTGAGTTCTAACTTTTGGATTTTAATTGTGTTATTAATTTATTATTTTAAATTTTAAAACTAAATTCATTTAGTTTTAAAGTTAAAATTTTCATAGAAAATTTAATTTAAATAATATTTTTTTATTTATCCTTAAAAGTATATTTAAAGTTCAAATTTAAAAAATAAAACATAATATATAATATTTATCATAAAAATAAATATTATTTGATTAAAATAATTTTTTTAAATGTCATAGTTTTTAGCGGCGTTTATGGGAAAAGCGGCGCTAAAGGTCTTGGTCTTTAGCGGCGTTTGTGGGAAAAGCGCCGCTAAAGGTCTTGGTCTATAACGGCGTTTGTGGGAAAAGCGCCGCTAAAGGTCTTGGAAGTTAGCGACGCGTTCTTTAGCGTCGTTTTTCTGGCGCTTATTAAAGCACCGCTAAAGGCCTAAAAAAGTGCCGCTAAAAGCCTGTTTTGGTGTAGTGAATCAATCAGGACCGGAATGAATAGTTAACTCAATTCTAACTAATTAATTAATTTATCATTATAAACACTAAATTGAATAATTGAATTAATAATCAACTTAATTATTCTAATTAATTAATCAGAACAAATTTTGGAAAAAAAAAAGTATATATTTACATAGGACAAGACTTCAAACTTAATCAAAATCTCAAAATTTTTAAAATTTCAACAAAACCATTAAATTAATATTAATGGAGCGTATGCTTAGGGTAAGTGTTCGATCGAATAGAGTGAAAATATTTCAAGCTAATCGAGTTGACGAGTTTGATTTTATCATCCGAAATCGATTTGAATTTTTTTCGAATCAAGTCAAGTGAAACGAAATTCGAGTCAAGTTGAGTCAAATCAAATCGAGTGAAATTGTTTGAGTTTAATTAAAAATTAAACATGTCAAATTAAAATCTTGTTACAGTATAACTAATTTCATGTTAGAGCACATAAATTTGAAACCATACTTTTATATGATAAACTTGAATAATTAATTCACTTATTTAGGTCTCGAAATTAATTAATTAAAATTTTTATAATTTTTAAAAAATTATAAATTTTGGAATTTTTTTAAAATTTAAAATTTATTTTGATTTTTTGTAATTTTGTTGAGGGAGAACAATTTGCTCATTTTCAAATTTATAAAATTCAACTTGACTTAAACTCAAAATTGAATGCTTATTTTGAGTTGACTCGAAGTAAATCAATTCGATTAACTAGAAATTGAATTTTTTAATTTTTCAAATTAAAATTGATTAGCTCAACCTGTCCAATTACCGAATATAATTTAAATAGTGTGCTTTTATGTTTTCTTTTAAGTTGCACTAATTCTAGTAGAATCAATCATTATAAGTATCGGAATGAATAGTTAACTCAATTCTAATTAATTAATTAATTAATTTATCATTATAAACACTAAATTGAATAATTTACTCAATAATTAACTCAATTATTCTAATTAATTAATCAGAACAAATTTTGGAAAAAAATATATATTCCTAATCAAAATCTCAAAATTTTTAAAATTTCAACAAAACCATTAAATTAATATTAATGGAGGGTATGCTTAGGGTGAGTGTTCGGTCGAATAAAGTAAAAAAATTCCGAGCTAATCGAGTTGACAAGTCTGATTTTATCATTCTAACTCGAATTGAATTTTTTTCGAATTGAGTCAAGTGAAACAAAATTCGAGTGAAGTTGAGTGGAATCAGATCAAGTGAAATTATTTGAGTTAAATTAAAAATTAAACATGTTAAATTAAAATCTTGTTAAAGTACATCTAATTCCATGTTATAGCACATAAATTTGAAACCATATAAACTTGAATAATTAATTAACTTATTTAGATCTCAAAATTAATTAATTAAAATTTTTATAATTATTTAAAAATTTAAAAATTATTTTGATTTTTTTTGTAATTTTTGTTGAGGGAGAACAATTTGCTCATTTTCAAAATAGAAAGGAACCAAAGGGGTCTTTACACCAATCTATTATTCGAATTATTTAAGTTAATCGAATTATAAAATTCAACTCGACTTAAACTCAAAATTCGAACGCTTATTTTGAGTTGACTCGAATAAATCAATTCGATTAACTCGAAATTCGAATTTTTTTCAATTTTTTCAAATTAAATTTCTATCACTAACTCATCAAGAACATTTGACTTTTACAATCACATCAAAGAGATGAAGAGTTCAAATCATAGTATCTGTATCTTACTTACCCAATGAAATACTCAATTCCAGAAAGTAAGCTATCATAGTGTATTTTTTTATTCTGTTGAGACTCTCATTATTCTTTTTATAAATAGTTAGGTCAAGTACATATTTTACGTGTCTGGATTAGAATCAACACTTTAGAAAACTGAGTGGTTGAAAGCTAAAAACAATTTAATCTACATCCTACAAAACACAAACACAATTCAAGTAAATAAATTTATTGATAAAAACATCACAACTGATTGGTTTAAAAAATAAATTTCTTATTTTAACTTAGTATAATCTAATCACTTTATTATTATAATGTTATTTTTAGGTCTAAACAAATAGCAAGTAATGCCAATAAACTCACAGCGGTAATGATAAGATTGTTTGTTGATACCAATGGTCAGGATTCAAATCTTAACACCCCTATTCCCAAATTTGTAATGATAAAAAAAAATTGATAGGAGTGGTAATTGTTGTTAAAATTAAGTGTGGTAGTAAGACACACGTCTAGGGATAAAACTCAAATTCAAACGATGACATTGTTGGGAGATATTGTCACAAACCCCGAAAAGATTAATTTTCATAAACTGTAAAACTGACATGAAAGATACCTTGGTAAAAAAAAGACAATGTCAAAGTTCTTTTAAAACAAAATTAAAGCATCTGGCTGACATATAAATTTATTATCGATTGAATGGTTAATTGTATTTTCATATGACCTTGACACTACAGCAAAAAAGGTTTTTAGTGTCGTATTTTTGGCCCTATAGCGACGCTTATAAGCGCTGCTAAAACAATTTGAGGCGTTTTGATAAGCACCGCAAAAAACGCCGCTATAGAACATGATCTTTAGCGGTGCTTCTCATAAAAACGCCGCTAAAGAACATGATCTTTAGTGGCGTTTGTGAGAAAACGCCACTAATTTTAGCAGATTTTACCAGCCCATTTTATTTCATTTGCGTGTCCTTCTTGCAGGTACGGCATATGGAGGCGCGAACGTGTTGAGAGTTAACCAAGTCAAACTAGACTTGTTATCACTCCTATTCTTTAGGATCGTATTCTACTTAAAATTTAAATTCAAATTGTGAATAGCTGTAGATAACACTCTGATATAATCTTGTATATATTTGCTATCAATAGTCAAATTCAAGTGAGCTGAATTTACAAACCAAAATCACTATTCTTCATGGTATCAGCCTACCAGTAGAAGGTTTCAATCACCGTCTTCTCTTTTTTTTTTCTTTTCTTCCTCATGGCCAATTCGACTGTTTCCTCTCCACCTTCCATGCCAAATCAAATCACCATCAAGCTTACTCCTCTAATTACCTCCGTGGAAAACACAAATGACCCTCTCTTATATAGCCAAAACTCATGCATCATGTCGACGGCACAGCAGCTCCTCCCAAGACCGTTGACAATGCTCCTAACCCGGTCTATGAGCCGTGGTTTCTTAAGGACCAAATGGTTCTTAGTTGGATCCTTGGCTCGTTGTCTGAGTCTGTGCTATCTCAGGCAGTCGGAACCACTACTGCATTCGCAGCTTGGACAAAGCTGCATCAAACTTTTGCTTCCGGATCTCGGGCTCAAATCCGGACCCTTAAAGGCTCTCTTCATGCCTTGTCTCGTGGCGATGTTTCAATCGTCATATACATGGATCGTGCGAAACGGATTTTTGATCAACTCGGTGCTTTAAATGCGGCTATTTCTGAAGACGATCTTGTCGATCATATTTTACGAGGACTTGGTGCTGATCATCGACCATTCGTTCGCAATCTAGAGGAAAAACTACAGTCAACATCCTTTGATGATTTGTTTGGCTTATTACTTTCTGAGGAATTACAATTGAAAACTGTTCAAGAGCCTCATCATCCCATCGCCGCTGCCCACTTTTTGGTCGGACCTTCGCTTCGCTAATCGTGGACGGGTCGTAATAAAGAAGTTTAATGGCAATTATTCCAGTCGTGGCCGAGCTGCCTCCCCGCCCAAGGATCCAACATGTTACAACTGCAAGGGACGTGGCCACACAAGTCGTCAGTGTCCTAGCCCAAGATATGCCGAGTCCTACCCCAAACCCTCAGCAAACTATAGCTCATCTCCTCAAACAAATCCCAAGCCATGGATCGTTGATACCGGTGCCACTCATCATTTGACATCTGAATTGAGAAACCTGGGCATTCATTCTGAGTACACTGGTTCCGATGAAGTCACTCTCACCAATGGTAAAACCTTACCTATCTCTCGTGTTGGCTCGTCTGTCTTAACTCTTAATTCTCATCCTTTCAAATTGTCTAATATTCTTTATGTTCCTGAGGCTAACCTAAATTTATTGTCTGTTCCTCAGTTTACACTCACTAATGATGTCTCTGTTGAATTTTTCCATGATTATTTTGTGATTAAGGATTGACGGACGAAGCAAACTCTGCATAGAGGGTACATCAAGAATGGTTTATATCGCCTAGCCATGGATCCAGTATCTCCTGCTTGTCATTCAGTTTCGTTGTCTACATGGCATGCTAGACTAGGCCATGCTTGCTCAAACACTGTCAATAAAGTTCTTAGTTTCAATAAATTGTCTGCTTCTAATAAGCATGGTTCATCTCTTTGTGAAACTTGTTGTGTTAGTAAATCACACAAATTGTCTTTTTCGGATTCTACTTATGAAGCAAAACAACCATTAGAGTTAGTTTGTTCGGATTTGTGGGGTCCTTCTCCAATTGCTTCTAGTGATGGTTTTCTATATTATGTGGTGTTTTTTGATCATTATAGCAAATATACTTGGATCTATTTTCTTCGTCGTAAATCGGATGTTTATAATTGCTTCATTCAATTTCGTGCTATTGTTGAGAAATACTTTGGTTTACCTATTAAGCAGTTCCAATCCGATTGGGGTGGGGAATTCCAAGCCCTTGAAAAATATTTGGCCTTGATTATATTGAGACTTTCAGCCCTGTTATAAAGCCGGCCACCATACGGTTAATTCTTTCCATTGCCGTCAATCGTCATTGGCCCATTCGACAACTTGATGTTTCGAATGCCTTTCTTCACGGGACTCTTGATGAAACTATTTTTATGGAACAACCACAGGGATTTGTTGATCATTCTAAACTCGATTTTGTGTGTGCTCTAAAGAAATCGTTATATGGTTTAAAGCAGGCGCCACGCGCTTGGTATTTTTACCTTTCGAATGCACTACAACAGTTTGGTTTTCACAGTTCTAAGGTTGACAGTTTGCTGTTTATATATTCCGGTAATGACGAGTATGCATATTGCTTGGTCTATGTTGATGATTTGGTGTTGACAGGATCATCCTCTTCGTTGTTACAACGGTTTATTGCTCAACTTGGGAAGGTTGTTGCGCTCAAGGATTCAGGACCACTATCCTATTTCTTGGGTGTTGAAGTTGCGTGGTTCTCGAGTGGCTTGCAGCTCACGCAATCCAAATATATCAAAGATTTGCTCCATCGTGCGAATATGCAAGATGCCTCGTCGGTTTCGACTCCTTCAACGCCGCAAGCTGACCTCATCGGCACTACTTCTTCTACCTTTGATGATCCTAAGCTTTATCGACAGGTTGTTGGGTCTCTTCAATATTTGGCACTCACTCGCCCCAACATAACCATGGCAGTGAACAAAGCTGCACAATTTATGCATTCTTCTTGCCTCCATCATTGGCAAGCAGTGAAACGGATCCTACGTTACCTCCGCGGCACAATAGATCATGGTCTCGTGCTTCGCTCTTCTCGCTAAGCTTCACTTGTTGCTTTTTCGGATGCTGATTGGGGTGGCGACAAGCTTGATCGAAAGAGCACTTCTGCATATGTTGTCTTTCTTGGCTCCAATCCGATCTCTTGGATTTCGTAAGCAAAAGATCGTCGCTTCGTTCAAGCACGATTCGAATATCGAGCTTTAGCATCACCGCCGGAGGTTTATTGGCTTCATTGCCTTCTTCGAACTCAATTACAAGCTTCCAACAACGCCGAAAGTATGATGCGATAACGTTTCGCTACCTATCTAGCTGCGAATCCGTTTTTCATTCTCGTAGCAAGCACCTTGAGTTGGACTTTCATTTTGTCCGAGACCAAGCACGCCGAAGAATCTTCTCGTCTCCTATATTCGACCATTGATCAAATAGCCGATGTCTTGACGAAGCCTTTATCGACAACTCGGTTTCTTACGCTTGAGACAAAGCGATGGTGACTTCCCCATCCGCTTATGGGGTCATTGAGAGTTAACCAAGTCAAACTAGACTTGTTATCACTCCTATTCTTTAGGATCGTATTCTACTTAAAATTTAAATTCAAATTGTGAATAGCTGTAGATAACACTCTGATATAATCTTGTATATATTTGCTATCAATAGTCAAATTCAAGTGAGCTGAATTTACAAACCAAAATCACTATTCTTCAGAACGTAGCGTGTACGGAGGCGGCCGTACTGAGGCGTACGTGGCTGGGGCCGCAACGGCTGCTGAAGCAAACTAGGGTTTCTTTGTTTGCACATTAGCTGGGCTAGGTTAATTGGGTTTAGGTTTGGGCTAGGCTAATTGGGTTAGATTTTGGGTCTGTGATTTGGACTGTATTAACTACTATTATTTATTTATTTTTGTTATTTATATGAGCCCGGGTAAATTGGGCTATTACATCGATTTCCTGTTAAAATATAAAAAAGTTATTCTCTTAATAAATTCTATCGTTTTTTACGAATTTCGTCTTTTAATTCTTTAGTCTAAAAGTTTCATTCAAAGTTTCCATTAATTTACGATTAGAATCAACACTTTAGAAAACTGAGGTCAAAGATAATAGAGAAGATTGAGTGGTTGAAAACTAAAAACAATTTAATCTACATCGTACAAAACACAAACACAATTCAAGTTAATAAATTTATTGATAAAAACATCACAACTGATTGGTTTAAAAAATAAATTTCTTATTTTAATTTAGTATAATCTAATCACTTTATTATTATAATGTTATTTTTAGGTCTAAATAAATAGCAAGTAATGCCAATAAATTCACAGCGGTAATGATAAGATTGTTTGTTGATACCAATGGTCAGGATTCAAATCTTAACACCCCTATTCCCAAATTTGTAATGATAAAAAAAATTGATAGGAGTGGTAATTGTTGTTAAAATCAAGTGTAGTAGTAAGACACACGTCTAGGGATAAAACTCAAATTCGAACGATGACATTGTTGGGAGATATTGTCACAAACCCCGAAAAGATTAATTTTCATAAACTGTAAAACTGACATGAAAGATACCTTGGTCAAAAAAAAAAGACAATGTCAAAGTTCTTTTAAAACAAAATTAAAGCATCTGGCTGACATATAAATTTATTATCAATTGAATGGTTAATTGTATTTTCATATGACCTTGACACTACAGCAAAAAAGGTTTTTAGCGTCGTATTTTTGGCCCTATAGCGACGCTTATAAGCACTGCTAAAACAATTTGAGGCGTTTTGATAAGCACCGCAAAAAACGCCGCTATAGAACATGATTTTTAGCGATGCTTCTCATAAAAACGCCGCTAAAGAACATGATCTTTAGTGGCGTTTGTGAGAAAACGCCACTAATTTTAGCAGATTTTACCAGCCCATTTTATTTCATATAGAACCCAAATTTTCAACAAATTTTCAACATATTTTCCTGTAACAACAAATCCAACCAAAAATTTAAAACTAAATGATACTATCACGAAACATAGAAAATCCCATTTTATTTCATATGATCTAAATTAATAAATGAAATAACAAAATATATTCAAAAGATATATATTCTCACAATAAGAAAACAAATGTCTAAGATGGCGGATTCTGCGATTAGTTCTGCTAAAACATCTTCATCATATTTTGAAGTTGTTGCTGGAGTTCGTCATATTTTTTTGTTGCCTCTGTTTCCCTCGTTGCTGCCTCCACTTTAAATTGTAGCTGGAGTTCATCATTTTTTCTTTGAGCCTCTGCTTCTCTCGATGCTACCTCTTTTTCTCTCGATGCTACCTTCACTTTAAGTTGAGCAATTTGCTCAATTGTGCTAGCTTGCATTTGAGCCATCTGGTCATTTAGCCTCTGAACTTCAGCTTGAGCCTGATTCACCGAAGGCATGTATTGCTGCTAGCTGGATCCAAAATATTGGGTTGGGTTAACAAAAGATCCTTGAAATCGAACCCGACCATACCTTGCAAGACCCGAAACTTTAGTAATAATTTGATTATCAATGTCGTCCAGAGTAACAAAACTATCACTTGAAGCGATCGCTTCATACTCCACCCTTTTATCCTTTAATTTCTCCTAATAAATCAATCAAGACGAAATATATAATCAAACAAATGCAACATAACTTGGCATTATTTGCATTAAAAACAACAAATTAGACCATTATAATTAAACATGATAAATATTTAAAATAATTCAAATTTTATTAAGTAAATATACCATAGTTTCTGCAACTTGAGTAGTCATAGGAGATTCATCTTTCTTTCTATATATAATGTCAAAAAGCTGAAGGGGTCCAACTTTTTGACTAGACGACAGTTCTTACAATATAGTAGGAAAAATATTATTTAGTAGAAAGTAATTAATATTTGACACAATTAATAAATTCAAAATACCTCATCATTAGCTACATAAGCAAAACTTTTCGACCCAACTGTGTGCGTGAATTTTTGTTTTTGCCTACTTGTAGTTCTAACTCGTTCACGATCCTACATAATGAAATTATTATTACGTATATAGTAAATACTATAAACCGAAATAATTATAAGATTTTAGAAGTACATAATACCTCTCCTTTCTTTGCATTCTAAAATCTAACTGCATCTTTCCATTGGTACCTCAGCATTCCCGGCTGGACATTTCACAATTTCTCTTTAAGGCTTATATTTTTCTTAAAATATTCCTTCTTTAAAGTACTTTTATGCTCTCTCATTTCTTTCCTAATGCTTTCTTCACATAATTATCTGAGGCCTCTAAAGCAAATCTCTTCTGCAAATAACACAAGTTGAGAAAGTAAATATAAATGATACTTAAACCAAAGTATTATAAATTACTTTCACGTTATTACCTTAATTTTATCGAGAGCTTTATTTTTGTTACTATTAGGCATATGAAGCCATGACTTGTAGTTGATTGGCAATGTAGAGGCCAAATTTTGCCCAGGCCCAAGACAAATAAAATCCAAATAAATAAATAAAAGCCAAATGCAATAGTCCATTTACAAAAGAGGCCCAAATAGCCCAAAATACAAAAAACTTAAGCAGCCCGTTAGCCCACAACCAAAACTTATTCTCAGAAACCCTAGCTCCCATGTGCGCCGCTCCTCCTTGGGCACACCGCCCGCACCTCGTCCCGAGGTCTGACCTCCCTCTGTTGACCTTGCACCAAAATGGCAAAAAGTCGGATCCTCTGCCTCCGTTGACCTAGCCAAGCCCTGCAAAATAGATTTAAAAGAGAAGGCAAAGTAGGCAGAAACGAAAGCAGAACAATAGAAATTATATATAGTGTTGTAAATGGCTATAAAAGCCAAACATATCAATGTAATTGTTTTTTACAGACAATCGAATACAAAAAAAATGAAGCAATCAAAAACAGAAGAAAAAAGAAATCTTTTATAGGTGGCTCCATCAACACTTTAGAATCAACACTTTAGAAAACTGAGGTCAAAGATAATAGAGAAGATTGAGTGGTTGAAAGCTAAAAACAATTTAATCTACTTCGTACAAAACACAAACACAATTCAAGTAAATAAATTTATTGCTAAAAACATCGCAACTGATTGGTTTTAAAAAATTAAATTAAATTTCCATCAAGCACTACTCCATTGTTTTCAAACCGGTTATTTCAATAAATATAACCTTTATTGAGATCTTAACCCTCATTTATAGACAAAATATGCAAATATATATAATGAAGAATAAAATTTTCAATGAAAACTATGGGTAATCATAATTATAGTTTATCTTGCCTTACAAATGATGAAATCTTGAGCAAAATCTTTATATCTTCACTTGACAACAATGGTAGCACAAGAAAACAAAGAAAATGGAGAAGATTATGCTTCATTCGGTTTCAAGAAATAAAGGTTATTTTCATTTTATTTTCATTTTCTTGGAAAATAAAAAATATTAAAGAAAATATGTTTGAGTAAAAATTTTAAAAACAATATTTGGAAAATGAAAATATGTCAAAAGCAGAAAACAATAAAAAAAATATTTTCATTACTTTCACTAAAAATACTTTGTAAGAGTGAAAATGATGAAAATAATTATTTTTAATTTTAAATGAATTGGATCTGGTTCAAATCTATATAAATGTTGTCGGGACCATTTTTTTTTAAAACGGGGGTCGACTTTAATTTTGAAAATGAAAACGAACACAGGAGTCGCCACCAATCCTTTTTGATGGGGTGTGATCGGGTCACCTCGAAAAGTTTTTAATAAACGATTTGATTTTATTAAAACAACGATTTTGGTCCACGAAATCCAAAAAAACGGGTTCGAGAGTCGGTTACGTACGAGGAAGGATTAGCACCCTCGTAACGCCCATAATTGGTATCTAGTTGATTAATTAGTGTCTTAGTGTCGAAGATTGAAAACTTTGAAGAGTTTTAAAAATACGATCCCTAAAAAAAACTCGAATAACATGGGTTGGAATTTAGGATTCTCTTGTTCTGAAGGAATAACACATCCAGCACGTTAGGATACAATACTTTAAACCCTGGAAACCAAGATTACCTTATGGTTTCCAAAACCCATACTTTGAAATTTTAAGAGGATATTTGGCTATTTGGTCGAACGAGAAATCGAAACCCAGCACGTTAGGGTACGTTTTCTCGAATTTCCAAACGCAAAATATTGCGTTATATAGAAAAATTTTCCTTTTTTGCGTATTTGGATAAAAAAATTAATTTAACGTTTAAAACAATGTGCGAATGAAGGGTTACATTGATGGAATGATAATATACAACATGGAGAAATAATTTACGACCAAAATATTAAACGAATGAATCACTATAGAATGAAAATACGAGTAAACGAAATAATACACATAATGGTAATAATTACACAACACATCAAATACAAATATTAATAATCAAAGCAAACGAAACAAAATAATATATAAATCAATTTAAAGAAAATAATAGCTCAAAATAAATGATTTATAAAACAATTCAAAATAAATAATAAACGATCTGAAATAACAGAATATAAAAAACTAAAATAACAATGAAAACAATTAAAATAAATAATATATATAAAATATATAAAACAGTATTTTACGTACATAAAAATTTGAAAGATATACATACATAAGTTTACAATAAATAATATATAAAAGAAATTTAAATAAATTTAATATAAAAACAGTTTCAAATAAATAATAAATGTAAAAAATTTAAAATAAATAATGATAAAAGAGCATTTTTATAAATAAATAAATTAAATGGACTGAGGATGAGGTTGAAATGGAATTAAAATTCAGGGTTTAAACTGCAAATACATAAAACAAGGCTGCAAGGGACTGAAATAGAGCGCACGCAAGGAAAGAAGGACTGATCGGGAAATATTCCCTAGTCCTAAAGCGCAGTGTTTCAGCGCGGATTAAAATGAAACCAGTATAAAATTTATGGGGCCAAAATGAAATAAACAAAAGGGTCAAATTGCACCATGGCGCGAAAGGGGAGGGACCCCGCGCGCAAATAGCCCATTCACCGCAAAAAACGCGGATCTTGTGGGTTGTTAAGTCGGGTCGCGGGTCAGGGCCAAAACGACGTCGTTTTGGCACCTGAATCCCACTTGCAAAATGGCGTCGTTTTGTTAGGCTATTTAAGCCAAAAAAAAAAATTCTAAATCTCATTTCAGCCATCATTTTTTAAAAAAAAAAACTTCAAAACCTTTTATTTTCTCTCAAACCCTTTCCTTCTCCGGTCCTAGGTACAGCCATCGGCTGTCGTCTGCACCGCCGTGGCTCCACCGTAAGCGGTGGTCGGAGCGACATGAAGTTTTTTTTTAAACCCGACTTAAAGGTCGTTTGAAGGCCAAGCCTTCTGGGCCCAAAGGCCGAAAGAAGAAGACCCCCACGCCTCTCTCAGTTCGATTTCAGTGACCAACAAGGGTCTCCGGCAACGGGATGTGCGGAGCGATTCCGGGTATCCTCTTTTCCTCTTCTTTTAGTTTATTATTTAGTAAAAAATATGAAAATAAAATTAAAAAAAAGAATCGAATAAGAAAGTAAAAAAAATCACCTCTCAAATTTGCTCTGTTTTCGTTTTTTTACTTAATATTCGTAAAAAATTACAAAGGTTGAAATCTAGGCTTTTATAGCCGATCTAAACAACTCTTGATGTCTATTTTTTTGTTGTTTTGTGATTTGTTTTTTTGCTTGTTGTCTTCTTCTTTTGCGTGTTGCAGGTGGTGTCAGAGGCATGGTGGCGCGACAGCGGCAGAGGGCAGGCTGGGGGCAGAGGCAGCAGGCCTAGGTGTGGCACACCTAGGGTTTTTTTTTTGTTTTCTGTTTGGGTGCTGTGGGCTAGGGTTTAGTTGGATTTGGGCTGTTTGGGCCTGTTATATTTGGGCTGCTAATTAGTTTAGGTTTTGTTTTTATTTTGTGCTTGGTTTTGTTTGGGTCATATTGGGCCCCGGGCAAAAATAGGCTATTACAAATGCAAAAAAATCTCTCGCTTTTTTCTTCAATTATTTTTCAAATATTAAATCTAGTATCAATATTCAAATCCATATAAACACAAAAAATTTGATTTTATTTCACATGATTTTATTATAAAAATAAGAATTACCAAACATTTTCTCATGTTTTCATTATTGAAAACAAAATTTTATTTTATTTATCAAACCTCTTTTCAAAATTTTAAAATAAAATAAAAATTACTTTTTGAAAGTGAAAATAAAGAAGAAGAAAAACTAAAAAAAGTGTAATTATTAAAAAGTGATAATATAAGTGACATTTAAATATCATCTCCAAATATGTTTATATTTTATTTATTCCCATGTTGAAACAAAAAATCAAGTGTATAAAATATCAAATTTGTTTTATGACACATGAGTGTTAACTAATATATCATGTAAATATTATTTGTATCAAATATGATCGGTTTTTGGTTGATTTAGGGTATGTTTAAATGGGTAGTGCATTTACTTGTTGTTAGTGTAAAAACAATGGTGAAGATGAGATTAGATATTGTAATAATACTGTAGCGTGAGACAAAAAGTAAGCTAAAAGCACCGCACCCAATTGCCCACCCAAACTCACCCTTAATCCCTTTATTATAATATTTTAATTTCTAGCCCTTTTTCCAAAATGTGCATTTACAATCTTGACTTTTATGTCTTAAAAAGTGCATTATAGTCCTTGTTTATGTCTTTAAGAGAATAGGCTTGCCTTCACCACAACATGAAGCATGTGTATGCTATGTCATTTTTCTCTGACTCTCTATTTCAATATAGTAAGTCTTCAAAGTATCATTGATTTGGGAATTTGAATTCGTAAAATTGACTTCTAATTGCTTAGGAAACTCAAATGATAAGTTCCGAAGGTGGAGTGAAGGTTAGACTGAAAATATTTTGAATTTCTTTCATAACTTCAGATATAATATTTGACATTTGATATGTAAAATAGCACTTGGTATAACGTGATTGATGGAGTCGAAGATATTTGTTGGTTGAGGTTGGAACGTTCCATCAACTTATTTTGTTTGATTTGTGTCTTTGACACCCATTTTCTATGCCAGTATCTCTGCTCCTTTCTTCTTCTTTTTTTAATGCTTTCTGCTAATAATTGTTTTTGAAATGTTTCACATCTTATTTATTAATAGCTTTTCTTTGTTTTTAACGATAAGAAATTCAAATTTGCCCTAGAAGGCGCAAAATACCCAGTTATAATAAATTTAACCATAAAAGGATATTTGTAAACTATATTTATATATCACTTACTATCTCAATCTATTCATAAAGTAGTTTTCAATGTTACTTGATCATGTATATTCTCATTTAATAAATGAGTTAAATACATTAGAAATTAAGGTTGTTGATATTTGTTTGAGTAGTAATGAGTTTCACTCGCTATATCGGGAAAATAGCAGTTCACATGGTAGGACTAGAGAGAGACTGTGGTAGTTAATTTTGTTCCAATACTGCTTTTATTGGCATTCCTGTAGAATTTTAGGTTTCGTTTTGGTACAAATTCCAGTTGGTACTAGTCGGAATATGATGTATTGGTCGGTACCTAAAAAATTAAATTAAATTTTTATTTTTATTTTTTTATTATTTATTTGTACAAAAATTTAAATATATTTTAAATTTAAATTTTATTATTTATTTTGGATTTGTTGAGTTATGGATTGTTATATGCATAATATGAGATGATGTTATTATTTAATTTATGAAATAATTATTTCACTTGTTTATTTTAAGTTTGTTTAGTGATGGATTATATTTGTAAAGTTTATTAAGGGTAAGTTTGTTTAATGAAAGTTTGGATAGCACAGTAATTACAAAGAATTGTAATTTCTTTAGGCGTGTTTGACTAATACAAGATATAATTACATCATACTTCCGGTGTCATGTTTAGTAGTACAAGTTGTAATTACACAGTTACATAATTTATATTTTAAAATATCAATTGCTATAAAAATTATTAGTACAATAAAATAATTTCTAAACAAGTAACAAAAATAAAATAAAATCAACATATATGTTATGTTAGTCTAAAATGTAGCCGTAATACATTTACTAAAAGATAGCAAGAAAAGTAAAAACATAAGCAATTTTATCCAATTGTTGTAGTTCATATTTGTTGGGCTATTATCTCTTTAATATATGTTGGTTCTCGACCAAGTTCATCATCATATAAATTTGAATCCGCATCATTAAAATTATCAAAATCTTCTTCTTCAATGTATTTTACAAAGTGTGGATTGTCTTAATTCCCCTTATGATTGAAGTTTTGAAATATGCAACATGCTAGTACAATCCAATCTTGATTTTTATGTTATACTAAGGTGATGTTAATATGAGAAATGTTTTTTAAAATAACAATTGTCTTATCAACCACATTTCGAAGCCTCAAATGCCCGAAATTAAAGAGTTTGCAAGTTGTCTATGGTGCTTGTGTCTAGCACCATTCTCTTAAATGGTATCATACATTACGATATGGTGCAAGAAAACATTTTCTATTTGCATAATTAACATCAACCTTATAATATTTGAATTCACAGTTCAAATAGTTTGTAGCTTTAATTATAAAAACTTATATGAACTTAATTTGACGAAAGACTTATGATAAGGTTAAATCTCTTTTTATAATACGTAAATTAAGTAAAAATAATATAAAATTTATAACATATAACCTTTATAGAAAATTTTTATAACACTTCTTATAAATAATATATTTTCCTATAACTTTAGAAATTTATTTTTATAAATAAGTTATAATAAAACATTATAATTTTTTATGAATAAAATATTATTTTACAACATATAAAATGAACAAATAAATAGGTTATATCCATACTTGGCCATAACTTTATATATATTATAATAATAAATTATTTTTATAATAGTTTTTTAGTCATAACTTTAGAAAATTTTCAGGATTTATAATATAAGAATTTTTTCCATAACATGTCACTTTTGTGTAATTACAAATAATTACACCAAAATCTAATTATTAGGTGGTTTTCAAAGATTACCTAAAATTTTTTAAATAATTGACGAATATTTTATATTTTTTTGATTTCATAAAATTTACATGCAACATTTTTAAAATCTTTTCTTTACCACTCCAACCAAAGCTTTACTTTTATGAGTGTAATACCCAATTTTAGCCCAAGCTCACAAAAAAATAATAAACCCAAAATAATAAAACAAAGTCTAAGCCCAGTACAAAATTATATCATTTGGCCCGATCGAAATGGCTCATTACTTGAAAAGGTTGAAGGTCCATCTACAAGCTTATGGAAACATAATCTTCAAGGATATGCAATCTTAGATATGATCTTAGATATGATCTTAGATATGATATATGCAATCTTAGAAGATATGATTTTGTAATCTTAAAGATTTAATTTGTAGATACCCTTTAATTTTAGCCGTTGATTTAATTGATCTGTACCGTTAGATTTGGGAAAGCTCAACTATAAATAGAGGCCTCTCCCTTCATTGTAAGGGAGGGAAGTTGGGAGTAATAATAATTCTTAAGAGTATTCCCTCAAATTTCTCTTTCTCTTGCATATTTATTTTCTTTGGCGTGTTCAATAGGGTCTTTTTGACTTCATTTATTTGCGGATTTTGGCCCAGAATTTATGTCAAAGCTCGATTTAGTCTTTTTTTATTTATTATTTATTTTTATTAAATTTGATTTTCTTGTTATTAAGCTATTATTATTATTGTTATCATTATCATTATTATTATTATTACTATATATACACATACGCATATTTTTTTTACAATAATATATATACATGCATATTTGTTTAAAAACTTTTATAAACACATGCACATATTATATTTGCATAACATTTATATACATATATACATACATTTACATTTTATATACATATACATTTTTATTTCCTAACTTTTATATGCATATATATATATACTTTTATATATTTTTTCTTTGATAAATATGTATATACGTATGTTTTCTTATATTATTCTTCATAAATTTTTTATATAGATATTTTTCTAAATTAATTAATTTTAATATATGTAATTATTATTTGTTTATATATATATGTAATTATCTTTTTATAATCTATATATATGTATATAGTTTTTTTATATATGTACATGTATATATTTTGTACCCTTTTTCTCTTTATATTTTTTGTTTATTTCCATCTTTTGTTTATCAATTTATGTTTTCATTTATATTTTAAAAGCATGTTTTTTTATTTAGTTCATTTATTTGATGCTTTGCATGTTATTGATTTATTTTATTTATTTATTTATTTGTTTATATTATTTCTATGCCATTGTTGTATTTATTACTATTGTATTTGTTATCACGATATTTATACATACATGATAACATTACATTATCTTTTACTCAATTTAAAATGAAAATTTTCAAAATAAAGATAATACTCGTATTTAGGATTTTCAAGAAAATTGAGCCCTAACTTATTAGGTTTCGATTTTCTTCGTAAAATCTAACAATCGAGGATTGTTCTTTAATCAAACAAAATAAAACTTGTCATCGGGAATTCAATGTGTTGTGTCCTAATGTATTGGATGTGACACGTTGATTTCTCGAGATAAAGATTTTTAAAAAATATATATATATATAAAGGAAATATTGAATGTTTGGGATTTTAAGAAATCGTGCCCTAACGTATTAATGCGATTTCTTCATAAATTTTAAACAATTAAATATTTTCTTAAATTTTATTATCTGAGTTTTTGGACCAACTCATCTTGAAGAGAATAAAATGTTGTGCCCTAACGCATTGGTGTGATATTTTTCTTTTCAAAAAGAGAAAGACTTAATAAATAATTTCATTTATTTAAGGATAGTATTTTTTTTTAAACTCTCGACTTTAAGACATTAATTAATCAATTTGGTACCAATTTTTGGGCGTTACAAGGGTGTTAATCCTTCCTCGTATGTAACTGACTCCCGAATCCGTTTTTCTAAAACTCGTAGACCAAAGCTATTTTTTAGGTGATCCAATCACACCTTAATAAAAGATTGGTGGCGACTCCCAATTTTTGTTTTTTTTTTAAGTCGACAACTAATTTTTGTTTTTTTTTCCAAAAATAAAAAATAATTTCGACAATGAGTATTTTATATATATTTGATATTTATTTAATCTCATTATTTGTTTTTTTTTATAATTTTTGTATATACACATATCAAATATCTTTCAAAAATAGTGATAAATCTAGAACGGTATATTAAAACAGATCGTTATTGATACATACTAGTATTAGTAAAAAGATGGTACGGTATGGTACTGACTACCTTGATCCTAACATTTTGTTAAATTCATCAAATAATTTGAATTAATTATGAAATAATTATTTTAAAATTTGTAATTATCTTTTCAATAATATTTTCTTCAAATTTTAAATTTAAATTTCCTCTCTGCTAGTACCAATATGAAATTGCTGGATTTTTAAACTCTTATTTTCTTTTGGGCCTTGGGGGGTACTGGCAAATCTTGCATTATTACTACCATAAACCATTGATTTGGCCTGTACCAACCCTCATAATGGCGCCAAGCATTCGCGCCATTCGATCAACTATACAAAACCCTTGAATCCACGAAGAATTGAAAGAATCCCAAAGGACCCGAAGTGATTTTCTTTTCTTCGTTATATTCACTAGAAAATCCGTTTAAAATATGGTGAAAGGGAAGCAGTACTGGCTGCTGAAAACGGAACCAGGGGAGTGGTCATGGGAAGACCAAGCCGCAAACGGAGGTGTAACCAAATGGGACGGTGTGAAGAACAAGCAAGCCCAGAAGCACCTCAAGTCCATGAAGGTGGGTGATCTCTGTTTCTTCTACCACTCGGGCGCCACCGCTCGCCGCGTCGTGGGGGTGGTCAGCGTGGTTAGGGAATGGTACGCAGCGGAGGGCGGAGATAAAAACAGCGAGGTGGTGGTGGATGTGAAAGCGGTGGGGGAGATGAGGAGGCAAGTGGACTTAAAGGACATGAAACAGGATGGGGAGTTGAAAGGGTTTGTCATGTTTAGACAGCCGAGGCTGTCGGTTTTGCCGGTGCCGGAGAAGGTTTGGGAGAGGATCTGTGAATTGGGTAATGGGTTCGAAGGGGACGGCATTGATATTGGCGACGATTAAGAGGTTTCAAGAATGTGGGTGTTTTATTTTGTAAAGAGAAGCCCTTCTGTTGGGCTTTTTCTAGAAATGTATTTTGTTAATGAAAAGAAGGGTGCTTAGCAGTAATGTTTTGTTTATTGGCGAAGGAATTAAAGATGGGATTCATGTTCCCCATATGCTCTTGTACATGGCCAAATTTCCGCTTTAACCAACAATGTCGGAGCTTTATTGTTCTGTTTGTGCGAGTTTACCAAGTAACTTTGACTGTGGCATTTTAGTGAACACTTACCATGCATTGCCTAAATCCTTCATACGAAAGCAGGAACGACACCGTGGTTGCGCCATTTCTGTTCAAATACCTATCGAAAAAACCCAAACCCAGGAAAAAGAGAGATGCCCTGCCGTTGTTTCTGGTCTTTTTAGTTTCATTTTATATTTGCTTCTGCTCCTGGCTTTTTCCCCTAATCTAGGTTTTGGTGAATGTTCCCATCTTCTTTTACAGCACTTCATTTAAACCAATCAAACCCAAAACCCAATTCAATCTCAATTTAATTTCGTTACGAAAATCGCTAGGTTGAATTTAAACTTGAATTAATCTGAGTTTGATTTCAGAAGGACTTAAATAAATAATCCAAAATAATTAGAACTTGAAATATTTAAACTTCAAAATAATTCAAACCCGTAGTGATCGAATAACTCTAATCTTAAAAATAATCTTAGTAGCGAGATTAAAATTTTAACATTTATTTTCACCAAAAAAGTCTTTCAGATTATTTGAAAAATCAAAGGGATCAAGAGCATCATCGGGCATAAGTCTCTCAATTTTTCTTTTGGAGATATAACCTAATCTTAATTAATGCCTCTTACCTATTATAATAGTATGCAATAATGGATTAAGTAAATATAGATTATCGTTATTTGAGAAAGAACTGAAATCAACCAAATCTGAACTATTAAATAGACTAAATTTTACATTTTCAAGTAAATAAGAATAAGCGAATTTGTAAATTAAGTTTCACCTAAAAAACGGTCTCGTTTAAATCCAAATAAAATCTTATCTTTAATAATAAAAATCTAAAAGTACTTATTCCTTCAACTTCTATCGAATTATTGTTATCTTCGTAGATGTATCTTTTACTATCATTTGCCTTTCGGTAATTTGATTTGAGTTGCTCCACCAGAATCTATCCACTAAGTGTGTCTAAATGCCAAAGTCAAATTAACCTCAAAACAAACAAAATGTCCCTGACTATTTCAATGCATGAGAATCTATATATATTCGGCCCATGCTTTATTTAATAATCGAAATTAATAAACCTTAACCAATTAAATCACTTTTAATTTGAGATAACATTTTATAATAATAAATAAAAATATATAGTTAATCATATTATATATATGATGTCTATATTATCCGAACAAGATCCAAACTTATGATTCAAAACTAATAAAATCAAAGAATAGAAAGAAAAGGAAAAAATCCTCTTCTTTTTAATTTCTTCCCTGTAAAAAGATGGATGTATTGGTCAAATATGGATGGTAATATATGAACTTTCATTCATGCAGTTTAATATTTTAATTTAATTTAATTCGATTTTATAAATTACTAATATTATTTATATGACATTATTTTATGATTATATATTATATATAAATAATTATATTTATTTAATATATAGAAATAATTAATATAATTTTATTTTAAATATAAACAATTAAATCAAAATTAAATTTTCATATATTATATTCTATAAAAAATTTGATATCATTAAGTTTCTTAAAAATTCCAATTTCTTAAAAGGTTGAAGTCAAAATTTAATAAAAGAAAATTAAATTAATTGAAAGGAAGAACATTAATGAAGCAATTAGTAAGCATTTTTATGAATTGAAATAATAAAATTATGGGGTGTAAACAATAGCGGAGCTGGAAAAAAAATTTTGGGGTCAGAATTAAATTATATATTTTTACGATAATAAAAATATAATTTTATTATTTTAATAGTTAATATATTTATAATTTTTTTAAAATTAAATTAATTTTTTACTATTTTTTATAATTTTACTATTATTAATTTTTAAAAAAACCCACCAAGTGTGGACTGAAAAAAGTAAAATGATTCGGAATCTGTCCATTAGTCCATCAATGTCACATCCCCCACCATAAATTGCTGGAGACATCAGCCATGAAAGAACTTCCATCCAAATGTTTGATCTTCACCCCCTTATAAGGTAGACAGAGTTCAAACGTATAAAAATCTAGGCAATGGAACCTAGTGGCCACACTAAGGCCATCTGCCACTACAATTTCTCTCTTTATTTTGATCAGATATCAATGACGGAACTCATTTAGGTTTTGCTTATAGTAGGGTGAAATTTTTTTTGAAAAGATGGAAAATTGAAGGGATAGGAAAGAGAAGGATAAAAACATAATTTTTTTTTTATTAGTGTGCATGGTAAAAGAGATGGACAAATAGAAAGAAAATTACTTTTTCTTTCCGATAAAGATGAAAAATGAGAGGTAAGAAAATAAAATATTTGAAAAATGCATAATTTTAAACTAACATACACATTTCTCGCATTTTCTCTCCTCTCGTCATTCTAATATTGAAGGATTGATGTTTACCACTTTTTTTCTCTACCAAATATACTTAAAATTCATTTTCTTTTCATTTTTCCTTTCTTTTCTCTGATTCTTTCGTTTTTCTATTCAACCAAATACACTCTTAATACGTTGGTAGTGATATGATTTGTTCCCAAAAGAAAGTTAGATGAATAGAAACATGAGTTGTTTACGTTGTTAAAAATGCGAAGCACAAACATAAAACAATCTTCTTTTCAAATCAAAGAGATTGGGTTCTAAGATTTTTCAATTTCTCCCTGGCCTTCCCAAATAATATTAAAAAAATTATTCTTGATAAAAATCTTCTTAAAATTGAAATATGAAAAAAGTCGTCCCCACTCTTGGCACACACTACTTTCCTCATCTCTTCTCTTTGTAGTCGTCCCCACTTGCAAGTTGTGGAGATTATATATTTGAAAATATAATATGAAACAAAAATTTTATCTAATGTTTTGTAGTATAATTAACATACATAATATATGTTATAGGAAAAAAAATATTTTTACGTAACACATCTAATTTTAGTATGACCCTCCCAAGATTAACATCCTGACTCTACCACTAACTACGAATGGAACCCCAATCCTAAACTCACACTCATCGTTGATGTTCGAATGTCTCCTTATTTTATGGTTCTAAAACAAAAGAAAAAATCATTTAAAGCTTGAGAAATAAAACTCTTGAGAAAGGATGAAGAAAAAAATGAAAGAATTGAACCCCAAACTTATAATTTAAAACCAAGAAAATACAACATGAGAAGAAAAAGAACAAAAAGAAATCCTCTTCCTTTTTTTATTTCTTCCCCTTTGATGTTAAAAGCAAATGGATAAGTAAATTTGGTGAAATGTGTAATGTAATATATGAAATTTTTATATCGCAATTTTATACATTAAAATTTTATTTGATTTAAATATTATAAGTTATTAACACCGACATTCATATAATATTATTTTATGGTTATATATTATATACACTAATAATTATATTTATCTAATAAAAAATCGATTGTATCACTATTGAATCAAAATTAATGTTTTTATAAAACTCTCTACTTTTCCTATAACTTACTAGGAAATGGCTCTATTGTCTTTATACACATGAAAAATTTAATTTTGATTTAATCATACACATTTGAAGAGATAAATACATCAATTTGTTTTTATATTGGATAAATATAATTATTTGTACATGCAATATCTAAACTAAAATAATGATATATCAACAATTGTATTAATAATTTGTGAGATTTGGATCAAATTGAAATTTTACGTATAAAATTACATAAAATTAAAGTTCATGTATAGTTTTGCAATTTATCCCATTAAATTATACACATTTAAAGAAATAAATACATTAATTTATTTTTACACTAGATCAATATAACTTTTTTTTGTGAATTACAAGATGAGGGCAAAGTCCTAACAGTAATGTGACTAGCATGACTCAAACCCAAATCACACCTGGGGTGACCAACACCCTGGCCATCAGGCCAACACACGGGGTTCAAATAAATATATTTATTTGTCTATACAACACATACACGTAAAATATTGTTATATCGATAATAACATTGATGATTTATGAAAATTGAATCAAATCAAAAGTTCATATATAAAATTACTTACAATTAATATTTATATATAACATTACGCATTAGATAATATAAAATATAAAATATATTATTAATACCATAAGTACACTTTGAATCCTAATATTTTGTATGAAATTAATAGCTATTGTAAATGTCAATAGAGTTGACATTTTCTATATCCATCTGTTTAATTAATAAATATTCATTATTAATAAAATAGGAAAAATTTAAATCTATAATGACTTGATGATTAAAAGTTGAAGCCTCAAATTTAAATAATTTAAACTCGAAACAATTCAAACCTAAAATTTATCATCAAATTTGTATGAATCTGAAATTGAAATAATACAATTGTGTGCTAAGAAAAGTAAAAAGATTAGTCAATCAATGTCCCATCCCCCATATAAATTGCTAGAGAAGTGGAGAACTACTACCAACCCACTAATGTCCAAATTTGACCTTATTACACTAGAGACGTATATGGCCGGGTTGGGTCACCTCCAGTTATATCCAAAAATTTGAGATTAAAATTTCGTCCAAACTTAACTCAGATAAAAATAGTAAAATTTGTTCCCAGCTTGGTTCACTCGTATTAAAGTTTTTTTTATAAACATAATACATCAAGAACACTAAAAATATTCAAATAAATATTTTTTAACAAATTAAAAATAAATTAAAAGAAATCTTTATGCTTAAATAACACTAAAATAGGTGTAACTTAACAAGCAAATGTCTCTAAAATAATAGCAAAATTAGCAATAAAATAAGAGTTATACAATATTCAAACAATAACAACAAAATAGTAGCAACATAATAGTAAAATGGCAGCAAAACAATGGGAAAGCAACATATTTTATTTTTGCAAATTCGGGTTGGGCTAGGCCTGGGCCAAAAAACCTTATCCAAAACTCGACCCATTTTCTAAACGAGCTTTATTTTTTTCTCAAGCTCATTTTTCGGGTTATATTTTTATTAAAACCCTCTCACTTTTTGAACGGACCTTCAGACCTAGCACGTGGACATATCTACCCTAAATGGAGCTCTGATTTGTAGATTTTGTTTGAAAAAAAAAATGAAAACCAAGTATAGTTGTTATTGCTTGTTACAAGTTCAACCCTCCAATTATTTGTTTAAGTTATAGGTTCATCCAATGTTTAGAAAGGGAGGGCAAAAGAAGTTAAATTAGAAGAAATGAGCTTCACAAAAAAATTAGGTTGTCTAAAATATTATACAATTTATATGCCATAAAAAATTATTTTTTATTAAAATATATTAATTCATTAAATATTGAATATTAATAACATAATTTTAAATATTTATAATATAATATGAAAAGTCTAAAACTAGATTAAGTTGATAATTTATAAATATCGACAACATTTTTTTAAAATTTATATTTCAATAATATAGTAATATCATACACAAACTCGATCCATATTTAACTCGATAATTATTGTTAAGAAAACAAAAATAAAAAGAAGGATAAATATTCATTATCTCCTTATCTGCATAAATAATGAAAATTATTTACATAAAATATTAAATTAAGCTTATCCTTGATCAGTTTACTTTTATTTTAAATTAGTTACCGCCGCTGGCGCCAGAGTTTTTGGTTAAATCCCACAAATGGTCTTTGTACTTTACTCGTATTATGAAATTAGTCTTTATATCGTAATTTGAATCATTTTAGTCCTTGTACATCGTGGATTCGGGAATTGCAAATCTAATCGGTAACAACCATTCGCTTTTTTCTGTTATTTTTGATGACGGGTTTGCTTTTTCAAATAATTAAGTCCATTAAACCGAGCGACTTTTATAGTGTTAATCGAATTGATTTATCGATTGAATTCGTTAAATCAATTTTAACCGAATTATAATCTCTCCAATAAACAATCGTTATCAATTGGATCGTAACTTTCAAACCCCTAAAATTCATGTGCATGAATTATTCTACAATCTGAATAAAGTCTAGGGACTGTTACTAGAATTTAATCTTTTTTCTTTAGAAGAAGTGAGCCAGAAACACTGAACCAATGGCAATATCGTAATTATATTCAAAAGCCAGCCCATTTATCCAAACAGAGCTGCATAAAAACCTCGTTAACCTCCAGAAATCAAAGTCTTAGGCAAAAGGCAAGGCAAAGAATGCAGAAACTGTAGTCAAGCAGTTCATTTTTCTATCAAAAAAATACTTTCCTCTGGATTATATTGGGGGGGTTCGTCAATGGCGAACCAGTTGGGGAGCTTGATGGAATCAATAAAGTCAAAGGTAAGGGCAATGAAAAAGTCAAAGCCGAATAAGCCGTACATAAAGATGGACAAGAGCGCCAGCGTTAAAGTGGAGATCCGAAGCCGGAAGGCCAGGAAACTTATCGACAAGACCTTGAAGGTCGCCGATCAGCCCGGCAAGCGCTCCATTTCATAACCACGCCGTCGTTTCGTTTTTCTTCATATATGATTTGATTTTCTTTTTTCATTTGCTTGTATATCAATACACACTTTAATTTGGAGCAAGTTTTAGATTATCCATTTTTACTTCCATACTTAACAAGATTTAATTTGGGTTAAGTTTTACTTTCATCAAGTTTTATTTTAAATAAGTGCCATGACTGAGTCTTCGATCGAATCAATTGAAATTTTGATTTAATCAAGTTGGCGAATCTTATTTTATCATTTTAATTGATTTGAATTTTTTAAAAATCGGGCTGAGTAAAATGAAATTTAATTAAATATATCAAATTAAAGTCTTGTTATAGTATAATTAATTTCATGTTAGAGTCAGTAAATTTTAATCCATATATGTGAAAACTTTTGAAAGCAAAATAATAATTAATAAGATAGATAAACTTGAATAGTTCATTAATTTATATTTATATATTTAAAAAGTGTATATTTTAAATAAATATAAATTTTGATTTTAAAAAAATTATTTTGTAATTTTGTTGAGAGATCAATTTACTTATTTTCAAAATTGGTAGGAACCAAAAAATATTTACATCAATTTGTTATTTGAATAGTAAAATTTAACTCAACTCGAATAACTCAAAATTTGAAATATTTTTTAGTTTTTTAATCTAATCGAGTTTTGCTCATCCTAATGCCATCAGAATAAATGAGATATGATTAAGCCTTACCCTTCAAACCCATATAATTAGTATAATTACTACAACAAATCAACTAAACACTAACTTATATATGTAAAATTAAATTCAAAATAAATCTACTAGGATATAAGAATGTCCACTCATAATGTGTTTTAAAAACTTTACAAATCATTTCAACTAAAATCACTTTTAATTTTCATATTATCTTTTAATGAATCTATATTACACATATTTTTCTAGCTCGATGAGTAAAAAGAGTAAAGTACGACTTTACATACTTTGCTTATCTCGAAAGTAAGAAAGATTATAATTGAATCCATAAATCGGTTTTAGTCATTCATTGAATGATAAATAAGTACAAGTGATGGAGATACATGATTTAAATAACGAAAGATCCAATATTTAAAATTGTATCTAGAATGACTGGAAAGGTAAAACAAGACTAGATATAATTTGATCATTATTAGCAAATTCAAAATCTTTGTAAATAGAGCCAATCATTAGTTCTCAACTGTAGGCGAATGAAATTTTATACATAAATCTGTTAATAAAAGAATAGAAAAAGTTTTTATGTCGTTTAAATCATATAAAATTATTGAAACCAAAATTAAAGATAAGAAATTCTACATTCCTAAAATAGAATAACCACTTAGAATAACGAAGAGTGGTCGAGAAGTATATGGTAGTGCATAATTTAGTATTAATTCTATTAATTAAAAAATTAGTAATTATTGTTTTGGGTTTTTTGAAGGTTATTGTTTTCATTTAATTAATAAACTTGGGTTGAAATGTACCATTTCCTGATTAATTTATTATTTTAATTTTATGGTTAGAACACCGAAAGCAAAAGCAAAAGAAAAGGGAAATTATTGTGGATATTTGACTTTGAATTAGGCGAGGCAAAGTGTTTACTTTTAACATATGCATAAATCAACCGAGTTTGAATTTATTTGTTTATTGGGTTAATTTTTGAAATTATGTTCTACTTTAATTCAAATAAAAAAATTGCCAAGCATACGAATATTCAATTAGACTTAATTATGAGTTGTGCTGGTCGGATTTGGATTGGGCAAATATAAATTTGTAAGTTCATTTTTATGCCCAGTCTTGACTCAAAATGGGTCTAAAATTATGTTCAGGCTCGATCTAAATTAAAAATGTTAAATTCAAGTTTGACTCGGTCAATTTGTATTATATTTTTTAAGTATATAAAAATAAATTTTAAAAATATAATACATCAAATACACTAAAAATATTAAAATAAATGTTCCCCAACAAATGGTAAATACATTAAAAAAATCATTATACTTAAATAACACTAAAATAGTTGCAACTTAATAAGTAAATGCCTCTAAAATAGTAGCAAAAGTAGCAATAAAACAAGAGTTATATAATACCCAAACAATAACAACATAATAGTAGCGAAATAACAACAAAACAACTTATTTAAGCTAAGCTCAAGCCAAAAATCCTACTCGAGACTCAACCCATTTTTAAACTCATTTTACGAATCTATATTTTTATTCAAACCTTTCCACATTTCAGATAGACCTCTAAATCTGAATGAATAACCCGACCCATTATCATTTCTAAATTCGACAAATCAACCGCCGTAAGTCACGAAGTACAATTTTATTTTTGCTTAAAGTCGTGTCATTTTGGAAGCTTAGCCATCAACAACATTTTTTGTGCATTGTAGTGTTTGTCCTTCAAACAAAGCATCTTTAGGTGTTGAACAAAAGCTAAAATTAATTGAATTTATTTTAACATATATAAAATAAAATATTAATATAACTTTATGAAATAAAAGTAAATTTATTCTTACAAAATTATGTAAACAAATGGCAATATTAATATGTCATATTAACTTATCGTAATTAGTTGAAGGGTGATCATAATATAATATTTTGATAATATTAATGATTAATATTTAATTTTAAAAATTAAATGATTAAAACGTAAACTTAATTTAATTATTGTTTTTACAATTTACCACTTAATAAATTAATCTCAATACATATTTTTTTCATTATTTTATGTTATTTAATTGAATAGAAGCTAAAAATGAAGGCGGTGTTTGGTTTTCTAATTTTAGGTCATTTATTGCTCAATTAATAAAGTTGAACGGTAAGAACCGGGCCGGTTTTGAGGAATAATTTAATGCATCCAATTCCAGGTCAAATAAGGAACTCTTTTTTGTTCTTTTTTCTTTTCGATATTTTTTAAAATTTGATATTAAATTTTTGGGTCAAATTTGATATTTAAATTTGATGTTTTTCTTAATTTGGTATCTAAGTTTTTTAGGTTTAATTTGGTATCTAAATTTATTAAATGTTGGTGTTAATTTTTTATATGCTACAAAAATATTGTCAGTATTAGAGGAAAGTCATGTTAAAAAATAGGTATTAAGCTATGCTTAATGAATTAATATTAAATAAGAAAAAAGAGTTTTAAAATTTTAAATTAAAAGAAATTCATTATTTTCAATTAATTAAATAAATAAAACTAAAATTAATTCAACATATAAAATATAAAAAATCATATCATCTAGCATATCGGTCATACATTTATTATTTTTGCTACCTCATAAAAAATAATATTGTTAGTATATTAGAGTAATTTGTAAAATATTTGATTAGTTCAAGTACCAAATCGATCAAAAAAAAGATTAGGTACCAAATTAGGAAAAAGATTCAATTTCAAGTATCAAATTGGACCCCGAAAAAGATTACGTACAAGCTTAAGAAAAGGTGTCAAGTTTAAGTACTAAATTGGGCAAAAAATTATAAAAATTAGTTTTCTATCCTGCTTCGTTTCGAGTAAAAAAAATATATCAAACTTTTTACTAATAAAAATATAAAAGTTTAGGATTTAGTAATTATATTTTAATTTGACATAAGTTGGGTACGGAAGGCCTTAAGGCTTCCCTTTATATAGTAAAGATTATAGGAAATTTATAAAAAAAAATTAAAGATATACATAATTAGAAATTTATTAAATATATATAATTTATAAAAATAAATTATATTAAGATTATCCTAAAAAGTATAGTTTTAGGCACTAATAAAATAGTGTCACGTCATTAAATTTTAAAAATAACAAGGTATTATTATACACTCATCTATATCTAATATCTTCTCTAACTTAATTTAACTTTAGTTAAAATTACTTAAAATAATTAATTTTTAAATTATAAACAAATTACTTAAAATAATTAATTTTTAAATTATAAACAAACGTCTGTTCTTCTTTTACAAATTTCAATCATATTGTTTTTTTCCCATAAGTTAATACTTTTTTATTTTAGTGCAACTAATTTTAAAATTTTAGTGATTTTTGTGCAATTTTTTCAGTGTCATTAACACATAATTTTGGTAATTATTTTACCTTGAACCCAGAACCTTGAACCTTAAACTTGAATTTTGAACCTTAAATCTCAAACCCTGAACCCCAAGGTTCAAGGTTTAGATTTGGATTCAAGTTCTAATTTAGGGTTCAAGGTTCATGTTTAGGATTCAAGGGTTTGAGGTTGAGGGTAAATTTTTTTATCAAAATCATGTGTCAATGCTATGGAAAAAATTGTTGAAGTGTCAATAAATAATTGGAAAGAGACCATGAATAATGTGGTGGGAAGAGTCTGTAACGTGATTTCTCTATGTATGAGTGTATAATAATAATTTCATGCTTTAAAATTTTGATTATATGACAAAATCTTATCGGTGCCTTAAAACATTAGTTTTAAGAGATCTTTATGTAAGTTATTCTCAATTTATTAAAAAATAATAAGAAATTATAAAAATATTACAAATAAATTATGATATTATAAAAGATATTTAAAATTATAAATATAAAAATTAGGATTTTAATTTTTAAATTAGGAAAAATGTAAAAATTTATTAAAAAGAATAAATCTAGACCATGCACATCCAAAATTCAAAAATAAAAATAAAAATATGAGAATTTATTTTGAAATTATTATTTTATGAAATTACAAATATATATAATGATTAAAAATCATGACGAGAAGGAACAAGGACAAGTGCACATCCAAACGCAAATAAGCTTGAATATCCAATTTTTAGGTTCATTATGAATATGTATTTTAATATTTTTAGAAATATAAATTTTGATTTTAAAAATTATTTTGAATTATTTTGTAATTTATGTTAAGAGAGATCAATTTGCCTATTTTCATAATTTATAGGGACTAAAAAGTATTTATACCAATTTATTATTGAATTGTAAATTTAACTCGCTCAATTATGTATTCGAGTTAACTTGAATAATTCAATTTCTTTTTTTTTTTGCGAGAATAAATGAGATATGATTAAGCCTTACCCTTCAAACCCATATAATTAGTATAATTAATACAATTTGTTTTGGGTTGTTTTCAAGGTTATCATTTTCATTTAATATATATATTAACTCATTGATTAGGCGGTTGAAAATGTATCATTTCCTGATTAATGTCAGCCAAAAGAATAATAAAAATAATTTTCTTTTCTTTTCTTTTTTATGGTTAGAACACCTAAAGCAAAAGCAAATCTATTGCGGATATTTGACTTTGAATTAGGTGGCGCAAAGTGTTTATTTCAACGCAGTGTGATGATACCCCCAATAGTTTGTTTTGAAATTTGAGAGGATAGACAATGGGATTCGTTTTTATGTTTACAATACTCTATGTTATGTTGACTATATAAAAAATTTTAATAAATTAAAATTACTAAATTAAAATAATATAATTTTTTTTTAAAAATATAGACGGGCTTAAAATGGACTCGGGTTAGTCTTTTACAAATAAGGACGAACTTGAACAAAATTTTAAACTCATATTTTAAGACGAATTGAACTTGAACAAATATAAAATATGTTAATATTATACTTAAACCTAATCTAAATATGATCTAATTCGACTACGAACACATTTAATGTAGAGTACCTAATAGGCCTTCAAAGGGAGTCCTACACATGCATGGGTTTCTTATATGGTAAATCAACCGAGTATGAATTAATAAAATTTTATTTATATTTTAACATATATATTATATATAAAATAAAACATTAATATTTTTTTAGGCTAATTTATCAATAAAAGCTTAATTTTTTATAAATTTATTGAAATGGGCCCGGTATTTTATTATTTACCGGAATGAGACATTTTTCGACAAATCGCGTCCACGTCAGTGCGCTGACGTGGCCGCGATTTTATAAAAAATTATAAAAAATTAAGCTTTTGTTGGTAAATTGGCCAGTACAAATAACAAAAACAATAGAAAAAATAACAACAAAAACAACAGAAAAATAAGAGCACCAAAACACTAGGAACAACAAGATAATTTTTATTAAAAAATAATTAATTTATTTGGGTCAGGCCCTAGCCAAAAACTTTTACTCGAGGCTCGATCCGTTTAGAAAACGGGCCTCATTTTTTATTCAAACACATTTTTCGAATTTATATTTTTATTCAAATCCTACTATTTTTTGGGCAGACCTTCGACCCAAGCTAGACAACCCGAGCCATGATCAGGTCAATAATCGGAAGTTCGTTCAATTTGTACTTTCTTGTTGATCTTTTTACCTATTGTTTGAATGCTTTTCTTTTTCTTTTTTCCTTTTCTTAAAAGAATTCCTTTTGCTATTAACCATCACCAATAGAAAATTTTTATCATTCGTTTTAATCATTAATGTCATTATAATTAAAATTTATTTCATTATTTTTATTAATTGCTAATTTTGTAATTCTTATTTTAAATCACCATGAATAATTGTAAAAGAACTTTTGACCCTTTAAAATTTTGACTCTAATTTTTTTTGAATTTCTCTCTATTTAATTTTTTAACTTTATCGTCAATATGCTTTAGTCTTCCTTTCCACCTTCTTTTGAAATATCTTATTTAATTATTTGCAGTGCTTCCTCTCAACACCAAAATTGAGAGGAAATTGAGAAGAAATTTGAGAGAGGATTAGTTTGTGAAAAAAAAGAAGGGGGTGGGGGTATTTATAGTTTTTTTTGTGGGAGGGAATCGCGGCCACGTCGGTGGCGCTTCTTGACGTGGCAACAAATCGCCCCCTCGTGGATGTGATTTCTTGCCACATCAGCAAAGCGCGTTGACGTGGCCGCGATTTCCTGGCAGGTCCCCTGACATCGCGCTGACGTGAACGCGATTTGCCGGAAAAGGTCCATTCCGATAAATAATAAAATACCGGGCCCATTTCGGTAATTTAAAAAATAGGCTTTTTTTGGTAAATTGCCAATATTTTTATGTGTACAGCCCAAATTTTGCCCGAGCCCAGAACCCAAATACAAGCCCAAAAAAAGAAAAGCCCTAACAGCCCAATCAACCCAAAACCTAAACACCTAACAGAAACCTTAGCCCCTCTAACCCAAGTGGTGCCGCACCCTACCTTAGCCTCTGACACCCACGTGCCGCCACCGACTCTGCCACCGTACGGCCTCCCCACCTGCTCCAGCGCTACCTGCAAAATGAAAAGAGCACGCAATGGACACAAATAGCAGAAACAAACAGTAGCAAAAAAACATATATTTGGTTATAAAAGCAAAAGTTTAATGTAATCAAAGGGTGGGGGAAAATCGGAAAAGGACCGATCTTTACGTTTGTAAAAGCGGGGTTTTCTTTTTGAAAAACAAAAAAAAAACGAGAAATAAAATAAAAGCAGAAACAGTTTTTCTTTCAAAAAGGTGATGTTTTTTTCTTTACTTTTTATTTTCGAAGCATTAAATAACAAAAAAGGGATTTTTTACCCATTTGGTGACGTCGGAGTGTTCGGAGGGTTGGAGGGACGATTCAAGCAAAAAAGGAAAATTTTAGCTTCTTGCATTGGTGTACTGCGGCTGGCACACCGGCGACCGGTCATGACAGTCGTTTGGATTCTGGTAGTGCGGATCGGAGCGAGAGAGGGTTTTGAGATTTTTTGCGAAGGGAAGAAAAATGAAATTTTGTTGAAAATTTTTGGCTTAAATAGCCTTGTGAAACGACGTCGTTTCACCCAGTGCCCAAATGCCCCAAAACCACGCCGTTTCGTGCTCGACCCGAGAACCGACCTGACCCGCAAGGAGGATCCGCGTGTTTTTGTTGGAATGGCTAATTACAACTTTAGCCCTTCTACTTTTTATGTTTTTTTAATTAATTATTTTCTATTTTTTAATTCGGCCCTAAGATTTGTCGCGTTTTCATTTGGGCCCTCGTCTAAACGTCGTCGTTTGGAAAAGAGGGGAAAATTATTTGTTTAATCGCTCTCCGTTACTCGCGTATTCAGTTTGGTCTTTCTCCTTTTATTTACTAGCGATTTGACCCAAAATTTCAGCTTAGTTTCTAATTTAGTCCTCTATTTGGTATTTAGGTTGTTTTATTATTAAATTGATCATTTTAATATTATTATTATTATTATTATTTACTTATTTATAATTTATATACACATACATATATTTTATATATATACATGTTTATGTATTTTTTATATCTTATAAAATATATATGTGCATGTACTTATATTATATATATTTCTATAATTTAAATACATATCCATATATATATATATATCAATACACATCTCAATTTCACGAATATATAAATATACTTACATGTTTTTTATCTTACAATTTTATATACATATATATATTTTACTTTTTAATCCTATTCACTTTCTTTATTTATTTCCTTATTTACATTTTCATTATTATTTGGGAAGAATGTTTTAGTTTTATTTATTTATATATTTGTTATTTTGCATGATATTAATTTGTCTTTTATTTTACTTTGTTGCTATTTTTCGTATTATCTATGTTCACATTATTGTATTCATTAACATTTTGTTACGCATATTAATATCCTTTTAAAAATTTTCAAAGTAAGGTAATGTTTTGCGTTTGGAAATTCGAGAAAACGTGCCCTAATGTGCTAGGTTTCGATTTTTCTCTTTTGACCAAATAACCAAATATTCTTTTAAAAATTTCAAAATAAGGTAATGTTTTGCATTTGGAAATTCGAGAAAACGTGCCCTAATGTGCTGGGTTTCGATTTTTCTCGTTCGACCAAATAGCCAAATATCCTTTTAAAAAATTTCAAAATAAGGCAATTTTTTGCGTTTGGAAATTAGAAAATATGCCCTAATGTGCTGGGTTTCGATTTCTCGTTTGACCAAATAGCCAAATATTCTCTTAAATCTCAATCTATGTCATTCGAGTTTTTTTAAGGATCGTACTTTAAATCTCTTTAAAATTTTCAATTTTCGACATTAAGTCATTAACTAATCAACTAGGTACCAATTTTGGGGTGTTACGAGGGTGCTAATCCTTCCTCGTACGTAACCGACTCCCAAACCTGTTTTTCTGAATTTCATGGACCAAAATCGTTGTTTTAATAAAATCAAATCGTTTATTAAAAAAACCACTTTTCGAGGTGATCCAATCACACCTTATTAAAAAGAATTGGTGGCGACTCCGGTTTTTTCATTTTCGTTTTTAAAATCCAAGTCGACCCCGTTTTCACAAAAAAATGGTGTCAACATTATGGATTAAAAAAAGTTTTTTTTTTACAAAATTAGATAAATAAGTTAAATATAATTATGTGGCAAACAAATGATAATATTAACCTGTCATTTTAGCTTATGGTAACTAGTTGAAGGGTGATCATAATCTAATAATTTGATAATGTTGGTGCCTAATATTTAATTTTTGAAAATTAGGTGACAAAAATGTAAATTTAACTTTAATTTAGTGGTCGTTTTTACAATTTACCCTTTAATAAATTAATTTCAATATATATTTTTTCATTATTTTATGTTATTTAATTAAGTGAAAAACAATTAGGCAATTTCATAGGTAAGTTCTTAGAATATGATGGTTTAGATCCGAGGAAAGGAAGTCGAAATTTTATGCGGATAAGAGTTCAACTTGATGTACGTCGTCATTTAAAGAGGAATAAGCAGGTTATGTTTTTCAGAATTTGCTCATATGTCAGGTTTAAATATGAAAGACTGACACTTTTCTGTTTCTATTGTGGTCGATTGGGTCACAGTGACTCATTTTGTGAGGTGAAAATGGCGTTGGGTGTAGAAATTGTTGTAATGGGTTGAGATTTGTCGTTGTGAGCACAATCTAGAAGAGCTTTAGCATTGAATAGTGTCTGGTTACGTGAGGATGGGGAGAGGGAAAATAGTGGAAATTTTGATGGCAGTCGGGCTCTAAAAAGTAGGTTGTGGGGCGTTAGAAATAATTCGAGATACCAGAATGTCATTGACCCTGTATTAGGAATCAATTTGGAAGGGAATTCGGATTCTTCCTTACAATATGGAGGAAACTCATCGACTAGACAGGTTCAATCTATAATGGATCACGATTCAAAAAAAGGTATGGTAATAGGAGAAGAAGGGAAAAAGAGATCTAGGGAGGAGATTGAGAAGTCGATAGTTGCCATAATTTCGACGGTAAAGAATAAGAGAATGTTGGAATGTAATCTTTTATCATCGGCAACTGCCAAAAGGCAAGCTAATTAGACACAATGAAAATTTTAAGTTGAAATGTCAGTGGTTTGGGGAATTCACTGACAGTGCGACGACTTCGGCATTCGCTGAATATATATAATCCCCAGATGGTCTTCTTTATGGAGACAAAGATTAACAAGACTAGGATGGAAAGAATTTGACGAAGTTGTAGTTTTGCTAATGGCATTAATGTTAACTCTAATGGTTCTAGAGGAAGGTTGTGCTTGGCATGGCGAGGTGATGTTACTATTACGCTTTGAAATTTCTCTAAAAGGTACATTGATGTGATAATTGAAGACTCTGAAGATGGGAATAAATGGATATATACAGGTTTCTATGGCACCCCTTATGCATAGGATAAGGATGAATCATGTGCTCTTTTGAAAAGACTTTGTAGCAATGAGAGGATCCCTTGGTTTGTCTGTAGAGATTTTAATGAAATTTTGTATAATTTTGAGAAAAATAGAGGGTTACCTCGAGATGAAAGAAGAATGGAAGTATTTCGAAACGTGTTGGGGGATTGCCATTTGATGGATGTAGGTTATTCTGATAATTGGTTCACATGGGAGAGAGGCAATTTGCCAGAAACGAACATCTAAGAGCGTATGGATAGAGGAGTGGCTACTGAGGAATGGATGTCTATGTTTCCTGAAGCATCAATTCAACATCTTATGCACTCTTTTTTCGACCATTGCCCACTTTTAATTACCACGAAAAGGGAAGACAACTAGTTGATTGATAAGAAGTTTAAGTTTAAAGCTTGGTGGGTTTTAGATGAATTATTCAATACCAAAGTCAAACATATTTGGGAAATGTCAACAGGAGATTTGTTGCAAAAATTGAAAATCTTAAGAAAAGGTTTGAAGAGATGGGCTGCTCGAATATGAAAAAATAAAAAAAGGAGAAATGAGTTTTTAACATCAAGACTGTCAGAGCTGATGGGAGCCTAAAGGGATGATAATAATCTGTTTGAAATTATTGATATGAAGATTCAACTTAACTTTGAAATTGAAAAGGATGAACACTACTGGGAACAAAGGGCTCGAGTGAATTGGCTAAAACTTGGGGATAGAAATACAGCTTTCTTTCATAGTCAAGCGAGATAGCGACAGAGGAAAATTTTCATTCGTAAAATGTAGTATAAGGATGGAAGGGAAACGGAGGTCATACGAAAAATGAAAGTAATTGCTAGATCTCATTTTCTGAATTTATTTTCGACGGTGAAAGGGGAAATTATGACCATCTTTTGTCGAGTATTGATCGTTGTGTTTTCAAGGAGGACAATCAAAGGCTCATGACAATATATACAAAGAAGGAGATTCGATCGACGCTTTCTGAGATGAGGCCTACAAAAGCACCAGGTGAGTACGGATTCCCGATTTTATTTTATCAGAAGTGTTGGCATATCATTGGGGAAGATATTACATCATTTTGCCTACGACTTTTGAATGGAGGTATGGATGTTAGTTCAATTAATACTACTTGTATTGTGTTAATTCCTAAAATTGTCAATCCCTCCAATATTACTCGTTTTCGGCCCATTAGTTTATGCAATGTACTTTATAAATTGATGTCAAAGGTGATAGCGAATCGCTTTAGAAAAGTGTTAGAAAAATGCATTGATGCTGCACAAAGTGCTTTTGTGCTAGGAAGGTTAATTTCGGACAATGTTTTGTTGACTTATGAAATATTATATATATTAAAAAGAAGAAAATGGGGAAAATAGGTTTATGGTGGTGAAACTTGATATGAGCAAAGTATATGATAGGGTTGAATAGAGCTTTGTAAAGGAAATGATGGTGCGAATGGGTTTTAATCCAGGCTGGATTGAATCTCTCATGAAATGTGTGACTATAGTTTCTTATTCAATGGTCTTTAATGGCCATGTTGGAGAAAATTTTCGTCTAACTAGAAGACTAAGACAGGGTGATCATTTGAGCTCGTTTTTATTTTTATATGCGGAGAGGGCTTATCTTGTCTTATGCAACTTTCAATGAGGGAAGGACTATTGAAAGGGGTTAAGGCCAATAGGAGTGGTCCATAGATCTCACATTTATTATTTACAGATGACTGTATTTTATTTGGGGAGGCAACAAACAAATGAGCTTTTTTATTAAAGGGAACTTTAGTTGAATATGGAAATTGTTCAGGTCAGTATGTCAATTATGACAAATCAATCGTCTTTTTTAGTACTAATACACAAGAAGAAGAAAGAAGAATGGTTGCTAGTATACTTGGTGTGTGCAGTTCAAGTGACCCAGAATGTTATCTTGGCCTACCTAACATGGTGGGTAAAAGGAAAAAAAACGTCTTTCCAAAATTTTAAGGATAGATTTAAGCAACGAATTGATAATTGGAGTGTTAGGCATCTCTCTCAAGGTGGGAAAAAAAAGTTCAAAAAGGTTATTCTTTAATCTATACTGACCTATACAATAGCTTACTTTTTACTATCCAAATCCTTATGTGCTGACTTGGAGAGTATTATTGCGAATTTTTGGTGATAAAAAGGTCAGGGCAAGAAGGGTATTCACTGATGTGTTTGGAAGGATCTTTGCACATTAAAAGAGAACGATGATTTGGGGTTCCGAAATCTTGGACAATTTAATATTGCGTTATTAGCCAAGCAAGGTTGGCGTCGACAGACGATCTTCTAAATCGGCTTCGGGAATGGTGGTTCAGGGTTTGATGGGCGAGATTTTAGCCTCGAAGACAGCTATACATAGATCAATCTTGTCTCCGTTTGCAACAGAAGCATATGCAGGTTTACAAGTCATTCAATTAGAAATCTCTTTGGGGTTTAATTCAATAGCAATTGTGGGGGATTCAAGAACAGTTATTAAGAAATGTCAAACTACTGCTCCAGATAAATCAATTATTGGGGCACTCATTAGAGATATTAAAAGCAAAAAGGTTCATTTTCAAGAAATTGATTTCCAGTTTGTTCATAGATCGGAAAATAAATGTGCCCATAATCTTACGCACGAAGTGTTGAAAAGGGGTGAAAGAAAGCTCCCAGTGGGAGTAGTATTGGATTACACCAGTCGCGCACCAGAAAAAAGATGGCCGAGACTCCCAGATTGATGCGGCTTCATGGAAGAACTACAGAGAAAATAGATAGCAGAAGGAAGAAAGTTTTTTTGGTAATTGTTATCGGTTGAACTGCTGGGACAGGGAAGTGAAGAGGCAACAGATGTGTGGAGTCCAGCTATTGACGTTGATTGGATTAGGGATTAGGTTTCCTTTTTTTTTTTTTTGTCTTTTTGCTTTTGTTGTTTTTTGGGCCTTTCTTTGTTATTACATTGTTTGAGCCTGCATTTTGCATTTAGCTTTGATTATTTCTTTTTAGGATTAAGACCAGTGATGTCTGGGGAACCAATTTCATAATGTTTTTTTTGTCTGGTTTTTTTCTTCAATAAATATCCAATCGATTTACTCAAAAAAAAATAAGTGAAAGCTAAAAATAAACGCAGTGTTTGCTTTTCAGTAACAGATAACGATTGTCAATGTTATTTATTGTTCAATTAATAAAGTTGAACAGTAAGAGCCGGACCAGTTTTCAGGACTAATTTAATGCATCCAATTTCCATGTCAAATTAAGAACTATTTTTTTATTTTTTGTTTTAAAAAACTAATTTTTATTAACTTATGTGAAATTATTTATTATAAATGGAAACAACCAAATTATGTGAAATTATAATATAATGACTAAATCTTTAATATGAGTTTGGTAGAGGGATTAAAATAAGAATTTGACCATTATCTTATATGGCTAAAATGGAAAAGATTGGAGCCGGAGACATGTTATGGATGTTAATTATTTGGAGTAATTAATAATAGAGAATTAAATTATGTAAAATTAAAATATAAAGATTACATCACAAATATGAATATAGTAAAAGGATCAAATCTATAATTTAATTGTTCTCTTGTAATGAAAAAAGATAGAGTTGAACACATGTGATGAGGAAGGTTGAAAATATCCATTTCGATTTATTATATTGAAATGGATTTTTTGCCCATTAGAAATATATTTTTAGGAAAAATTATATTAGCGTTTTAATCGGAATAGTTAAAAATATTAATTATTTGAACTAACTAATATTATTGTAAGGTAAAAAAATTATGTCAGATTAAAATATAAAATTAAATCATAGAAAAATCAAATTATAATTTTGGTTATTATGTTATAATGGCCAAAAAGAAAAGTTGGATACGTGTAACGAGAAAGGCCTTAAGGATTCCTTTTATATAGTAAAGATTATAGGAAATTTATAATATATATATATATAAATAATTTAAAGATATACATAATTAGAAATTTATTAAAAAAGAAATATATAAAATTTATAAGGAACAAATTATACTAGGAGCATCCTAAAATTATAGTTTTAGGCACTAATAAAATAGTGTCATGCCATTAAATTTTAAAGATAAGAAAATATTATTATATACTCATCTATATTTAATATCTTTTCCAACTTAATTACTTAAAATAATTAATTTTTAAATTATAAGCAAATGGCTTTTCTTCTTTTACAAATTTTAACCTTTTTTTTCTATAAGTTAATATTTTTTATTTTTGTGCAAGCAATTTAAAAAAAAATAGTGATTTTTGTGCAATTTTTTCCATATTATTGACACACAATTTTGGTAATTATTTTACCTTAAACCTCAAACCTCAAACATCGAACTCAAATCCTAAATCTTAGACCTTGAACCTTGCGGTGTAAGATTTGGGTTCGGAGTTCAATGTTCAAATGTTTGGAGTTTAGAGTTCAAACTTAAGGTTCAAGGATTTAGGGTTATAAGTTATGAATTTGGGATTCAGGGTTTGGATTTAAGGGTACGGGGTTACAAGTTCATGGTTTGGATTTACAGTTAAGGGTTCAAGATAAAAAAAATTCAAAATTATGTGTTAATGACATGAAAAAGTTTGTTGAAATGTCAATAAATAATTGAAAAGGGACTATGAATAATGTGGTGGGAAGGATCCATAAAATAATTTCTTTATGGATGAGTATATAATGATTTCATGTCTTTAAAATTTGATGATGTGGCAAAATTTTATTTGTGCCTTAAAACCTTAAGGGCACGTTTGGTTCGCTGTATTGAAATAGAGGCGTAATGGAATAGAAGCGTAATAACAAATCAATTGTTTGGTTGAATGTAATGGAATAGAGGCGTAATAGTAATCTTGTGTTTGGTTGAATGGAATTGAGGTGTAATAGCATAATAGAAAAAACTAAAATGACTAGAATACCCTTAGCATAAATTTGTTTAGGTAAATGATTATTGTTATTGTTACTAAATTTTAATAAGATTATTAATATAAATAATAAATAATTTAATCATATTTTAACATAATTATGATTAAATATAATCTAATAAAATATATAATTTAATAAAATTCTTAATATTAAATATTCTTATCTGAATTTAATAAAATCATAATATATAATACTATAAAATATAATTTAAAATAATTATTATTAAATATAATTTAATAAAATATATAATTTAATAAAATTCTTAATATTTAAATATTCTTAAATGAATTTACTAAAATCATAATATATAATACTATAAAATATAATTTAAAATAATTATTGTTAAATATAATTTAAAAAATATAATTTAATAAAATTCTTAATATTAAATATTCTTAAATGAATTTACTAAAATCATAATATATAATACTATAAAATATAATTTAAAATAATAATTATTAAAAATATAATTTAGTAAAATATATAATTTAATAAAATTCTTTAATATTAAATACTCTTAGAATTTACTAAAATCATAATATATAATACTATAAAATATAATTTAAATTAATTATTTTAAATATAATTTAATAAAAATATATAATTTAATAAAATTATTAATATTAAATATTCTTATATGAATTTACTAAAATCATAATATATAATACTATAAAATATAATTTAAAATAATAAAATTTGAATCGATTAAATGATATTTGAATTGATTTGATAATATGAAATAGTACTACTAATGCATATATGTGATATGTGATTATCAGTAGCATGTAAAAGACCATGCGAATCGGTTTATAAAAGCTTGGAGGGTCGATATGGAAACTTAGCGAATCAGTAGATTCGATAAAGAAATGTTATGTTTTTATTGAATTGCTAAATGAGATAGTGAATGAAATTAGCATATGAATCATGAATACATTGTTTGAATTGGTTAAAATTGAATTATGCATCGCTTATATGCTTATTATGTTAATGTTTTAATTTATATGATTTGAGCCTTGAAAGTACCACTGAGCTTTTTCACTTAGCGTGCGGTTTGTTTATTCTTTGAACAAGCATCGTGATGTCAAGCTCTCAATGTCACAATGAGGACAAGTTAATGAGTTACATCTCGACCTAGAACCCCCAAAATCATGTCATCAACTCAATCGTTTAAAATTTTTACAATTTGATCCTTATTCAATCTTAAATTATCTATTGAGCTTCCGTAAACTTGTACAAGTCTCATATACGATTGTATAACATGACAAAATGATATTTTGAACTTTATAATGTACTAATTGTTAAATTGAATTGAAATTGATCATAATTGTTCCGACAACAAGTCTCGTATATCAATCAAGGCATAGAACAAAAAGAAAAGGAAGGAAAGCTTTTTAAAAAAGGAATAAATTCCATGAAACAAAAAATGGTCATGTACTGGATAGTCGATATTTAGAAAATGAGTATTCTACGATAGACCAACTTATGAAACGTGAAGTTAGTAACTTAGGGTGCTCCTTTTGAACTCCCTGTTTGGTAAGTCAACAATGTCATAGATGCACATGAATTGGTACTTGCTCACGACATTGGCGAAACACGGAGATAATTGCAGATTTGATTTTCAAGCAGTTTAATGCAATATGCATGCTAATCAGATCCAATATATCTCCAACTAAAAGAACAAAATAACCGAGCTTTTCAGATAATTGCAGAATGAAAAGAAACACGTAAACAACTCCAATATTTGGTGTTAGACACGTATTTTCGAACACGAAATCGGACATCAAATGTCCACATTTTGTGGTAATTAACAAAAATCATCGACATGGAACTAGAAATTGAATACTCTAGGCTTTTAATCTTCATACATTATAAAGTTGAATTGCTTCAAAAGAACTAACTAATTCTACCAGGAAAAGAAAACTAAAGCATCATCAATTATCAGTTATCTTTTACATGATAACATAGAGCCTCACATATTTTCTCAAAACAAAAGCAAGTACAAGCATTGCATGTTTCTATCGCTAGGAAGTGAGTGCATTCAACCATTCCCTAATTTTTGGTAAACCCAATACCCAAGGTCATATTGACACATTACAAGGCAATGATTCGAATCAAGAGGTAGCTCACTAATGTAAAACATGCATTTCACCTTTTAATTACTCAATCTTGCTGCAATGTTCAGAATTCAGATACATCTATCATATTGAAAAGTGTGGTAAAGTGAATAGATCACCTTAGCGTCTTCTAAACTACTTTAAACAAGATAAAAGTATATATGAAGAGTACCAAACCAAAGAAGAATTCAAGACAATATCAACAAGGGCTACACCTATTCCGTAATCGGCTAAAAGCGGTCTAGCTGCACCTCCATCATCTTTTTCACTCTTGTAAGTCTCTCTATTTCCTTGAGAACCGAAAATATCATAGAGAATTCCTTTTTTGTACCTCTGAAATTTCCTATTTATTAATTCCAAATGAAGGGAGACAAGTTTTGGAACTATGCTTCTCCACCTCCATAGTAATGTCTTCTGTTGTCACTGCATCCATGTCCTCGTAACCTAGCTGATATGCTATTTTTGCTTAAGAAGAAGCAATTTGAAGTTAAAACCAACAATATATGGTTTATTCTCTTAACAAGAAACAAAATTCATGTGGATGTACTTTGCAACGAAATGGTTGCATCAGCAGTGGCATATCCTCTTCTCATGTCTTCATAAAGAGCCATTAGCTGTGACAAAACCTATCATAAATTAAGAATTGTCAGATATCACCAAGATGAAGAGCAGACACTTTTAAGAACAATCGCGAGAAAGAATGGGAAGGTGGTCATGCAATTAAAAGTGAAATCAATAGCAATACCTCTGAATAAGATCCAGAGATAGCTATTTCTGATGACAAAAGGAGACTCTTATTTCCAATTATTCCCTTGGCTACCATGTCCAAGGGCACATCAATCCATATCGAGATGCCATGCCTTAGGAGTGCCCTATTTATAAGCAAGATAAAGTTGGTTAAAAGCAGGAGAGAGACAGAGAACTAATACAAACCGAGAGAGACAACTGATTCAACTGGGCAAACATCACCATACAAATTTGTTGAATTTTGAACTGCGCCATCCCGGCACAAACTACTAATCTACCCATTGATGATAATCGCTTCAATACTTGATCTGCAACAATATTTAGACCGACTATAAGCAAGACAATTTATGTATTACTCGATGCTCTTGGGAATTGTACTAAAGAAAGACTCAGAGATTTAAAAATTATGTACCGATCTTATTAAATGACAAATTAGCATTGTTAATCAACATACAAGTAATGCCAAAGAAGTAAAATAAATAAAAACACCTCGAGTCCTGAATCCTTCTTATCACTCTCCTTTAAGGATATGGCGTGATTCACCCCAGTGACTTACGAGACCAAAGAATCACTATAGATAGAAGAACATAGAAACAAGCTAAGCCAGTATATCTTGAACAATAAAAGCTATTCCTAAGACTCAGTGACATGAAAATACAATACCTGTCAAAGTAATAATATCGAAACAAATCTGCTAGCAACATTCCCAAACTGGATTTAACGGAGTTGTTCATCCCTTTTATGTCAAATAAATAATCACCAAACATGTATTAGGACCATATGGTAATTGATTAAGGAGTTCAAACTCATTCTCCGCATTGAGAAGAAGATGCTTACCCACAAGAAATATAGAAGTTCCTCTCAGATCAGCAGATACATCCGTTGCTTTCTTCTGAATTAGACTGAACAGTTAAACGCTTAGGGCAAATCGGCAGAAGGTAGAAGGAAGGAAGGGAGCAAATCGACAGAAGAGGCAAAGGGGAACAGCAGAGGCAGAGGGTAAAACAGGGAGGGTAAAGTGAAGCAGCACCTAAACTGAGCAAAAGAGACGGATTAGAGATCGGTGGATTTCACCGATTAGGGCAGTAATGTATTACACCCGTAATAGCATTACCATGAACCAAACAACGGAATAAAGGAGGCTTAAGTGGGGCCCACCGATTAGCCAATACACCCAACCAAACATGGTGTAATTTTTAAGATATGTTTATGTAAGTCATTCCCAATTTATATATATAAAAAAGCTATAAAAATATTATAAATAAATTATGATATTATAAAAAAATATTTAAAATTATAAATATAAAAAATTAGGATTTTTAATTTTTTTTGTAATTAGGAAATATATAAAAAAATTATTAAAAAGAATAAATCCAGACAATGCACTTCCAAAATTCAAAAATAAACATAAAAATATGAGAATTTATTTTGAAATTATTACTTTATGAAATTACAAATATATATAATGTTTAAAAATCATGACCAAAATGAACATGGACAAATATATGTCTAAATTCAAAGAAACTTGAATATCCATTTATTTAGTTTCATTATAAATATGCATTTTAACCTTTTTTTCTTATTTATATAATTCTTTTAAAAAAATTAGGTGATGATGTCTTACTTTGTTGGTTTTAAAGTTTAATGTAATCCAAAGCCAAGTTGAAAAAGTTAATGAAATTTAAAAATTAAATGTTACTTTAATCATTTTAGAAATCAATAAATTTATAAAATCATACTTTTTTTCAAAAATAATTACAAAAAATTCATAAGCAAATTTAGGATGCTGTTATAGGTTTTTTTGTTATTTTTAAAATTTTTAAAAATAGGCGACAACATATTAAATTCGCTTATGGTATTTTGTTAAAAAATCCGTCACGTGTCCTTAATTGATTTTAAATAAATAAAATACATAATAACAAACTTTTGCCCTACTTTATACTACAATGTTAATCCAACATGTGAAAGCTACGATACAATTGGACCAACACAGGGAGTATCGGCCTCGATAAAATTTTATTTTAATTTTTTAAAAATTATAAAGATATAAATTATTAAAATAATAAAATTACATTATCATAACTTAATTTCAATACCCTAAACAAATTTTCTGGCTTACTCTGTAAAAAGAAAACCGAAACTAAAGAAGCTTTAAACTCTGCCCAAAGATGGCAACGAATTCATCCATTTGGTTCTTCTTTAAAGCCACACCAACCTCAATTCCACCTTCTTCATCCCTACACTCCGCCATAGATATCGTCTGCCCGGACTCCACGTGCATCACCTCCACCTTCCGAGGCTTTCCCCACCCAAAATTAGTATCGTACACCCGCAACTTCGGCGAACCGGCCAAACTAATTAGACGCCCCGTTTTACTTCTCTCTGCGATGCTTGGTAGCCAATTCTCCGCCTCACTGATACCACTTTGTCCCATTTCTTTAACTTTGCTTCCGATGGCTTTGGCAGCTAAAACAATCCCATTTTCACCTGTTAACTCCTTTTTCTTCATCTCTACAATTCCAGGTTTTAGACAGTTCCCGAAATATGTTGACGGAACCGGAAATTCAAGGCGGTTCCGGCAATCGAAGGGGAATAGCAAGTAATATAACTCATCAGCATCATCAACATATGATAAGTTCTTAACAACACATGCTTTTGATTTGATCAATGAAGCCCATGTTAGAGCACATGTTACCACAAAAGTTGATACATGATGGAATTGGTTCGAATTAGCTTCGTTCATGCACTGCGATGCGACCAATTGCTTGAGCCTCTCGACATCGGCTCGACTCAACACGAATGTGGCACGAACCATGTTTACTTCTGATCTGACATCGGTTAAGCCCGAATTCTCCCTGAGAGATGAAAGCCAGTCGTGGTACATTTTCAATAGAAACGACTCTACCCTGTTAGGATCCTTGATCACATCCTTGTTAAACAATGGAAGCGATGATTTTTTGAGACCGACCGCAGCGTAAACGTCCACCCAAGACTTCATGAAATGCATGAACGCCTTCCCGTCGCCGATCACGTGGCAGTAACTAGACCCGATGCAAACGCCGGAGTTCGGGAACACGGTCACTTGGAAGGCAAGTGCAGGGAGCAAGACCACCCGAGTACCGTCTTTCGCCTCCGACAGTGCGGTCCGTAGCTCTGGCGCGAAGGGACGTAACGATTTAAGGTCTCGCGGATAATCGGCTATTGCACAGCGGAAATCCGAAGGGGATTCGACGACCGTGAAAGCAACGGAGCTGCCGCCATCTTCGTAACGGATGTAAGGCTTCCCCGGTGACGGAGGGCACACTACGTTGGCCGCGAAGGGGAAAAACTGTTGCAGGGTAAGGGAGAGAGATTGTTTTAACAACGGGAGAATGGTTTCCATGAAATGCAAGGTAGGGTATGGGAATTCATAGAAGAAAAGGCGTTGAACATTGGGGAGTGGAAACCATAGCAGATCTAAGAAAGTGAGAGGAAGAGAGGTAGTGGGAACTGAGCCTGGTGGTGGTGAAACGTGGCTGCTCTCAACAAACTTCAATGGCTTGGTTTCATCCATTTTGTCTTTTTTGATGAATAAAGAAAGGATATAAATAATTTATAGAGAACAAGACCTCAAAATATCCAGACAAAGCAAGTCCCAAGCTCCAACGTAACTTAAGAAATAGTATACTTTACCTCGTAAAAATAAATGCAAAGAGCCACTACTGTCAACAACTATTAATATGAAAATTGCAGAAAACTACCAGAAGGCTTCAATCTAAAATTGTAACTATATAGTAAATTTAAAACATAACATACTACTTTAAAGTAAAATTTTGTTAAGTAGAGGGACCACATAAAAATTGGATGAAGAAATAGAAATGGTGCCGACTTGATCCTCCCCTAAAACTCCAATTCAAGACACACTTCTCGTTTCAATTTGGGTCTCCATCAGTGTAGCAGATATATTAATTTGATGGAGCATTTTAGATGAGGAAGCATATATTGCAAAAGTAAATAATTTGATGGACCATTTAGAATAAATTCTGTCCCTTAAGGTTCTTCCTTGTTATATATAATTGCATGGAATAGATGCTGGCAGTGGCATTTGAAATTGTTGAAACCAAAATACAAAAGTGACGAGACACACACTACACTCAAAGTAGATAAGATTTTAAAGAAGGTACCATCTTTTTCATTTTCCTTCCTTGATATTGGGAATAAAGACACCAATCATAAATAAATTTTCCGAAATTAAATATTTTAATCACTCGTTTAGCAATTGAAGTTCAAAAAATACTTTTTTACTCAAATCATGATTTTAAACTAAAATATTTGGTAAATAAGTAGCTTTTCGAGTAGGGCCAAAAAATCTCATTTGAGGTTTGACCCACTTCAAAAATACACCTCCACCAAATACACCACCTACCTCCACTACACCTATCCCATCACATTCAACACGTACCTCCACTACACATTTTCCATCACATTCAATGTCTCACTCACAATCTGCTTCCCATAATGTAATACATAATACACCTACTTTATCACCTTTACCACCTCTTTCTCAACAAACAGTACCATCCCCACAATCCGCACCTGTGTTGACTTCTCTTCAACAACAGGAGCAACCCCTTCAACCCTTGACACTCAACAATCATCACATGATTACCAGAAGCAAAGCTGGAGTTTTTAAGCCAAAGGTGTATCTTAGTACAACAGCTTCTTCCCCAAAAGATGATCCTTCCAATATTCATGAGGCAATGATGTCTGAGTGTTGGCAGGAAGCAGTTTATAGTGAGCTCCAAGCCTTGGCACGAAATAATACCTGGACTTTGTGCTCCCTTCCAGAGAATCGGAGGGCAGTAGGGTGCAAATGGTTGTTTAAGGTTAAAAGAAAGTTTGATGGCTCCATTGACAGATACAAGGCTCGGTTAGTTGCAAAAGGTTTTTCTCAACATGCTGGGTTTGATTTTCATAATACGTATAGTCCAGTGGTTCGAGCTTCCACCATCCGCACTGTTCTTTCAGTTGCAGTTATGCAGGGGTGGTCTCTACGCCAAGTCGACATCAACAATGCTTTCCTCAATGGCAAGCTTACTGAAGAAATATACATGGATCAACCTCCTGGCTTTGAAGTCCCAAGTGTCTCGGGTCAGAAACTGGTGTGCAAACTAAATAAAGCACTGTATGGTTTGAGACAAGCTCCTCGTGCCTGGTTTCAGACTCTTAAGGAGTATCTCGTGACTCAACTCGATTTTAAAGCATCTAAAGCCGATTCCTCCTTGTTCATTCGTGTGTTTGGTGGGAAGTGTCTTCTACTCATGGTATATGTTGATGATATTGTTCTTACTGGAAGTCATGATCAAGACATTGAAGATGTTGTGCAGCGTCTTCACAGCAAATTTGCTCTCAAGGACATGGGAGCACTCAGTTTTTTTTTGGGCATTGATGTTCGACGCACTTCACAGGGGCTGATGCTCAGTCAAAAGAAATATGTTACTGAACTACTTGAGAAGACTGGAATGCTTGGAGCGACATCACGCCAACTCCGATGGTAAGCACGCCTAAGCTAGTAGCCCGATGGCGATCCTCCATTTTCTGATGTGCACTTATATAGAAGTGTTGTGGGCATGCTTCAGTATGTTTGTATTACACGGCCCGACTTGTCGTTCTGCACCAATAAACTTAGCCAATACATGAGTGCACCAAGTGACACTCACTGGAGAGCAGTCAAACGGGTATTAAGATATTTAGCTGGCACCATGGACCATGGTTTGTGTCTTACAGCAGGACAACTAGACCTGGTAGGATACTCGGATGCTGACTGGGCTTCTTCCATTGAAGATCGGCGTTCCACTTCTGGATATGTGGTATATCTTGGATCAAATCCTGTGGCTTGGTGTTCAAAGAAACAGTCCGTAGTCTCTCGATCCTCTGCTGAAGCAGAATATCGCAGCTTGGCTAACTGCGTGTCTGAACTCCTATCTATTCAACAGTTGCTAAACGAAGTTGGAATGTCAATGTCTAAGATACCAACCATCTGGTGCGACAACTCTTCTACAGTATCTGTTGCTGAAAATCCTACTCATCATACTAAAATGAAACACGTTGAAATAGACCATCATTTTGTTCGTGAAAAAATACTTGCTGGTTATTTACAAGTCAATTTTGTTCCCTCTGCTCAACAAATTGCAGATGTCCTTACAAAACCAATCACGCCCAAGCAATTTTCTTCCTTCAGACGTGCTCTTCGAGTGCTGCCATCGAAAGATCTTTGTAATACAAAAACAAATAAGCAAGGGGAATGTTAGAGTAGTTATCAAAGTAGTTAAGACTGTTAGTGTGGTTATCAGTTGCAGTTAGTCTGTTACCAGCAGTTTCTTTATTGTACGTATGTCTATAAATGCATGAGACTTCTACATGCATTAAGAAAGCAATAATAAAAAGTAAGAAAGTCTTCTCTTTCTGAATATTTTTGTATAAGTCTAACAGGTGCAACATAATCAGAAACATCATCATGAGCAAGTGCTACAGGAGAGGGAGTAGAAGATGTAACATCAGGAGATACAGGAGTTGAATGTGGCTGAATATCTGAATGTGAATCACTGTTGAGTGAAGAACTAATTGCTTAATGCCGAACTGACCATATTGCAGCTCCAAAGCTCATATACCACACTGAATTTAAGATTTAGTTACTTAAATAATGACCATACATTGTTATTGTTTTTATTTAAATGGCAAAAAATAATTATTTAAAAGAAAAAAAAATAGTACATCAGAAATTTACAAAAATTATTGCTACTAATATGGTACATGTAACACTTGCGGCAAAATTAAAAGGTAGTTTGCGCAGATCGTATAATTTTATGAGTTTATATGTTTGACGATAACAGCTTTTCGCATGTTTAAGTGCTCTTTTGATGTAACCGCAATTTTAATTTAATAATATAAACGTCAATTTTTTTTATTTCCAATACGCAAAAACCACCTGAAAAATGACGGCTACGGGAACTCCACCCCCACCACCGTCGTCCAAACCCGAAGACGACCCGGACCTATCAAACCGGTCCGCCGTGATCCCGAACCAAACTCTCCCCTTCACCACTCATCGGAAAAAAGGGTCCAGTATCCGATCATGGCTTTTACTTGACTCGACGGCCCACACCTTTAGGTTGGAGGCCGGAAAGCATTCTATCATGAGACGCACGGGTTTACCCGGTCGAGATCTTCGGATCTTGGACCCGCTTCTTTCGTACCCGTCGACGGTTCTGGGTCGAGAACGGGCCATTGTGATTAACTTGGAGCACATAAAGGCAATCATTACGGCTCAAGAGGTTTTGCTGTTGAATTCCAAGGATCCTTCCGTTACACCGTTTGTTGATGAGTTGCAGAGGCGGATTTTGTTGCATTATCAAGCAAACCAATCCAAGGTTTTTTTTTTTTTTTTTTTTTAAATTTCGGTTTTTAGCTTTTCATTTATTTTTGTTGCCTACCACATCGTCATACAAGGGGCAATAGTCCAAAACGTATCAAGTGCACGAAAGTGGTTGTGTCGACCCAATTCAAGAAGATATTTTCATTTTGTGAATCTTGTTTCTAGTTCGGGTTTTTGACAAAGTCGAGAAATAAATCTTGGTTTGATTCGAGGACAACATTGATCAAAATCTATTAATATTGATGTACATGCTACCACATGGTCAGGTCATACGGTAATAGTTTAAAACCTACTAAGTGAGTGACACACATCCTTTTAGCAAGTGATTATGTGTTGACTCAACCGATAAGATATTCTCACTTTGTTACTTTATTTACTTGTTTTTACTTATTCAAATTTATACGATCAAATTCAGTTAAATAAACAAGAAAATGAAACAAACGATGTATTGATTAAAAAGAGGGTGTTTTTGGATTTGGGAGTAGGAGGGTACTATTGATGATACCAACTGCATAATAAGAACTACATCACAAAATCTGTTACCAAAGAATTCACAGCTCCAAAGCCTAAGTGAGGAAGGCAGGGGAGAAGAGAAACAGGGTCTTGAGACTCAAGAAGGCACTAAGACTCTCCCCTTTGAGTTTGTTGCATTGGAGGCCTGCCTTGAAGCTGCTTGTGGCTGCTTAGAATCTGAGGTCACCTTTCTTCCTCTCTTTTTTTTTTTTTTTTGCATCTTTTCTACGTCTAAGAGAGCGAATCTTGTCATTAAGTTTTGGGGATTTTAGTTAAACTTTTATAAATTTTGGGAGCTTAACTAGAATTTCCAAAAAGAATTTTGTGAAGTCTAATTAAAAAAATTTAAAAGAATTTAATAAGAATTTCTAAAAAAATAGATGGGTCTAATTCTAAATTTCAAAATTTTTAATGAATTTAATGGCAATTTTCCAAATTTCTAGGGGTCAAGACCTTGGGTTGCATAATATTGGAATTCAAGTTTTCAACTTCTTAAACATAGTAGCTTGAATCAACTAAGTTAAATTTCAAATTTTTGGTATCGTATTGTTTTATTCATTATGCTTGTTGTCGGTCTAACTTTGGTTATAGTTATTTTACTATGTTAAAATTTGAAATTTAATCCATTTACTTTAAATTAGCATATCTTGACACCTATTTTTATAATGTTACTAGTAGGTTCAAATTGATAATACTGTTAATTGTTGTTGTTAAAGTGATGACACAAATTTTCTTTTAAATAGCCTTCAACATTCTACTAAAATTGGTTGACCAGATTTTCATGTGACCTTAATTGTATGAGCATGTGCTATCAATTTGGATATGTTATTGACATTATAAAGTAGAGGGACTAAATTATGTTGAATTAAAATAATATGGATAAATCTCAAATTTTAGCATAGTAGAAGGATTATAATCATGATTAGACCTTTTTCGTTTTCAATTGCCAAAGCAGACAAGAACATTGGAGCAAGAGGCCCATCCAGCTTTGGATAGATTGACCTCAAAGATTAGCACTCTCAATTTAGAGCGTGTTCGCCAAATAAAAAGCAGGCTGGTTGCAATAACTGGCCGAGTTCAGAAGGTTAGGTCAAAATCTGCTGATAGTCCCTGGACTTTGACAATGTTTGGGATTTAGTCCTTTTACTTAAAGAAGTTAAAATTGAGATATAGTCCTCTTACTTTTTTCGATTTAAAAATTCTGTCGATTCTAATAATATTTTATGTCAGAACTTGCTTACTATCACATATGCTTATTGATGACAAATTTTGATGAAAAAAACTAATGGTACTAATGTTTCAATTAGGGTTATTAAATTGAAATAGTAAAATTAAGGTTAAAATATTCTCCAAGTCCCCATACTCTTTGTACATTTGGAATTTAGTCCTCCTACTTCTATTTTCAAGAATTTAATCCTTATACTTTTGGATTTAAAATGTAAGTTTAATTATTAACACTATTAAAATTCTTCTAGTAAATGCAGGTCCATTACAACGACATTTGTTTTGTTACATAACAATCAAGTGAGTAATTTTTTTAATTTCAAAATGCCACACCAGCTAATTTAAAAGAATAATTTTAAATTTGTTTTGTTAGCAATTGGGTCTAATTTTTTTAAATTCGAAAAATAGAGAGACTAAGTCTCTAGAAATAAAAGTAGGGGAACAAAATTCCAAATGTACGAAGAATATAAGGACTTGAAGCATATTTTAACATAAACTGATTTAACTTTTGAAACTTTTAAGAATAGGAATTAAATCTCAAATTTCATTAAAGTATAAGGACTGACAACACATTTTCGCTTTTTAATTTTCTAGTCAAAATATTTGCCCTGAAACTTTATATGCTTATAAATTAAGGTAAGGGATGAGTTGGAAAACTTACTAGATGATGATGATGATATGGCTGAGATGTATCTAACAGAGAAACAACTTGTTGAAAACTCTTCAACGTCTTCATTGAATCAAAGAGATGATTTAGATGATGATGATGATGATGATGATGAAGCAGAAGCAGCAGCAGCAGCTGTTGAACCAGACAAGGATGACAGGCACTAAAAACACAATTTTCACACATTCTTTCATTAATGGATTTTCCCCTTTTTATTTGCTTATATATATATATAAATTTTTGCACTATGTGCAGCACACCTGGTGAAGAGTCATTGACAACCAGTTATGAAGGTGATGTCCAAGATCCTGACAAACCCCACGACCATTCATTTGGTGCTACCATTGGCGGAGACACCCATGGAATTCATGCAAGTTCCTGCCATAGTCTTATTGGCAAACCTGTTAATGTGGAGGAGTTGGAAATGCTCTTGGAAGCTTACTTTGTACAAGTTGATGGTACCCTCAACAAGCTCTCCACGGTACGTCACTTTTATATGGACTAATTTGCTTCAAAATTAAGTACAAGAGTCAATTTGCTCCAAGCGGTACAAGGACCTACTAAGAAGTTTAATTAAAGAAAAATAAAGAGTAAGAACAATATGTTCATTTTCTTGATTTTATTTCTTATTTTCATGGAAGTTGAGGGAATATGTGGATGACACAGAAGACTACATAAACATAATGCTGGATGACAAACAGAACCATCTTCTACAAATGGGAGTGATGCTAAGCACAGCAAACCTTGTGATCGGTGCTTTCATCGTCGTCGCTGGTTTGTTCGGCATGAATATCCACATCGATCTATTCGATGAAAATAAAGCAGGGACGCCGGAGTTTCTTTGGACGATCGGCGGTTCCACCGCCGGGACGATATTACTTTACGTGGTTGCTATTGCATGGTGTAAATACGAGGGCTTGTTGGAGTAAAGAAAGAGATAATAGAAAGTAAGATTTTTTGCAGGTGGGTAGCTAAGGGGCAGGTCCTTTGCCCCCTTGGCTAAAAGGGGAATTTTTTTTCAAGTCCCTCTCAAAAATTAAAACAATCAATTTACGTCTTTGATTAAATGAAAAAGAAAACCATTTTTGGCCTCTCAGAAATTAATAGTTCAATTAAGTCATTTTAATATAAATCTTCACAATCCATCTCTAAATAATTGTGTGATGGATTGGGATGAAATTAAAAAATTCTAAAGAGTTAAAATTTTTATGTTAAAGTAATTTAAATTTAAATTTTAACTTTTAAAAAGGTTAAGAATATAATTTTATATTTAACAAAGAGGTCAAAATGATTAAATTATTAATATTTGAGAGGAATTGTATCATTCAAAAGAAAATTTGGGTATATAAAGCCTTAGCTTTTGACCAAAATTATTGATAATTTTTTCGGTTATTAAATAAAAGGATAAAATGTACTTCAACATGCTCAAATCTATGTCTTATTCCACGGTAATAATGTTGATTCGAATTGAACTAAAACTCAATGATTTAAATATCACATTTTTTCTAATATATAATTTATTATTTTATTCTTGTAATATTATTTATTAGTTTAGATTATTAAAAATGGTAATTGTTATAGTTAAAGTGCTAACATGAAATTTCCAATAACTAGCCTTCTAAATAATGTTAATATGGCCTAGCTTCAACGGCTTAGGATCAACCGTTATAATGTTTTGCCTTTTGCTCTCCACCATATGTAATTTGTAACTTGCTGAACGCGGATGTAAATGTAGTTGTGACACAAGATTGGTGGTTGGTTAGTTACTATTTTATGTTTTCTCTTCTTAATAAAAAGAAAAGAAATTAGTGTAAAATCCCATTAAATCCAAAATTGAGATGAAAAATAATCTTGCGACTGCTGGCACAGAGTTAACCGATGCTTATTCCCCAGATATCGTCATTGCTTCTTCTCCAAGAAAAGAAGTTCACGACTTGTGGGCCTTCTACCTCCACGCGACATTGCTCCATCAAGCTTTCGCCCATTGCGAAAAATACCCCACTACTGCCTCCCCTAAGAGTCTGGGCCGTGTCTTAGTCCCAGTTTGGTCAATTATCCTCTCGAACCAACTACTGATCATCGCCTTGGTAAGCTATTGCCTCACCAACTAGCTAATCAAACGCAAGGCCCTCCTCGAACGGATTCCTCCTTTTGCTCCTCAGCCTACGGGGTATTTCCAGCTGTTTTTTCCCTCCTAAGGGCAAGTTCTTACGCGTTACTCACCCGCCCGACTTGCATGTGTTAAGCATGTTGCTAGCGTTCATCCTAAGCTAGGATCGAACTCTCCATGAGATTCATAGTTGCATTACTTATAGCTTCCTTGTTCGTACACAAAGTCGGTTCGGAATTGTCTTTCATTCCAAGGCATAACTTGTATTTCTCTTTTTAAACTGGAAACAGTAAAAGCAAAAAAAAAAAAAAAAATCATAGTAGCACTTTAACCGTAATAATTAATTTGTTAACTATTAGAGTTATGTGACCCAAATTCTAAGAGATTGCTTGCAAGTCAAGTTAAACAAAATATATCTTTTTTCTAGAAGATTTAGTATTTATGAGTATAATATATTTAGCATTTATTAGTATAATATATTTAGCATTTATTAGCATAATATGTTTGACTTTGATTAGAATTAGGTTTTTTCAACCTATAAATAGATGTAGTCGAAACTCCTCTTGTAATAATTCAAATTTGACATAGTGAATTTTCTTTTCCTCTGCCCGTGGTTTTTTTTCCGAAAGGGTTTCCACGTAAAAATCGATGTGTTCTTTATTTTTATTTCTCTTTTCTTTGCGATATATTGTCATTACCAACGTTCTATTTTTACATTAACAAATTGAATTAACTAATGAAAAATTATAAAGGAGGATAAAATTATGTTAAATTATAATATAGGGATAAAATCTCAAATTTAAGTATAATAAGGAAATCAAAATGTCAAAATTTGTTATTAGTTATGTATAAGTTGATCATTTTAGTCATTATATTTTTATATTTTAAAATTCTAGTCTTGACTAAATGATAACTATTAAATTCGTTAAGTCAAACTCTACTCTTTCTAAAATCTTAAACGACAAACACACTATCACATGTATAATACTATGTCAACTAATAATTTTACATAATACTCATATTAATTTAGCTAACGGATTTAATGGGTATCAATTGATTCAATATTTAAAATTTCAAAATTCAAAAACATGTGACTAAAATGATCAAATTGAAAAACATAAACTAAATCCACGATTTGAGGATCAATACCGAATTTGACCTATGATTTAACGGTTAATGTTTGATTCATGACTAAAATTTAAAAATTTAAAAATTATAAATACTAAAATTGACCAATTCAAAAATATATATAAAAACTAAATTTAATCAAATCATAATATATGAACTAAATCTATAATTTACCCCTAACACTAACATCAGTATTAACCAAAATTTTATATTAAAAAGAACAATTCAAAGGGTAGGACAGCACAATGTCGGAGAAACCCTTTGTTTCAGCTGTCCTGCACTGTTATTTATATATCCATTTCAATAAAGTAAAAGGAAGACTAAAGTAGATGCCAAGTAGTTAGCATTTTTATGTAGTTAATTAGGGTCATAACTCTTCTTGAGGTATTTGCTTAAATTTGAAGTTTTATTTTAAATATGAAATAATTTGGATCAAATATGGAACAAAAAAAATAAGTTCGTTTAAAATTTGAATCGAACACGAGTTTAAACATTCAAGACCCAAATCAAATTCGATTGACTCTTGAATAATTCTAATTGTTACAATAACAATGATACCAGCTTAACTTACTATTTTAAGTAGAATGTTGTCATGGAAACTAGAAATAAGTGTTGTTTAATAGACAGCTGTGAAGAATAGAACGTCGATAATGACAATGTATCGCAAAGAAAAAGAAAGAAAATAGAACACACATAATTTTACGGGGAAACTGTTTCAAGAAAAAATCATGGGTAGAGGAGAAAAAAATTCACTATGTCAAATTCGAATGATACAAAATGAGTATAGACTACCTCTATTTATAGGTTTGTAAAACCATATTTTAATCAAAGTCAAATAAAAGTAATGCAGTAAGGTTAAAATACCTTATTCTAATCAACATCAAATAGAGTAAGTAAACTTCTATATGGATTTCACTTGTGCAGCCTGTACCGTAGATCCCTTATATTGTCACTTGAATTTTATTTTTAACAGAATTTTGAACAATGGAAACATGAACAGAAAAAATTAGATAAGCTACCAGAAACTAGCTCACAAATAACAGCTGCACTCCCCTCCATTTCTGTATTGTAACTGAGGGATTGAAGGTTTTGGTTTTGGTGGTGGTTGGAACAACAATAGATGGTTTTTTTTTTTCAAATATATTTTGCCATACTTTTCTTACATCCTTATCCAATTATGATGCAATCCAACAAGGCAAAGACTAGCATTAGTGTGTGTTTTCTTTACGTACGTATATTTCTATATAATATTTGGTTGATTTTGTCTCCATCTTTTGCTTCTTTCTTTGTTCTAAATGTTTTTGACTAACATTGAGAACTCCCAAAATCTCAAAAGATTAAAATATATGTAAATACCACATGTGGGTCTTGGTTAGATCACAACTTTTGACATCCCAAATTCCATCAAATTTAATTACACTTTTAATATATAACAATTACATTGATTCTCAATTAAATTTATAATCAAATTTTTAAGTGAAATAAAGACTCAAACCAAAATTTAAAAAAAAAATATAATTCTTATTGTTCTATTCAACAGTTTTAGAGTGGGTTTGAATGAGAGTAGGATGCGGTGTGTTTAACTTATTTTTTGTCTCACGTTACAGTATCACTATAGTATCTAATTTTACCGCCACTACTGTTTTTACATTAACAATAGATAAACACACAATCTATCTTATCCTACCCTTATTAGAAATTTTATAAATCCAACCCAAATTATATAATGTTATTAGAAAGTGACTGGGAATAGTTTTATAAATAAAGAAATCAAATTGAGAGACATATAATTGTGCAGTGAAATCAAGTTCGATGACAGCTGCTTAGCAGACATGGTTGGAGGGAGCAAAGCGGCATTATTAAAATAATAGAAAATTAAGTGCAAATTATTTAATATAATAGGGGCATGTTCTTTAGGGTTAGGAAAATCACAGGCAGGATCTTCCAAGAGGGGCTTTTTTTTTTTTTTTTTAAAAAGGTCATTGAGATTGTGCATATGATATATTCAAATATTAGCTTTTTTGGCATTTACTTAACATAGAGCTTTGAGAATGAATGGCCATCACCCAATTTTACTCACTTTCCATCATTTTTGCCTCAATCTCATCATGTGCATATTTAGGCCCTAAAACTTGTGAGGCATGATGAGAAATGGAACTTATAATGGGGTGGATAAGACCCTTTGTCTGGATACTTTGAGACATGGCTTCTTGTCTTTATTGATGCTAAGTTTTTTCTCGTAATTTATCGATGTTTGTTAGGTTTAATGATAAAAAAATCGTTTTCTTTCCGGTTTTTTCTTGTTTCCTTTGAAGTGTTCAATTCTATTTGACTCCAAATTTTATGAGGAACCCAAAAATCTTAGCATCAAAACAAAATTAAATAGGGAAAAAACAAGTTTTTCTCATAATTATTGGGGGAGAAAAAAGAACCCCAATTCCAACTAAGTGCTAGAATGATGAGATGATTATGGCACATCCATTTGTCGTGTATTGTTGAAAGATGTGTGTGTTAAGAGTTTAAGCAATCTTGTTGTTTAAGCCAATAAATAGTGTCGGCCAGTTTTAGGTCCAAAATTTACCAAACAAACAAAAACACTTAATTTTAAACTAAGATCCCTGCACATGCATGCAACAGTCTACAGGGTTTTGATTTCTTCATCTCTTATCCCTTCCATTGCAGAAAGAACAATTCCTGTCTAAACTAAGACTATATACTCATTTGGGGAAGTATATATATATACTATTATCAAACAGTTTGTGAAGTAGTATATATTTTTGTATTTAGGTGAAAGGAAGTAGTGTTGAACTGCAAGTTGAGATATAAAGAGGAGAGTTTGGAGGTCCATAAGAAAACAAACACTGAAACAAAATTTATTTCCCATTGCAATTGCCAGTACTGGGTTAACACTACTTCTAAATTTGATTCCTGAACAACTCCTACCCTACCCATTATAAAAAAATAAAATAAAATCCTGTTTGAGATCTTTATTCTTTGACTTATGGCGACCACTCACTTCCATTGCTTTAATCTCAAATTTCCAACTCCATGCTCTTTGATTTTCTTAAAGCCACCTGTAAAAATTGAAGCTTACAATGAGTTTGATTATGGTACATCGTTAGAAAATAATAATAAGATTGTTAAGTTACTTAACTGGTTATTTTGTAGCTGGTCAGGAGATGGAGAAGAAGACTGAAAAAACCCAAAGTGACCCTCAAATTGTGATCCTCCCTGCAAATAATTCATCACCATTTTTATTTTTTTCAATCAGAATTCAACAAACATAGAATATATAAGATAAAATGTTAGTACAAGGACCTCAAAGTGTGTTGCAGAGAACCCCATTGGAGCTTGATTATTGGTGCCAACAAAACTCTTCTGCAAAAATCATGGAGAACCCATAATAAACACCAAAGACAACAACAAACAAAGAACATATAGTTATTATAGCTTGAACTTATACCTTGGAGTAATTGATGTAAGGAGAGCTTGCGGTGTCAATTTCTTCATGTACCTGCTGCTCATGCTGTCTTCTTCGTTGTTCCTTGTTCCTATGTCTTTTACCACCATTTTTGTTAAATGTAGTACCAGTTTGGGGTACCATGTATTCATGGTATAATTTGTTATCATCTTCATAGAAATGTGGAGGACCTGAAGATGCATCTGAAACCATGGAAAGGTCTTCTTCTTCTTCTTCATCATCATTTTCAACATCATCATCAACCTTTTGTTTACCTCTATTAATCTCTCTATGTTCATCACAAAAACCACTCTTTTTAAACCCATTTTTTTTCTTTGAAGGATTTGAAGATAAAAAAGATTGTTCTAAGTAGTTAGTCCAACCAGACTCACACCCACTACTACACTCAGAGGCCATAAAATTCATCTTTCTTTCTTTCTTTTTTTCAAAAGAAAACCCTACACTATACTCAATGTGTTTCCTTCTCCTCTATCCAAGGCTCCTTTTTATCAACAAGTGAAGTAAGCCGGTTTAATTGTTATTTTAGTCCCTTTACTATACTGAACTTCAAGGTTTTATTCCCTCTACTTTTACTATGATCATCGGTGGGTCCAAGTTAATAACACAACTAATTCTTTTTTCTTGTTTAACTGATGACATGAGTTGTTTTTACTGTTATCCTGTCCTACGATTCGTGTTACGTAAAAAAGTACTTAATGATTACAAATAATAAATTTACGTGTCAATTAATTACTTATAACTATTCTTTTAAAAGACAAATCGCATTAAAAATGGCTATTATTAATTTAGATCTACTAATAATGTTGTAATATAGAGACCAAAATATAGGGACGAAAACTAGTAAGCCCCTCAACCCCACTTTCCAAACAAAAACCCTAAAAAAGGGCAGGTAATAGTAACACAATAGAGAGTGAGGTTATATGTGTCCCTATATTAGGGTGTTGGATCAAGTAGTATATAGAACAAAGGGGCAATGGATATGTGGGAAAAGACCAAAGACAATCAAACTCAAATCCTAGGCTATTTTTGTCGTCACCTTCCCCCATTCGGCTGTCTGAATGTGAATGAATCAAAAAGTGCCAGTTGGGTGGGTTCTCTAGTGGGTGCATGCAGAAGAAAAAAAAAAAGCCACAATCACTTCACATGCTAGACAGCCAAGCACTGTGTACTCTCTTGAACAAAAACCAGGGCTCACCACCTCCTTGGGGCAACAATATGCTTGCTGGTCCTACCACATCAATTTTCATGGACTCATAATTTCTGCTCTTTTGGCTTCAAACACTTAACAACAACCATTTTACACATCACTCAATTTTACAAACATCTAGCAGTCACACATGTACGTGTGTTTAGAGGTGACGTCAATTTTTTTAAATTAAATTTTTTTATTTATCATTTTTAAGAGGTTGAAATTCAAAACTCTCCATCGAAAAAGAACCCAAAAGCTAGTACTTAATACATGACCCACAAGCTGTTGCAAGAACAATCTTCTAATTTCAAACAGCTCACAATTCGAAAGAAATTAGTGCTGCGTGTAATGTGTTTTGAGGATATTTTTAGTTTACACAAAACAAAATAACACTTGGGTCGAATTTAGTGAATTATTTAATGTCATTTGCTTTTTTTTAATAATTTCATTATATGTTCTAATCATATCTGTTTTTTTATACAAGTCGTAAAAATATTTATTGCCTCTTCTCAACTCATAAATAGGAGGAAATACACTCAAACACACGTCATCTTACATTAACAATAATGTTTTTGTCAATAAAAATAAAACTCAATCGACAATAATAAGTAAACTTATACATGTAATATCTCTTTCAAGCAAATATTATTAGCTAGAAGTTTGATCTATTAGAAAAAAGTTAAGGGTTTGAGGTGGGAATTGTAAAAAAAATGCTAAAATGTCTAATTTTTCGAGTGAGCTTAGCCACGTAATCTCCTGTACGCTTGAGTCTTACTGATCAGGGTTTGAGGGTATTTAAGAGCTTTTAAAGAGATGCTGGCATGTTTGAGAATATATTAAACTCTAATCAGAATTGAATAAGAAATTTTTCCATATTAATTTTGGAATTTAACAATTTTTTCCACTTTAACCCTTAAACTTAGATTTCATTAAAGTGTGATAACATAACATTTTGAGATTTTATCATGTCATCACCTAAAATTTTTTAAAATATATATGATATCTAAAATAAAAAAAATTAGGCGATAATATAACACATTCACGAAATAATATGTCATCATACCTTAACGGAATCTAAATTTAGAGACCAAACTAAGAAAAGCTATTAAACTTAAAGAGTAATGTGGATAAAACAATTACGAATTTTAAAGACTGAATATTCAAATGTCCTTTCTTTTAAATATCTTAAATCACTTTTTAACTTAAACATCGATAATCTCTTTCTAGACCTGTTCATGGGTTGAACTATCTGTCCAGGTCCGAAGGTTCGCCTAAAATTTGATAGAGTTTGGGTAAAAATATTAGGCCCGAAAAATGGACTGGACAAAAAAATAGGTCCATTTAAAATATGGGTCGGGCTCAAGCTTGAAAATTCAAGGCCTAAGCTCGGCCCGACCCGTTTTTAAGTTTATAATACTTATATGTTATGTTATTTTTTATTTATTATGTAATTTAGAACACATTAAAAAAATAAACATATACTAAATATATAATACTACTCTAATGTAAATATTAAAATAATGTTAAGATGACTACATAAAAAATTTCAATAAATAAAAAATGCGTAAAATTATTAAAATTTAAAATAATAGAATATAAATATTTTTTTTAAAATTAAAAATAATATGGATGAGTCTAAAATGAGCTTGGGTTAATCTTCTGCAAATATGAGCGGGTTTGAGTAAAATTTTAAGCTCATATTTCGGGTCGAGTAGGGCTTAAACAAACATAAAGTATATTAATATCATACATAATCCCAACACGAACCCAACCTGATCCAACCCATAGACACCTCTACCTCCTCCAAAATATTAAAAATGTCCTTCAATATTTGTTTGGGTAAGAATTCAATAAGTTTGTTAAAGCTAAAGTGGTCCAGAGAAAGATTATACAGTATATCATATATTTTGTACAGGTAATTTCAGCCTCTAGGTGTACTTTTTTCTTTTTGATGAAATTATGCAATTTCTAAAGACAAAATTGTACTAAAACCTTTATCATTCCTTTTCTTTCCTTCCCTACCTTATAACTTTTCCCACGTGTAATGTTTAGTCAATTTTAGTTGGGTAAAAATTTAAATTAAAAAAAAAACACATTACCAAATATATATTTTCAAAGCTGATTTTTTTTTTAAAAAAAATAGTTATATAAGTATCAATTTATGAAAAAAATTAATATTATTAATGTTTTCGTGAGTCTGTCTTTCAAGGAGGTTGCTTTTTCTATTTATATGATATGGTTCCTGGATGTAATGTCCTAAGTAGGTCCCATGCATGCTTACACGAACTTTATTCTAAGGTTAACACGTTTTCCCTAAATGTGGATTCGCTTGCATGGTGATAAGAACCCATCACGTGTGAACTCTTGTAAGCAAACTATACAGGCAATCACTATAGAAGTAAAGAGGATCGGATTGGTCCCGTCAAATAAACAAGTAGCGGGTTGTTAATGACGAACAAATATCTTTTTGCCAATTCATGTTTTTTATTGTTTGTTCCAATAATGAATTTAACTAAATCAACAAAGAAACAAAGTTAATTAGTGTTAATGCTCTTTTGATGATGGACTAAGCTTGACTATGTTTTTTTTAGAAGTTGAAAGAAATTTTAAGTTCTTGCAAGATAAAATAGCATCAGAGCTTTCGTTTCCACACTCTCCTATGATTTAAATAGGTAAAGGTGTTTAATAAAAATAATTATATGTTATTATTTATTATAAATGGTTAGTCCAAATTAAAAGTGATCTAACATGTTATTAGTTTGTTTTGTTATTAAATAAAGTATGAGTTAAATATGTATAGATACTCTAGCAACAAATTTCTAATTGATGATGAGATAATTAGAAATTAAAGATAATGTGCAAAAGTTATATATTAGAGTTGTATACCCAAATTACACAAACATAATTTTTCTTACATCCATCCCCAGAAAAAGAGAGATTTACCTTCTCTAAAATACTTATGTGATAATTTGGAAGATCAAAATTATAAACTCATACATCCCATCCTCAGAAAAGAGAGATTTACCTTTTCTAAAATATTTATGTGATAATTTGACAGATCACAATCACAAAACTTGAAGATTTCAACATATTGACGGATTCAAGTATGCTTCTGATAAGATAGATCCTAGTTTATTAGGTTTTATATAAACTTTTTAGATTCCAACAAGCGACATTTGAGCATCGCCATGTCGAATCATTAAGAATAAATTAATTTTTTATTATTTTTAGAATGATTTTTTTATTAAGTTTAATGAATTTATGTTATGATTTGAAATTTTGATTATATATAATTCAACATAAAAATTTAAAGTTTTAATTTTATAAATCCAATTATTAGGGTTTTAACATCATTCTAACCCCAAATGTTAAATGCTTGTGGGATTGAATTCTATACATAATTTAATGTATATATATTAATTTGTGGGATTGATTTCTTTTTCTTTTGGACATTTACTTTGCAAATTTCAATAAGAATTGCTTTGGTGTTTTGGTTGACTGTGGGATGATTTGTTAGATTCAAATTTTAATTTATTTTCATGGTTTAGGTTTAATGATTTTGAGTGAATTTTTATAGTTATTTTATGAATATATTATTATATTTTAAATAAGATTAAATAAATTAATTAAAATTAAATCGGTTAAAGAATAAGGTTTTAATTTTCTTTTGGTTATTTCAGAATTTATGGTGCGTTTAAATATTTTAGTTTTAAACTTTGAATAGTTGTATATTTATATATTTTTTAAAATGATTTAATTGAAACAATAAGTTGCCAAAGTGATCTTTTTATGGAAATTATTTTGTTTTAAAATATAAAAAGTTATGTACATATAACTTAAACAATGTTAATATTGGTCGGCCCAAAGAAAAGTTAATATTTAACAAAATTACATGTGCAACAATGGTAATAAACGCATAATGGTTGTGCTGCTTTACATGTGACCAAGAAATTGACCCAAAGGAAAATTTATTGTTTGTTATGTTTTTATTGTCAGCGTTTGACTACTGCACCAAAATATCACTTACAAGTTAATTGTTTGTCCAAATAAGAAATGTTAATGGAGTACTTGGAATCTTGAGATGAGGTTTACCTTTATTTGAATATACTATTTTGGTTTATATTTGAAGTCTTATGTGAGCTCGTTTTTGTTTGACTTAACTATTATTATACTTGCTAACATCACTGTATGCATTGATAATATTCTTATGTAAAATGGCACAAACTTGAAATCATGAATCTTATGATAGTCTACAGAGTCATGGATCTCGACCTTGCATTAAGGGTTGATTTTCTTCTATTACTTACGTATGATAGTACCTTTGATAAGAAAAAAAATAGATGGAAAGGTGGGAAGCATCAAATCACATGTGTATGATGATCATGAAGAAGGTCATTCTAGAACAATTCAAGGGCGTTATGTAAAGTAATATTACCACAACTAAGGAATTCATTGTCAACGTTGGAAATATTTTTTTTAAGAACGAAAAGGTTGAAACTAATAAATTCTTGACAAATCTAACTTTAATAGGGTATACAAAGGAAAATATAAAAATTGAGGATACGTCATCGTAAGAGGAGATAGCTAAGGATGGTTGTTTCTTTTATGGTATGATAAGTCATGAGAAGAAGAATTGCACCAAATATCACTCTTAGTGTGAAAAATAAGGCACACTTCTTAATTTTGTTTATTCTAAGGTTAATTTGAGTTCAGTGCCTAGACACACTGGTGGATAAATTTCGATGCTACAACCCACATTAGTGTGTTTATTTAAGGTTGCCAAAACTAGCCAAATGATGGTGAAAGATACATCTATGTAGCCAATTGTAATTCAGTAAGATTATTATTAAGAATTAGATTTTATTTGGATTTGAATGAAACTTTTGTTGTACCGTCTTTTTGGCGGAATTAGATTTCCATTTCAATATTGAACAAATTCAGTTATTCTTGTTCATATGGAAATGAAAATTTTAATCTTTTTCATAATTCAAATTTGGTTAGGTCTGGTTTTTATTAGGTTGTGATAAGTTATATTTACTTGAAACTATTGCTTCATTTACTAAATCCTTGCATACTATCATAATAGGTAAGAACCGCAAATTAACTACTGAAAATTTGGCTTTGTTGTGGCTCAAGAGGTTAGGTAATATCTCTAAAAGGAGAACTGAAAACTTGTGTCCAACAATATTCTTAATTACTTTGATTTTTCAAATACATTGAAACATCTAGGGGTTACAAATTTTATGATCTCACTACTAAGGTTGTTTTTAAGATCAATAATGTTCATTCTTTGAGGATGTTGAGTTTGTGGGGAAGAATTAAGGACATTGGCTTTGAAGAAGAATATGTTAATATTCCTCAACACATTCCTTTAATTGCTATTGGTAATGATCAAAAATAGTCTATTATACTTGATATTGTTCAAGTAGCAACTCTAGATCAAGACAATGCCATGGAACCTCTTAGTCAAGTAAAAAAAAAATGGTCCAAAAGAATAAACTCCACAACCTCAAGAACTAAATTCATTAAGAGTGTTCACTAGATAAAGGGTTATATTGACTTGAATGACATATTTTAATGTTGAGCTACATTAGATGGAAGTCAATATTGTGTTTCTCAATGGTGACGTTAATGAGACGATTTATATGGTACAACCAGAAAACTATGTCTGGTAATGCAAAGTCAATGGTTTGCAAATTAAAGAAATTCATCTACGAGTTTAAGTAGGCATTTCATTAATGGTGTTACAATATTCACCAAGTGATTCTCTCATTTGATTTTGAGATGAATTTGGTTGATGATTGTATATACCATAAATATAATGGAACTAAGCATATTTTTATGATTTTATCTGTTAATAACATATTGTTTGCCAATAATAAGTTTAGTTTCAATCGCCGCCCTTAGAATGATTTTGAGATTAAGGAATTGCAAAAGATTCTCTATGCTTCAGTAATGGAGAGTCTAATGTATGTTTAGGCTTGTACACATTCAAATATTGTGTACGTTGTTAGGATGTGCAAATATTTGAGCAATTCGAATATGACCATTGGAAGACAACCAAACGAGTTATGCAGTATCTTCAGAAAACCAAACATTACATGCTCATATATCAAATGTCTAAGAAGTTAGAGATCTTCAGGTATACAGACTCCGGTTCCATTGGAATATGGATAAAAAGTTTTATCTTTAAGCTGCAAATTGTAACAATATCTGACAATCCTTTATTTCAATAACAACAGGAGCATATCAAAGTCAAAGCACATAGACTTCTTATTCCTGGCTGCTAAAAAAAGAGTTCAAATCAGTCACGTGTCTGTAAAGGATATTGAGACAAACTCCATAATTACGGATCCACTTGCTAAGGGATTACCACACAAGGTTATTTTGAGCACACTGCTCATATGTGTGTAATGTCATTTCAGGATATTTAGTTTTAGTGGGAGTTTATAATTTTAAATGCTTTTTTGTTATTGACACATTTTGGTTATTTTAGTTTATCGATATTTAAGGTTATTTTCTATAAAAATAAAGTTTATTTGGTTTATTCACACTATGATTTTGGTATGTTTGATTTCACTAAGGTTTAAATAGGACCAATTGAAAATAAACATATTTAGATCACATTGCACGTAATTTCCATGCTACACGTCTATACTTTATCTATGTTATTTGGTTGTGCTAATATACGTTATTAGGGATGGATTGAGTTATGAAGTAATATAAGAAAGTCATCTTAATTCTTTGTTAACATAATTAATGGACGAGATTGTTTAGAATACCTTTTGATACGAGTGTTAAGGAATTAAGAAGGATACAAGAACTAAGCACGTAAAGGATATAAAAGTCTAGAGCCATGAGAGAAGCCAAAAATCATTTTTAAAAGGGTCAAGAATGGAATTATTAATTTACGAGGGATTAAAGTGTAATTTTATCATTGCATTAATTTACAATTTCACAATTTTTAAACAGTTTATATTAAAAATTTATCATTTTGAGACCAAAATCCTTGTCTGCCTCCTAACACTACCCTATATAGAGAAATAAAATTAGTCGTATTTAAATTATTTATACTTAATTTTTGAGTTCCTCGAACAACCATCCGATGTATTCTCTCTCTTTTTTTTCTATTTTTTATAAGAAATATTCACATACAAATTACATGTGATGTGCTTATGTATGCAAACACAAACACAGACAATGTTAACTTTCTCATAAACTTTTTTTGACATTTTTGACTAAATTGAATGAGCTTCCAAATATCACATTCTTGTTTGCACATGCACACAGGTTTCAACCTAAATTGCTTTATAGATCTTCATATATAAATTCTCACTTGGGATACTTCTTTCAATGCTCTATTTTTTTTCTCTCTTTTGATTCTCTATTTTGTAGATTAACAATTAGATTTCATGAACATTTAAATAGTATTTGTCGTAACCATTTTTTTGTAAAACGGGGTCGACTTGGATTTTGAAAAAAATGAAAACGAGAGTCGCCACCAATCCTTTTTGATGAGGTGTGATCGGATCACCTCAAAAAGTAGTTTTTAATAAACGATTTGATTTTATTAAAACAACGATTTTGGTCCACGAAATTCAAAAAAATAGGTTCGGGAGTCGGTTACGTATGAGGAAGGATTAGCACCCTCGTAACTTCTAAAATTGGTACCTAGTTGATTAATTAATGTCTTAGTGTTGAAGACTGAAAATTTTAAAGAGATTTAAAATACGATCCTTTATTGAAATGTTGAAAATTTTCAGGAAAATGACATATTTTACGTTAATCGAGAAAGAGGATTATATCCAGTAAGTTAAGACACAATGTCTTGAATTCCCGATGCACGAATGAATGCCAAAAATTTACTTATTTAAAATATATTTAGCTATCTCGGATTTTAAAAAAGGGATCATGCCCAGTAAGTTAGGACACGATCTTTTCTTAATTCCTGAGATCGTTTAAAACTTGAGAAAAAAAAGGAATCATGCCCAGTAAGTTAGGACACGATCTCTTCTTAATTCTCGAGATCACTTAAAACTTGTCTGAAAATACTCGTATTTGGATTTGTCGAGAAAATCGAAACCCCGTAAGTTAGGGTACGACTTTTTCAATTCTTAAAATACAAAGTTTAACTTATTTTAAAGTCGTGATTTATACCTTAAATAAAGAAATAAAACACAATGTCAATATGGGTAGCAAGACAATAATAAATACGATGATGTAAACATAACGCGAGCAACCACAACAAAATAATAAATAAATAAATAAAAGATGACAAAACAATTATACATGAAATAATAAACAACTAGGGCTAAAACATTTCATAAAAATAATAATGAACACATAAATAAATAAATAAAAGATAAAACAATAATAACAATACGAAAATAAATAAAATATAAAAGTAAAAATCTATTTATGTATATTTATATATAACAAAGTTTAAAATGAAAGAAAAGATATAAATAAGTAAATAATAATATTAATATTAATAGTAGAATAACAAATAATCTAAAGTTTTAAAAAGAAAAGATATATATATATATAACTAATTATATAATAATATATAATAAGGCAAATATATTTAAAATTTAAATAAGTAAATATAAATAAAATATAGTAATAGTAATACTTTGAAGGTATAAAAGGACATAATAAATAATAAATAATAAAATGATATAATAAGATAATTATATACACAAAGAAAAATGCATATATATAAAATAAAAAATAAAGCTAAAAATAATACAAAACTAATTAATATATTAATACAATAGTAACGAATAAAAAAAGGAAAATAAAACTAATAATAAATAATAATAATATCAAATTATTAGTTTTAATAATAAAATAACCAAAATACAAACAGAGGGCTAAATTGAATTTAAAAAATAAAATTCGGGGTCATATCGCAAATAAATTAAAGGAGAAGGACCACGTTGAATGCGCGAATAACAATGAGGGACCAAATGGGAAATAATCTCATCCCTCTAAAACACACAGCTTCATCGAGGACCAAATCGAGAGAAAGATGAAATTTTGTGGCAAAATTGAAAAATAAAAACAAGATAGGACCCAATTGTAAACAGCCTCAAAAGCGGAAGGATTAGGAGTGCAAATAACCCCTTTTATCCAGAAACAAGCAGATCCTAGGCGATTCGGGTCGGGTCGGTCCGATTCAGGTCAAAACGACGTCGTTTTGGGCATTTTGGAGCTGGGTCAAAACGACGTCGTTTTAGCTTCCTATATAAGTTAAAAAGTTTCAAAAAAATCATTTTAATCTTCCTTCTAAAAGAAATAAAAAAAAATCCTTTCTTTCCTCCCCACTCCAAAAAAATCCTGCCATAGGTCCGTTGAGAGCTCCGGCTGTAGCCACCGCGCCGGCCGCTGGTCACTGGTGTCGGCGCTATCGTATACGGCGGTCGGTGAAAATAAAAGAGTGCCCTTTTAAGCGCCTTTTCGCGAGGAGTCCGATTTTGAAGTTAGGAGCGCCGAGATCTCAACCAATCGGGCCGAAAGTGAGAAGAACCTTTCGGTCCTCTCTTTTAACCACCACCAAAATAGGTAAAATCTAACCCCATCTTTGTATTTTTTTATATATTTTTGTTAAAAATGTATTTTTAAAGCATAAATAAGTAAAATAAAATAGAACGAAGGTAACAAACGGACTAAAATTAACTCCTTTCGAAAAATTTCTTTCTCTGCTTTTGATTCACTGAAGTCTGTCTCCAAAAAAAATATTACAGAAAAGGTTCAGCTTTTATAGCCGATTTATTTCAATTTTTTTTGCTTGCGTGTTTGTTTCATTTTGCAGGGTCAGAGCAGTGGAGTCGGTGGCGACGTGACCGTGGCAGCAGTGGCAGGAGGCAGCGGTGGCAGAAGACCAAAAGTCAGCAGATGCGGCGGAAGGGTTTTAGATTTTCTGAAACCCTAGTTTGAGTGATGGGTATGTTGGGCTAGAATAATAGGCCTCGGGTTTGGGCTGCTGTAGCTGTTTTGGATTGGGTTTGTTTGGGCTGGTAGGTTATTGGACTGTTGTAAATGGGCTAGTGCTATAATTAGGCTAATTGGACTATTTTTATTTCTGGGTCGGGCCCGATAAAATTAGACCACTACAGCTGCCCCTCTTTGCCCATTGTCGTGTAACGAGAATAGAGCAAAGACATCAAAAGAGACCAATTTTGCCCAGTGTCATTGAATCTTAACTTCTTGGTGCTCACAGCCTCCTTCCATCCACTATGTCTCGTTGCTTCGATCTACTCTACTGCACCTCAGAGAGATATGACTTGTAGCTTCAATCTTCTTCGCAGCAACTTCAGGGGGATGAGATTCGTGGTTTTAGTCTACTTCACTGCAATATCAGAGAGATAAGACTTTGATGTTTCAAATTGCTCAATTGCGATTCCAGGGAGATAAGGTCTAACACGATAAGATCCACTATCAACGGTCTGCCCCACTACAATTTCAGGGAGATAAGGCTTGTAGTCGGTCTTCAATCTGCTCCACTACATATTCAAGAATATAAGATTTTGTTATGGTAGATTTAATCCGACCTACTGCAATTTTAGAGGTATGGGATTCATCATTTTAATCCGCTCCACTGTAAATTCAGAGAGATAGGACTTGTCGTGATCTGCTCTACTGCAACTTCAGAGAAATAAGATCTGCTCTTTTCAGTCTACTCTACTGCAACCTCAGTGAGATAAAAGTTGCTATCTTCAGTCTTCTATACTGCAACCTCAGTAAGATAAGACTAGTGGCTTCAATCTGCTTCCCTACTACCTTAGGAAGATAAGATTCACCGTCCTTGATCTGCTCCACTACTGCTTAGGGAGACAAGATCTGCAATCTTCAACCTACTCCACTACTGCTCAGGGAGATAGGACTGGTGGCTTAAATCTGCCTCTCTACTACCTTGGAAAGATAATATTCGCTGTCTACGATCTGCTCCACTACTGCTTAGGGAGACAGGATCTGCAATCTTCAACTTACTCCACTGCTGCTCAGGGAGATAGGACTGGTGGTTTAAATACGCTTCCCTACTACCTTGGGAAGATAAGATTCGCTGTCTTTGATCTGCTCCACTACTGCTTAGGGAGACAGGATCTGCAATCTTCAACCTACTCCACTGCTGCTCAGGGAGATAGGACTGGTGGCTTAAATCTGCTTTCCTACTACCTTAGGAAGATAAGATTCGCCGTCTTCGATCTGCTCCACTACTGCTTAGGGGGACAGGATCTGTAACCTTTAACCTACTCCACTGCTGCTGGGGAGATAGGACTGGTGGCTTAAATCTACTTCTCTACTACCTTGGGAAGATAAGATTCACCGTCTTCAGTTTGCCCCACTACAACTTCAAGGGGATAAGACTTACTTTCTTCAATTTTAATGCCAGGGAGATAAGATTTGCTACCTTCAGCTTTAATCTGATCCGTTGCAATGCCAGAGAAACAAGATTCGCTACCTTTAGCTTTAATATGCTCCGCTGCAACGTCAGGGAAATAAGATTCGCTGCTCTCAGTCTTAATGTCAAGGAGATAAGATTCGCAGCCTTCAGCTTTAATCTGCTCTGCTGCAACGCCAGAGAAACAAGATTCGCTGCCTTCAGCTTTAATTCGCTCCACTTCAGCTTTAATCTATTCCACTGCAACGCTAAAGAAACAAGATTCGCTGCCTTTAACTTTAATCTGCTCCGTTGCAACGCCAGAGAAACAAGATTCGCTACTTTTAGCTTTAATCTGTTCCACTGTAACACCAAGGAGATAGGATTTGTTGCCTTCAGCTTTAATCCGCTCCACTTCAGCTTTAATCTATTCCACTGCAACACCAGGAAAACAAGATTTGCTACCTTTAGCTTTAATCTATTCCGCTGCAATGTAAGGGAAATAAGATTTGCTGTTCTCAGACTTAACGCTAGAGAGATAAGATTCGCTGCCTTCAGCTTTAATCTACTCCGCTGCAATACCAGGGAAACAAGATTCGCTACCTTTAGCTTTAATCTGTTCCACTACGACACCAAAGAGATAGGATTCGCTACCTTTAGCTTTAATCCGCTCTACTTCAGCTTTAATCTATTCCACTGCAACGCCAGGGAAACAAGATTCGCTACCTTTAGCTTTAATCTGTTTCGCTGCAACTTCGGTGGTATAGGATCTGTGGTTTCACCGATCTATTCTCTGGGGAACATGACCTGTAGAATCCATTGCATGAACCTATTTATGCCTAGTGATTAGAATATTATGATCGGAATGAATCAAAATCTCCTAACTAAATGTGCGTGCATGAATGCAAAATGTCATGAAAATGATCCCTCAATGTTTGAGTTGTTATTGCACATTGTTCAATAAGGCTTTATTTCCAACACGTCAGAATGCTATCTTGTCTGGTTGGTAATGCTCATATCTTACTTAACCAGATTGCCCCTACTGTAATCTTCAAGGTCTAATTCACTGTAATTTTGGGACATAAAATTTGAATCATCTTCCTTCCACTGAGTATAAAATCTGGCTTTTTTCAAATCCTCTCCCATTGCAATTCAGGGATATAGGATCTAAATCTCCTTGGTCTCCTACACCATTCCAAGGGTGTTGTACCAAATGTTTATGCACAATTGTAAAACTCTCTTCCAAGAAACCTCTCCTTATCACTCGGTGATCATTGCTTGTTTGTTCATTGAAGCTTTGTCACCAACACGACATCTTGTCATTTTTGTTCAATCAATGTTTGGACAACCAAAATCTGAAAGAATAGTCTTAATTTAGACTTTTCCTTCTTAGATATTTCAGCTTTTAAACTTGGTATGTTCTAACAATAGTCCTGTTTTAGGTTCTTGTATTATTTAGAAGCTTTCAAAGTAATATACAAAACTCATTTTGCTTGATTATTATCAGTCTATTGATCGTTATTTCAATGGTAAATGCTTGAAAAGATTATCACAATGGACAAGATGAAATTTTATTGAGAACAAAGCTCGAGATGAATGAACTAATCATGATAGTAAATTTTACTAATATACGAACTGAATATGATGAAAAAGATTATCACAATGGACAAAATGGAATTTTGTTGAAAGAAAAGTTTGAGATGAATACATTAATCAAAATAACAAATTTTTCTAAGATTCAAAAATGAACAAGATGAAAATAGGTGCCCTAGATATCGCAGCATGAGCTTCTCTGCACAAGCTTCTTAGGGACCTTTCTGAGTTTGACATCGTTTTAGAAGATCTACAGTATTCTGTCGATGCCCCAAGATGGAACTTACCCTTTCCTATTGATTCAGGTATAGCAAGATCACCACATGCCCCAATTTGATCAAAATTTGAGCTGCTCTGATCACTTCATGTCCTATTCTGATCAAATTTTGAGCCGTCTTTTTCGGGTTTTCAGCTTAAATCTCCTTTGGTCTCAATGCGCCTTTTACGGGTTTTCACTTTGGCCACTCCTTTTCCTTTTCATTTTTTTATCTCTCTTTTTTTATTCAAAGTGCCCTTTTGCGGGTTTTCACTTTAGTCCCTTTCTTTATTCAAATGAAGTATTTCTTAACTGAGTCTGAGTTTACAGGGTTTGGCAAGCATTTACCATCCATCTCACTCAAGATCAAAGCTCCTCTAGAAAATACCTTCTTTACAACATAAGGTCCTTCCCAATTTGGCATCCACTTCCCTCTAAAGTCCTTTTGTAGAGGAAGGATCTTTTTCAACACCAAGTCCTCCTCATAAATTCTCTAGGATGAACCTTTTTATTATAAGCTTGCATCATTCATTTCTGGTACATTTGACCGTGACAAATAGCTTTTAGCCTCTTTTCTTCTATCAGGTTCAGTTGATCATATCGAGATTGAATCCATTCGGCCTCATCTAACTTTAGTTCAGCTAATACTCGGAGAGAATGGATTTCAACTTCAAGAGGTAAAACTGCCTCTATCCCATAAACTAGAGAAAAAGGTGTTGCCCCGGTAGAAGTCCTAATAGATGTTCAATATGCAAGAAGGGCGAAAGGTATTTTCTCATGCCAGTCTTTGTAGGTTTCAGTCATTTTCCCTACAATTTTTTTGATATTTTTGTTAGCTGCTTCCACGGCACCTTTCATTTTTAGGCAATACAGTGACGAATTATGGTGTCTGATCTTGAACTGACTACAAACTTCCGCTATTAAGCTATTGTTCAAATTCAGTGCATTGTCATATATAATTCTTTCAGGCATCCCACATCGATATATAATCTCTTTTTTAAAAACTTGCTAACTGCTGACTTCGTGACATTAGCATATGAAGCAGCTTCCACCCATTTAGTGAAATAGTCAATAACCACAAAGATGAAACGATGCCCATTAGAAGCCTTTAGTGATATTGGCCCGATTACATCCATCCCTCACATGGAGAAAGGCCATGGAGAAGTTATAACATGAAGAGGTGAAGGAGGTGCATGTATTTTGTAGCCATAAATTTGGCATTTATGGCACTTCTTGGCATAATTAATTGTAATCTCTTTCCGTGGTGGACCAATAGTACCCGAATCTCATAATCTATTTGGCCATCGTTAAGTTGTTGGTGTGTGTTCCACAGATACTTTCATGGACTTCTTCCAAATTTTCTTGGCCTCAACAACATCTACGCACATCAACAATATTTGATCATTTCCTCTCTTATACAAAATCTCTCCATCTAGGATATAATCAATAGCGAGTCTCCTCAATGTCCTCTTATCATTTTTCATTGCATGGTCGAGATATTCACGATTCTTTAGAAATCACAGTATATCTTGATACCATGAATGGTCATCGTTTTTCTCTTCCTCAATATTGTAGCAAAGAGTTGGAGTCTCATAAATGCTGATTTGAATAGGCTTCATGTCTTCTGATTTTTTCACTTTGATCATAGAGGCTAGAGTGGCTAAAGCATCAGCCATCTGATTTTCGTCTCATAGGAGATAATGAAAAGTGATACTGTCAAACTCCTCAATCAATTTCAGAACCAACTTCCAATAGCGGATTAACTTTGAGTCTCTCATTTCCCATTCTCCTTTGAGCTGGTATATTACCAATGCAGAGTCTTTGTATACCTCTAGTATCTTAATTTTTCGCTCTATGGATACCCGGATGCCCATAATGCAAGCTTCATATTCAGCTATGTTATTGGTGTAATCAAAATCCAATTTACTGGTAAAAGGATAATGATCTCCATTAGGGGACGCAAGGACTGCCCCAATTCCATTACCTACAACATTCAAAACTCTGTCAAAATTTAGTTTTAAAGGATGATTTTCGTGGGAATCATCTTCAGTGGTTGCCACATACATCAAGTCTTCATTTGGGAAATCAAAATTCAGAGGTTTATAGTCTTCTAAAGCTCTGTTGGCCAAAAATTCTGCAATTGCGCTGCCTTTGGCAGCCTTCAGATTTATGTAGACTATATCAAACTTGAAGAGTAGGATATGTCATCTAGCCATCCTCCCGTTCAACGCAGTTGACTCCATCATATACTTTAGAAGGCCTAACTTTGAAATTAACCAAGTCGTATAATAGAGCCTGTATTGCCTCAATCTCTGTGTCGTCCAGACCAGGGCACAACATAAATTTTCAATGGGCGAGTATCTTATTTCATAATTAGTAAATTTCTTACTAAGATAGTATATCGCCTTTTCCTTCCTCCCCGTTCCGTCATGTTGACTTAGCACACATCCCATTGTAACAGCCTAATTTTCAGTGGTGTCGAAAACAATGATTCGAGATAACTAAATCTAACCAATGAGTCTTAAAGTTTAATAAACTAATAATTATAGGTCAAGTGTAAATTTAGAAGAATTTTTGAATTAGTGAATTTTGTGATTTAATGAATTTTGTGATTTAAAAAGAATTTAATAGGTAAATTGAGTCTAAAATGAGGTATCGAGACCTCAAGTTCATAAACCAAGCCATAAATATTTTTATAAATATTTATGGAGTTTCATTGAGTTAGTATAAAAGTTTTGTTAGAAAATTTTAACGTTTGGATAGTCAATTAATTAAAAAGGACTATATTGAAAATAGTGAAAAATTTGTTAAATCGCGATTAAATAGCTTAACTGACTAATAAGGAGGTATTTAAAAGAAAATTAGACCCAAATTATATGGGCTGGACGGTTGGGCAAGAAAAATCAGCAAGAAAGTAAGGAGAAACAAGGGCAAAATTGGAAATTTTACAAATTAAATATATAAAACAAAGATAAAACTGAAAAATCTAGAGATTTCTTCATAATTTATCAGAAAAAATGCCATATGAGGTCTAAAACAAGCTGGTTTCTCATATTTTTATACCATGTGAGTTCAATTCTTGCTTTTTCTTTTAAATTTTTATGTTTTGTGACTTTTACAACTACGTCCAACTATTGAATTCATTAGTTTTTGATTCCATGGGTGATTTTGTAAGTGACTATGAATAAGTTGTGGAAGTTTATGATGATTTAATATATATTTTAAGTTTTAATTTCATTATATTATGATTTTATTAAGTGATTTTAGCATAAAATGATTTTTAGGACCTAATTGTGAAAGAGTTAGGAATTGGGGTTTTGTACTAAAATTCTGAATATAAAAGGCTTTATAGTAGTCTAAAATGGTTGGATAAGGTGTTAATTGAGAAAAATTAGATCAATTTAAGGGTTAATTGAGTAGGGACCAATTTGTAAAAATTTTAAATTTTAGGGGTAAAAGTGTAATTTCAAAAATGAAAGGCATAAATTGTGAAGTAAATTAGTATTGAATTAGATGCTAATTAATGGAAAAATTTATATTATAGATCGGGAATCCGAAGATAAACGCGGAAAAGAGAAAGTATCGAACTAGTTTCTAAACTTTTACAACTTCTACGAATTGGCCCAGGTAAGTTCATACGGCTGAACTTTTATGATTAATTGTTAATGTGAGAATAATATAATGTATCAATCTGTATATTATTGTTGAATTATGATTATGGTAAAAATGAGATTGTTAGTTCAAATTTAAGGACATGCAGGATTGAGTACATACGTTCGGTAACCAGTGATGAATTGAAAAATAAGTCCATGGTGGATCCAAGGAAAAGTGTGAAACGTAGGTATGGTATTCCAGTGAAGAAAACCATACTGAGTTCTGAAAAGTAGGTATGGTATTTCAATGAAGAAAAGCATACTGAGTTGTGAAAAGTAGGTATGGTAATTCGGTAAAGAAAACCATACTGAGTTGTGAAAAGTAGGTATGGTATTTTCGTGAAGAAAACCATACTGAGTTATAGCCTTGTGAAATATTCAAGCAAATTGTGGCACCGGGCAAACGATGTACTCAATTCCGTAAGACGATCCTTAATTTGACAGGTATTTGTAAGTGCAATTGAAGCTAAATGTTGGAATAGAAGTTGATATTTGATATTGAGCTCGATTTGATAGATTCATTATTTGAGGTTGTGGTTGGCAGGAAATGTTGAATTTTTATTTGTTTATTAATGTTGTTAGAGAAATTTTGGTAAGATTTTATTATGAGCCTATGAACTTACAAAGCTTTCTGGAAGCTTACTTGTGTGTGTTTATTGTTTCTTGTAGATTGATATATATATATATATATATATATATATATGTTCAGAGGATCGGATCTACATCAACGATCAGACTATCCAGATTTACTCCGGTAGATTTTGTTAAACAACTTTTTGATTTATATGGCATGTATAAGGAGTTGGTCAGTTTGTGTGTATTCTTATGATATAAATAAGAAGTGGCAAGTACATATTCGATAATGATTAACTATTGAATTGGCTATATAAGAACGTGTTTTGGTATTGTGTATGCTTAAATGATAGTTAATGCAAAGAAATTATAAAAGAGTAAAAATTTGCAATGGAACAGTTTTTAGACAGCAGCATTGATGTGATTTTGAAAACTCACTAAAAATGGTGGAAATTGAATTAGAAGTTGAGTGAGATATAAAATTAAATATGAATGAGTCTATTTTAACATGAAAGAAATAGAGTAAGGAAAAGAGTTGTATATTTTAGATATTTTAATTTTAGTGAGACAGGGTCAAAATAGTTTTGAAATCCCTGTTCTGATTTTAGAAATTAATTAAAATTGTACAGAAGTAATTGAGAGTTATAATTTATATGTCTAGATTCCTTAGTGAGTCTATTTTCAATATAAACACACGAGAATGTTATCCGAATTCTTTACAATGAAATAATTAATTTTTAGTGAAGAGGGGTCAGAGCTATCGAATAGTGAAACAGGGGAGACTTTAAATAATAAACTGTACTAATTGGCTTAACAAAAAATTCTAAAAATTTTATGGTGAGAAGATATATGAGTCTAGTTTCAGGGAAAATTTACAGATCTAAATTTTTAGTTTCGTAACATGAGTTATAATTAAATTAGTGATGTTGCGCAGGTGGACAGTTTTATTGTGAATAATGAAATGAATTGTTTTAATTTGTTTTAGTATTTGAAAAATTATTAATGTTCCCGGTTTGGACTCGAACTGTTTCTATTGCATGATTTAGGGTCTCAAGATTTCATTTTAGGGACATATTGAATGATCGTGTGAATTAAATCTTTTAAAAAGTAAATTTTTATGCTCTGAACTAGTAAGTTAAGTTAGGTAATGCCTCGTGCTTGACTCCGGCAACGGTCTCGGGTAAGGGGTGTTACAGCCATGGAGTTGTCAAGCACTGTTAAATACAGGATTAGTGGTTTATCTGGACTAGGTGGTGCCAGTACTGGAGCATTGGACAAATACTGTTTTATCTTGTCAAAAGCCTCCTGGCATTTTTCATTCCACACATCTGGATTATGTTTCTTCAGAAGACGAAATATGGGGTCACATTTCTCGGTCAGTTGCGAAATAAACCGAGTAATATAATTGAACCTTCCTAAGAAACCTCGAACTTCTTTCTAAGTACGTGGTGGAGGCAAATCTCGAATTGCCTTGACTTTGTCTGGGTCGATTTCGATCCCTTTTTCACTGACTACAAACCCCAGAAGCTTTCCTGACCTAGCTCCAAAGATACATGAGGCTGGATTGAGTTTGAGTTGGAACTTTCTTAAGCTTAAGAACAATTTTTTTAAGACTCGCATATGTTCTTTTTCCGTCTAGGATTTTGCAATCATATCGTCAACATAGACTTCAATTTCCTTATGCATCATATCATGGAAAAGGGTCATTATGGCTCTCTGGTATGTGGCTCCCGCAATTTTCAACCCGAATGGCATTACTTTATAACAGAAAGTTCCCCATAGGATTATGAATGTGGTTTTCCTCATATCTTCAGGATACATCTTAATTTGGTTATATCCCGAGAAACCGTCCATGATGGAAAATAGTGAGTGCCCTGCCGTGTTGTCCACCAGGGTGTCGATGTGAGGCAGGGGAAAATTATCTTTCGGGCTAGCCTTATTTATATATTTATAATCTATACACATTCGTACCTTCCCATCTTTTTTAGGGACGGGTACAATATTGGCTACCTATTCTGAGTATTTGACTACATGTAGGAACCCAGCATCGAATTGCTTTTGAACCTCTTTCTTTATTTTTAGTACCACATCAGGCCTAATCCTTCGGAGTTTTTACTGAACTAGCTTGTAATTCTCTTTTATAGGAAGACGGTGAGCTAGAATATCGGTATTTAACCCAGGCATATCCTGGTCTGACCATGCGAAGACATATTTGAACTCTCGAAGCAAATCAATGAAGTCTTGTTTTGCTTCTTCAGTTATGCATGTTCCGATCTTCACCACATTTCCCTCTTCCAGGGTAACAGTCTCCACCATCTCCTTCTGAGGTAGGATTTGTTTCTCCGCCTGCTCTACCATCCTCAACAAGTCCGGAGATAGGTTACAATCTATGTTATCTTCAAAGTCATGAGATCTCTCTGAACACATATCCCATTCAAAAAGATTTTCCAAGTCCGTAGCAGAGTCACTCATGTCATTGATATCTGGGACCTATTATGAGTATCAAAGAATATACAAAGAGTGTATAAATTTAAGAATACTTGTTTGTATGGTATGATTATGCATTAATGAAAGAATGATTTGGGAAGAAAACCCATGAAGAAGAAAGAATCCAAAAATGATTATTCGTACGAAAGAATGAAAGAATCTTAAAAGAATATATTGTTCAAAATTAATTGCAAAGATATATTTCATTAAAGTCATGATGTTTAGACATATGCCCATTTTACAAAAAGTTCTCATTGTCTCTAGGCTTAAAACATCAAGTATGTTTTTAGTATTACCCTGAGAAAGCTCTAAAGACTTCAGGTATTTCTTCTGCAGTCCAATTATTGGAACACTTTTAGGTTCATAGGGACGTATCTAACATAATCCCTTTTTCATTCGCCTCCTCATGTATGGTGTTGATGTCCTTTTCCCTCGGCACACTTCTCTCGTGATGAATGATTCCTCCCGACATGAAGGTTTCAAATATGTGGGGAATTATCATGGGTTCCTATTCAATTTCCTCCCCACTTAGGCGTGCCCTTCTTCTTCCTTGCCTTTTCTCTAGCTCATTCTTTCTTTGTTTTATGTCTGGCTTATATCCTGAGTCGAAGCGATCTTGTTTTTCTTTTGGCACTGGTACCTTTATTCTTCCTTAGAGATACCTCCCTAATCCTCTTCCGGGTAAGGCCCCTTTTCTTACCATCAATTATAACCTCATCTTCATTGTCTTGGATATTTTCGACATTAGAATTTTGCTCCTCTCAAAAATAAAGGTTGCGTTCACAAACTTCAAAGATCGAAAGGAACATTCAAATGTTCAATCATTAGTTTCCATGTAAGGTGCATCATTAGCTACAGCCGCTATAATATCTTACTCGGTGTTTATTGTCACCAACCGACCCTCTGACACCAACTTTAATTTTTGGTGTAATGATGATGGTACTGCCCCGGCTGAATGTATCCATGGCCTCCCTAACAAGCAGTTATAGGAGGGCTTGATATCCATTACAAGAAAATCCACCTCGTAGACAGTTGGACCGATCAGTAAGGGTATCTCGATTCTCCTCATGACCTTTCTTTCTATGCCATCGAATGCCCTAACTATATTTTGGCATGTCTTCATATGCGAACTAGCCATAGGCAGCCTGTTAAGCATGGATAAATGTAATACATTCAATGCTGATCCGTTATCTATCAGAACTCCTGGAATGGTATACCCTTTGCATCGGGTGGTAATATGTAAAGCTTTAGTGACCCCCTACCTCCAGGTGGTATCCTATAATCGTTAAAGAAAATGAAGTTGTCGGCGCTTATGTTATTGACCAGCCGTTTTAATTTTTTGACAGAGATGTCATTGGCCACTTAGGTTTCATTCAACACTTTCATCAACGCCCTCCGATGCACTTCAGAACTTAAGAGCAAGGCTAACATGGATATGCGGGCTGGTTGCTTATGCAATTACTCCACAACACTATATTCGTTATGCTTTAGGAATTTAAGGAATTCCTTGGCTTCTTCCTCTTTCACTAGCTCAGTAATAGGTAACACAGGCTTGGCTGTTTTTTCCTTCTTTTGCTCCATCGTTATGGCCTTTCCCTTTATCGGCCTGGCTGGAGGACTTATCAAATCGTAGCGTTTCCCACTAAGCGTATAAGAACCTATGCCGTGATCCTCTTTTGCAGTACTGGCTGAAATTTCCTTTCCTTGGACGGTTGTGTTGCACTCATAGTTCCACGAGACTTTCTTGTTATCTTTGTAAAAGAAGTCTGCGGGCTTCTTAATTATTATCTTTGGTATTATTGGTACTCTCGCCTCGTTGTTCCTTGGTCAGGAGATGATGACCACAGGATGGTTTACTATCGAAACTTTTGCTGTTGGTTCTGACACGCATATGCTTCCTCCTTCCTCGACTTCTTCATAAAACTCCACTTCCTTATCGTCCATCATGCCCTGAACTAATGCTCTGAATTCTGTGCATTTCTGGATCTCGTGCCCCTCTTTGTGATGGAACTCACAAAAATTTATCGTTTCCCTGTATCTCTCTTCTAAACTCGAATTGATTGTCCCCTTTCTGGCATTTTCCTCCAGACTCATTTCAAAGGGGTTCTTACTTCAGCAATACCTGCCTTGATTTTCTTCTCCATGTTCTCACTTATCATGTTTACCCCTTTATCGGTATGGTTAGGTAATGGATTTTCCACACCAGGCTGATCAGCCTTTCAACCATGTTGATCAGCCTTTCGACCAACTTCTTGAAGGCTGTGCAATTTTCTATTGAATGCCCCGTAATTCCCGCATGATAGTCGCATTGTACAGTCGCGTCGTTCTATTTAGGGTACGGAGGTTGTATGGGCTTTAAGTAGAAAGAGGAAACAATGTGTGCGTCGAACAAACTTTGATACAATTCCCTGTATGGCATTGGAATTGGCGTAAACTGGGGTTTCTCAGCTTTTTGTCTTATGCCTGACTCTTGTCTTGATGAACCCTGTTGGTTAGTAGCCACCTTTCTCGGTTGGTTCACCGTGATCGATTTTAAGTAACCCTGGTTATAAGTGCTCATGTTGTTCACCTCATTTTCCTTTTTCTTCGGAGCCGCCTTTCGGTTACTTTCTCTAGCCTCGATCTTCCCACTCCTTATGGCGTTTTCAATCATTTCTCCATTTATAACTATGTCAGAGAAGTTTTTTGTGGCACTTCCCAACATATGTGTAATAAATGGTGCCTTCAGTGTATTAATGAAGAACATTGTCATCTTCCTTTCCAAGAGCGGTGGCTGGACTTGAACAGCAACCTCCCTCTACCTTTGTGCGTATTGCCTAAAACTTTCATTAGGCATCTTCTTTATATTTTGCAGGGTGATTCTATCAGGGACCGTATCTGCTACAAGACTGTATTGCTTCATAAATGCTTGTGCTAGGTCCCTCCATTAACTAATCTTTGTACGGCTTAATTGATTGTACCACTTAGATGCTACCTCTGTAAGGTTATCTTGAAAGCAATGTATAAGCAGTTGGTCGTTGTTAACGTATCCAGTCATATGCCTACAAAAAATAGTAATATGAGCTTCAGGACAACTAGTCCCATTGTATTTCTCAAATTCTAGCATTTTGAACTTATGGGGGAGTACCAAATCCGGGACCAAACTCAAATTTTTAGCATCAATCCCCTGGTAATTCTCACTACTTTCCATAGCCCTGAACTTTTCTTCGAGCCATTTACATCTTTCCTCCAGCTGTTTTGGCAATTCTTCCTTGGTTTTCTCCTTTTCAGCCACTTCGTCAAAATCAGGGACAATGAGATTGGTAGGGTTCTCTCCGGAGTTAAAACCTAATACGGTTTAGAAGTTCATTAGAATTGAGGTGGCAGCTTGAAACCGTTGAGGCCTAATTGTGACAGAAGACCTGCGTGGGTGTTCCTCAGCTTGGGGCTATACATGTGGAGGAGTAAAGCCTGGAGGGTAGAGGGGTCCATCATTATCTCCTTCTTCAATATTAACCATGGGGTCCTTTCCTTTGTCATTTCCCCCAGCCAACAGCTGTGTTAACTGAGTCATCATGTTCTTTTGAGACTCCATCATCTTTTCCGCCAAATCTTGCTAAATTTTTTCTAACCGCTCTTGCATTTGGTCTTGCATCTCCTTTTGGAGCTGTTCGAGCCTTTCCAATCTTTGATCCATGTTTTTCGATTTTGCCTGAGTACCGTAAGGGTGTTGGTTTTCCAAATTAACTGAAATAATTCTATTTAATTAGGGTATTTTAATGGTTGTTAATGCATATGATGCGATGCAATGCATGAAATGAATGCAAAAAGGCATCAATTCTAATTCAATTTCATTTTGAAAACTTTACTAGAAAACAAACTTTTTTACATAAGATGGATTACAGATACGGCTTAGCCCTAATGCTCAGAACTCTAATCTTCCCAAGTAACGAGGCTAACTCCTATCCTCGACTTGATTCTAATTCATACTTCACGCTCAGCATATCAGCTTGCACTGCCAAAGTCTGCAGGTGATTAGCTACCTCTCAGATTTGAACCACGGCTTCTCCCATAATATGATCTCTACTTCTAACTTAGTTCTGAAAATAGTGAAGCAACTCATTCTGACGATCTTCGTTAGCTTCTAGGTACTCCATCCAGATCTCACAATTTTGCAATGTCGTTTCTAACTCTTCTATTCTTTCTTTCATGTTCTCAATTTTCCTCAAGCTTGCTCTCAATTCCATTGCAGAATTTTGATTTCGATACCGATGGAGAGATCCTTTTAACTCAGCCACTCTATCCTTTAGTTCACATTTTTCCTTTCGGTTCTCTGACAAACTCTTCTCTAGAGACTCATTTCGTACCTGGACCTCTTGGAATTTCCTTTCCCATCTATCAGCCTTATTCTTTTCTTCTTGAATCTCTTCATGCCACTGCTCCAAAGTTTTTCCCAACTCGACAGTTCCCATTGATAAGCGCAGCTTCTTATAATCTGTCTTCAAGCTATCTAGATCCTCTTCGACTTTAGTTTTCCCTTTTTTAATCTTTCTGCCTCGAGTTTCTAAACATCCGCATCTAATCTCAAGTTAATCTTTTCTTTTTCCATTTGCTCTATCTTTTTTTCTATCGACTGACTGTTTTCGTAACTCGGCTCGTGAATATTGTCATTGATTCTTCTAACCCACCATTCATTATACTCAGGAGTTGTCATTGGACCCACGGCTAATCTCTTCATCCGACGAGTCTGGTTCTATATATTGGACATTTCTTGAATTTTTATTTTTGTAACTATCACCTTTGTATGAGAATTCACACTCGGCTAGTCCATGAGTTGTGGGTATAAACTGTCTTGACCTACACTGCCTAAGCACTAGCAACGGGGCATAACCAACAGCTCCCCAAATTCCCAGCAAGGGAACCCAGTCAAAATCGCCGCATCGATACAAAATCTCATCTGGAAGCAACCACGGGGATCTCCATTCGACGTACTCTTCACGTAGATTCTGTAGAATTACCATCCACTTCTCCTCCGAGATGTCATTCTTCATCGGTGTAGCTACTATTTCTTTCAGTGGTGAATAATTTTCAAAGAAGATCCGATACGAAACCTTATCAACCTTCCAAAAGTGACTGTGAAACCATGCGAGTAAAAGTTGCGCACATCCGACGAATCTGCCTTCACCCGCTCTCTGGCAGGCATTTAGCGACCTGAATGTTTCTGTCAAAATTGCAGGGACTGGTGTAACCCTCTTATCAAGTCGGTCAAACAAGTTAGTAACTGCCTCATCAATATGTCCCAAAGCCTTGGGGAATACAACTAAGCCGTATATGCTCAAAGCAAAGACATCTATCCTCTTCTTCGTATCTGGGCGTGCTAAAATTATATCTTTCAAATTCTTCTAAGGAATGCACTTGCTATCTCCTTTCTATTGGATTTGAGCTGTAACCCACTGCTCACTCATCCCAGTTATGTTCATCAGCTTTTTTTTTAAGAAGGTCGGTATATTTACAGCTCTCGAGTAGACTCTATCGACTTGAATTTTTAATCATCGAAGTAAAGCCATGTATTCTTCTACCTTAGGCACTAAGTCGACTTTTCCGAACGTGAAACAACTGTAGGCAGGGTTCCAAAACTGTATGAGAGCCCAAAACAGACGTTTGTCTACCTTCATATCTAGCAGATACGACAAACCTCTTAATTAGAATAGAATATCTGCCTAACTTCATCATTCCACTGACCCCAAATTTCTTTCAACTATTGCAAACTGTTCTGAGTTATACTAATACGGGTAAAGTCTCACAATTCTAATATATATCCCTTAGCCAAACTATCACATTTCTCATGCTGTGTCATTTCTGACCAAGCTTGGACGACCGCATTATCTTCCACCTTATCAAGAAATCTATTTTCCATGACAAGCTTTGTATATAGCAACCGAATATGAACTAACACCTTTTATGATAAAATGCCATGTAGTTGAAATGTCATACATCCAAAGTAAAACACAGAAAGTCAGTATCCGACATAAATATACAATCCAAGATAATCCAAGAATAAAACACATATTCGGGTATCTAATAAGGCTAGGGTGTAGTTCTACCTAGGGTAAGTTCCTAAGGTTCACTACATGCGGTTTGGCTTTTAGGGCAAAGGTACCCGAACCGACAGATTCCTCGATCATCACCCATTGTAGGCTCATATAGACCGAGTTCAGTTCAGGGGAATACATTTCCCTATGGCCATGCGGAGATAAAAATCTCACGAAGACATAGGTCGAATGTATCCCGGAAGCGATTCACTATCCCATGCGGAGGTGAAAACCTTACGAAGGCGTAGTTTCTCACTCCCACTTAAAAGGGTAAGATTAACCGATCATGCAATGCAATATGCAGAAAGATACCAAAACTTAAACCAACACAACAATTATAAACCACAATGATAAAGATTGTAATAAAGACAGATGAAATGCAACGAAAGGATCGTACATTTAAACCAAGTTTTTTATTTTCGACAAAAAGATAAAAAGTAATCAACTTGTGGCTTGACTCGCTTATTTTGGTTCCCTAGTGGAGTCGCCAAGCTGTCGTAACCATTTTTTTGTAAAACGGGGTCGACTTGGATTTTGAAAAAAATGAAAACGAGAGTCGCCACCAATCCTTTTTGATGAGGTGTGATCGGATCACCTCAAAAAGTAGTTTTTAATAAACGATTTGATTTTATTAAAACAACGATTTTGGTCCACGAAATTTAAAAAAATAGGTTCGGGAGTTGGTTACGTATGAGGAAGGATTAGCACCCTCGTAACTTCTAAAATTGGTACCTAGTTGATTAATTAATGTCTTAGTGTTAAAGACTGAAAATTTTAAAGAGATTTAAAATACGATCCTTTATTGAAATGTTGAAAATTTTCAGGAAAATGGCATATTTTACGTTAATCGAGAAAGAGGATTATATCCAGTAAGTTAAGACACAATGTCTTGAATTCCCGATGCACGAATGAATGCCAAAAATTTACTTATTTAAAATATATTTAGCTATCTCGGATTTTAAAAAAGGGATCATGCCCAGTAAGTTAGGACACGATCTTTTCTTAATTCCTGAGATCGTTTAAAACTTGAGAAAAAAAAGGAATCATGCCCAGTAAGTTAGGACACGATCTCTTCTTAATTCTCGAGATCACTTAAAACTTGTTTGAAAATACTCGTATTTGGATTTGTCGAGAAAATCGAAACCCGTAAGTTAAGTGCGACTTTTCAATTCTTAAAATACAAAGTTTAACTTATTTTAAAGTCGTGATTTATACCTTAAATAAAGAAATAAAACACAATGTCAATATGGGTAGCAAGACAATAATAAATACGATGATGTAAACATAACGCGAGCAACCACAACAAAATAATAAATAAATAAATAAAAGATGACAAAACAATTATACATGAAATAATAAACAACTAGGGCTAAAACATTTCATAAAAATAATAATGAACACATAAATAAATAAATAAAAGATAAAACAATAATAACAATACGAAAATAAATAAAAATATAAAAGTAAAAATCTATTTATGTATATTTATATATAACAAAGTTTAAAATGAAAGAAAAGATATAAATAAGTAAAAATAATATTAATATTAATAGTAGAATAACAAATAATCTAAAGTTTTAAAAAGAAAAGATATATATATATATATAAATAATTATATAATAATAATATATAATAAGACAAATATATTTAAAATTTAAATAAGTAAATATAAATAAAATATAGTAATAGAAATACTTTGAAGGTATAAAAGGACATAATAAATAATAAATAATAAAATGATATAATAAGATAATTATATACACAAAGAAAATTGCATATATATATATAATAAAAAATAAAGCTAAAATTAATACAAAACTAATTAATATATTAATACAATAGTAACGAATAAATAAAAGGAAAATAAAACTAATAATAATAAATAATAATAATATCAAATTATTAGTTTTAATAATAAAATAACCAAAATACAAACAAAGGGCTAAATTGAACTTAAAAAATAAAATTCGGGGTCAAATGACAAATAAATTAAAGGAGAAGGACCACGTTGAATGCGCGAATAACAATGAGGGACCAAATGGGCAATAATCGAGAGAAAGATGAAATTTTGTGGCAAAATTGAAAAATAAAAACAAGATAGGACCCAATTGTAAACAGCCTCAAAAGCGGAAGGACTACGAGCGCAAATAACCCTTTTTATCCTAGGCGGTTCGGTTCGGGTCGGGTCGATTCGATTCAGGTCAAAACGACGCCGTTTTAAGCATTTTGGAGCTGGGTCAAAATGACACCATTTTAGCTCTCTATATAAGTTAAAAAGTTTCAAAAAAATCATTTTACTCTTCCTTCTAAAAAAAAAATCCTCTCTTTCCTCCCCACTCTCCAAAACAATCCGGCCATGGGTCTAGTGAGGGCTCCGGTCGTAGCCACCGCACCAGACGCCGGTCATCGGTGCCGGCGCCGCCGTATACGGTGATCGGCGAAAATAAAATAGTTCCTTTTTAAGCGCCTTTTCGCGAGGAGTCCGATTTTGAGGCTAGGAGCGCCGAGATCTCAGCCAATCGGGCCGAAAGTGAGAAGAACCTTTCGGTTCTCTCCTTTAACCACCACCAAAATAGGTAAAATCTAACCCCCTCTTTGTATTTTTTTTATATATTTTTGTTAAAATGTATTTGTAAAGCATAAATAAGTAAAATAAAATAGAACGAAGGTAACAAACGAACTAAAATTAACACCTTTCGAAAAATTTCTTTCTCTGCTTTTGATTCACTAAAGTCTGTCTTCAAAAAAATATTACAGAAAAGGTTCGGCTTTTATAGCCGATTTATTTCAATTTTTTTTGCTTGCGTGTTTGTTTCGTTTTGCAGGGTTAGAGCAGTGGAGTCAGTGGCGACGTGACCGTGGTAGCAATGGCAGAAGGCGGCGGTGGCAGAAGACCAAAAGTCAGCAGATGCGGCACTAGGTTTCTGAAACCCTAATTTGACTAATGGGTATGTTGGGCTAGAATAATAGGCCTTGCGTTTGGGCTGCTGTAGCTGTTTTGGATTGGGTTTGTTTGGGCTAGTAGGTTATTGGGCTGTTATAAATGGGCTAGTGCTGTAATTAGGCTAATTGGACTGTTTTTATTTCTGGTACGGGCTCGGGTAAAATTGGGCCACTACAGTATTGTATAAGATTCTTTTTTATCCAATGTTTTCTATTATCTTGTAGTTATAGTGGATATGACTAAATTTATAGTTGAGTCGGGTTAAACCCTTAAATGGTGACAAAGCTTTTCCAATATTATTTTTTCATCCACAAAGTCAAACCTGAGATATTACTTAAAAGATACCAAACTCCTTATCATTTGATCCAATAGACAATAAATAGTACAGGATAAGACTTCACTTTTAGGGTTGCCCACATTGAATATTTATAATAGTTGTTAATATACCATTTGTTGGTACTTAAGTTTGACTTCAATGTTTAATTTAGTACCCAGACCAAATGACATTATATGGCTGAATAAATATTTGACACATGTGCTCTAGTAAAATGTAGGTTATAAATTGAACATTGAAGCCAAATTCAAGTACTTAAGTGGGACAAAAGGAAACTCAGGTATCAAGTTGAAAAACTCAAGTACCAAAATGAATATTGAAACCAAACTCAGGTACCAAAATATATATTAAATCTTTAAAAGACAATTTGTAAAAGGTAATTCCGATTCACTATTTTTTAATTAAAAGAATAAATTTGACGAAATGAATAAGTTAGAAGTTTTATAGAGTGATGGTCTAAGTTTTATTGGCACAAATTCAGATTATGTTCATTTCATCTCTCACTCTTAATAGTGTATAAATAATAAATTAAATGTTGACTTCACGTTAAAATTCTTAAAATATATATAAATAATTAGACATTTTAAAGGTTAATTTACATTAATAATGATTAACCGTTGATGTCACTTAATTCCGTGACTATATATGAATCTATACATTTTACATCATCAATTTATTAAATATAAATCTTTATTAATAGGGTTAATTGTAGTAAATATCTTCAAATTATGGATTAAATTTTAACTTGGTGTTCCAATTTAATCCTTAAACTAATTACTGTTCTAATGGGGCCCTTCCATTAGTTTAGTCATTGGCTTTGGCATTAGATTCCAACTTTAATTTAAGGCATAATGATTTATTTAACCCTCAAACTTTATAAAAATATTATTTCAGTTCTCTATTTAATTTTTTTATCTCTTTTAGTCAACTTGTATTTTCATCAAATCACTCCAAAATAGATGAAAAAGTTGCACATTTTAAACTTTGTTGATGTGGCAATAAATAAATTTTTTAAAATACTTTTAAAAATTAAAAATCAATAAAAGTATTAAAATATAAAATTAAATTTTAAAATTAATTAAAAATAACATGTCATCCACGTGACAATCCATATATATAAAATAATTTAACAAAGAAAATGTAAGTTTAATAGCTAAAATCGACAAAAATTAAATGAAGAGCTAATTTTAAAAATAATTTCAAGTTAACATTTAACACCAAAATTAATGGTTCCACTAAACAAAAAATGGTTTCAAATTTAAAAAATCAATTTAAAAATCTGAGGGGGTGGTAATTAACCCATTGCTAATTTCCAAGATAAATTTAGGCAAAGGCCTATGTTGATAAAATAGGGACAGAAAAAAGAGGCTAAGTATTTGAAAATAATAAATATCCACTAGAAAATCAAATCTTAGTACCATTGTCAGACACCACATGTTTTCACCCAAGTAAAACCTATCATAATCAAATCCAAATCAAATCCAGGATTCTATATATCTATTGTCCTTCAATTTTCCTCTCTCCACTCATGGTTCGTGTTTATGAGTTGAGTCGGGTCAAATTTAGATTAGGTTTATTTAAGATTTTAGCCTCGTTTGTTAAGTTTGGGCTCAGTTCAACTCGAAAAATAGATTTAAAATATTATTCAAGTTTAATCCGGATAAAAATGCTAAACCCAGACTTGGCCTGACTCGTCATTATTAATTTTTTATATAATTTTTAAATATATATAATACATAAAAAATACTAAAAAAATTTAAAAAATTTCTCAACTAATTAAAAATAAATTAAAAAATATGTATATTTAAATAATACTAAGATAAGTGCAACTTAACAAGTAAATGCCTCAAAAATAGTAACAAAATAAACAATAAAACAAAAGTTATACAATATCCTAACAATAACAACAAAATTATAGCAACATAATAATAAAATGGTAACAAAATTGTGAAAAAAGAGAGAGAAGAAAATAGCAACAAAACAATAAAAAAAGTAAAAACAATAATAGTTTTTTTTTTCATATTCAGGCCGAGCTGGGCTAGGCTCGGGCCAAAAAAGTTTTACCCGATGCCTTGATCGTTTTCTAAATAGGCCTTATTTTTTTTACCCAAACTCATTTTTTGATCCTATACTTTTACCCAACCCCTCCCACTTTTTGGGCGGACCTTCAGGCCGGGCCACTCAGTTCTAGTTCCAACCATTTAAAGCTCTACTCACCTCTTATATTCAAACTATAATTATATAATTTTAATTTGGGTTAATATTGAAATTAAACAAAATATTGTTTTATAACCATAAAAATAAACTTAAATTTTCTTTTACATTTTAATTCATTAAATAGAAATTCTAATTTAATTTATTAATTTTTAATATTTATAATTTAAATTGTTTTTAATTATTAAAATAAAATATTTGAATTTTTTCATTAAATTATGTTTTCAAATTATCAAAATTAACATTGAGCAGTAAAATTTAATTGAAAAATCAAAGTTTGTGACAATATTTAATAATATTCAAGGTTTAGTACTACAATTCAATCACTTAAGAGTTAAATGACAAATTTACTCATATTTTCAAAATATGATGACAAATATAAATGAAAATAAAGTATAGTAACAAATTTCAAAATTCACCATAGTATAATGGTAAATTTTCACTTTAAACCTTTTAGTTTAATAAACTGGGTAAAAATCTCTCAAAAAAATGGGTAAAAATATCATGGAGTCACCTGTATTAGGAGTTGGATTGCATTATGTCCCTTTTTGTAACATCTTATTTTCAGTGAAATCGAAACAGTGGTTTCGGGACCACAAATCCGAGTTTAGAAGAAAAATTATTTTAATATTATTTCACGGTCTGCATTAAGATTAAAATATTGTATGAAAATTTTGTAAAGCAATTTTACCGATTACATGTTTAATTTGATAAAAAGGACCAAATTGCACAAAGTGCAAAAGTTGAATTCTAGTAGCTAAATGGATCAAATAGTTATGAAATTCAAAATTTAATGTCCTTATATGGCAAATAGACCATTTAGAGGAGTTATTATATAAGGATAATTATTCATCATTGGAAATTTAAGAAAAGAAAAAGGTTAAATTGGAAAGATGATAAAATAAAAGATGATAAATGAATTAAATAATAAAAATATCATCATTTTCATCATCTTTCCAAAATTAAAAACATGGAAACCCTAGTTATGGGAGCTTGAAGTTAGCAAGCTTTTTTTTGCTTAATTAGGTGAGTATTCTTTTCCGTTTTTAATGGTTTTTATGTTTTCGAGATCGTAATAGCTTAATTTAGCTATCTCGGGGATTAATTTGCAAAGTTATCAAAGTATTAGGGTTTTGTCATGGACGAATATGCATGAATTATGAAGATTTATGGTAGAAAATAAAATTTTGTTGATAGATAAACAACTTTTGTAAAGGGAATTTTGATGAAATTATAATTTAGGGACTAAATTGAAAAAATGTAAACTTTATGAAAAAATTAAATTTTGTGAAATACATGGGCTGCTATTGTTACATGTAAAAACCGGCTAGGCTTGGAATAAGGATTAAATTGCATGAATTTCAATTTCCGAGCCTAAGGAAGAAATTGTAATTAATTAAAAGTATAAGGACAAAATGGTAATTTTGCCTAAGATATGAAATTGAATTGAATATAAATTTATGTTAAATTCATTCGAATAGATTCGGATAAACCAAATACGAAGTTAGATCGTGGAAAAGAAAAAGTGTCGAATTAGTAGATTTTGCGTACACGAACTCTTGTCGAGGTAAGTTCGTGTAACTAAATTGTATATTTACATTTTTTAAATTGAATGTTATGTATATGAAATGTATGAGCACCATATATATGAAAATAGTCACATATCCGACAATATCTGACAAATATTAAGTCCCGTTTGAATAAATGAAATTCGATGGATATAGGGTTCCCGAATTGATTGTGGCCCTGCATGTATTGCGGGCACACCACAGCTTGAAAGAGCGTCCCGTTATTAGCTCTCATGAGCATTATGATATTTGGCTCTCACGAGCTTCTCGTTATATGGTTCTTGCGAGTTTCCTGGTAATAGCTCTTTGGAGCATCCCGATTGGTTGTGATCCTGCATGTGTTGTGGGCACACCACAGCTCTTATGAGCGTCCTGATATATGGATCTCCGGAGCTTCCCGATTAAAGGCTCTTTCATGAGCTTCCTAATTAATTTGCTTTTCGGAGCTTCCCGATATTGGCTTGCTTGAACCTTCCCGTTATTGGCTTTTATGAGCTTCCCGTTAATGGCTTTGTGGAGCTTCCCGTTACATGGCTCGCATGAGCTTTCTGTTTATATGTTCACATGAGCATTCCCGAATATGAATTAATGGATTACAGTTTTGTACACTTCATGTGTACTACTCGTGTATCCATCGATACTTTAAATGATTCAAAGGGAGAAATTCTGATTTGAAACAACATGAGTACAAAATAAATTGTTACCGTATATGCCTGAAATACATGAAAGTGATAATATTTGACATGTTGAAAAATGGGATGAAAGATACATGTGTATGAAACTTGCTTGATGACTATGTACATTTGTGAATATGAATTGTTATAAGAATCTCATGACTAACATGCTTGATGAGGATATGTGTTTAGGCATTTGGCCAAAATGGTTTGAGCATGTTTAGTTTACTTACCTTATGTGGGAAATGATGGTAAGTTTAATTCTATGTTATATGAACTTACTAAGCTTTAAAAGCTTACTCGATTTATTTTACCTGTTTTATAGTAATTCGAAAGCTCGAATTGGTTCGAAGCTAGTCAAAGCAACATCACACTACCCTTCAGCTCATTTCGGTATATGTAACAAACTAAATTTTGGTTATAATGGCATGTATGGGCTAAATTTGGCCAATGGTGGCATGAATGTGTTTGGTTGAAATTAGTCATTGGTATGACTTGTAATTGGTGTGTCTTGATATGAAAAAAATGGCCTTAATATGTTGATATGTGTTTGAAATGGATAAATGATGGAAATCGTATTAGCATGGTGATGATTAGTTTGTGATAGTATAAATTTGGTAAAATATGTCTATATGTAAGTATGGTTATTTTGGTAAGTTCGGATAATTGAACATATGAGTTGATATGTCATGTATAAGACTTAGTTTTGGCTTGATTTGAATATTTTATATTGGCTTGTAAAAGTGTTAAAGTGTTAATATAGGTGGAAGATAAATTGGGTGAGAAATGTGGCCTTGGGAATGACCTATTTTCGTCCACACGGTCAGAGAGACGGGCATGTGTCTCAGCCGTGTGTGACGCATGGCCTAGCACATAGGCGTGTGGTTTAGCCGTGTGTCCCCTGCATCTTTAAAATTTCAAAACAGATTGATCAAAAATTTTCACACGGCCTGACACACGGGCGTGTGGCTTAGCCATGTGACCCCTGCACCTTATTAATGCAAGTCAGTATGCTCACACGACCTAGCACACGGACATGTGGCTTGGCTGTGTGACCCAAGTCAGTGAGCTCATAAATTTGGACACGGGCTGGGACACGACCATGTGTCCCTATTTCGAATGCCCACATGGCCTGCCCACACGGGCGTGTGTCCCTTGCACCTTTGATAAATTTTGATATTTTTCAAAAAATTTTCTGAGTACTCGATTTAGTCCTGACTTATTTCTAATGTGTATTTTAGGCATCGATGGCTCATATAAGGGACAATATGATTGAATTTTCATTTGTTTCTGATATGAATGTCAGATGATATGAAATGTTTGTTTTTTGATTTGTAAATTTTGGTAATGCTCTGTAACCCTGTTCCAGCGACATATTCAGGTTAGGGGTGTTACACTTTTACTAAAAAATGAGCAAAATAGTCCCTATACATTAGATCAAGGAGCAAATTGATTCTTTTTTTAAAAATTACATCAAAATCTATTGTTAAAATCTGATCATTGTATGACAGCACAAGGTATATATGACACGCCATGTGTCACTTTATGATTATTTCGTCAACCACAGAAGTTTTTAACAGTACAAATAGATAAAATTTCTAACATAAAGGACCAGTTTGCTCTTTGATTTAATGAACAATGATTATTTTGTCCATTTTTTAGTAAAATGGGCAAAATACAAATTGACTCCTAGTGCAGGGCCTCCATAATACTTTTACCATAAATTTGAAGATTAATTCGATATTTGAAAGATTTTCAAAAAGAAATATTAGATTTTAAAAATGGGTTTGGTTAAAAAATATTAAGTTCATTTAAAATATTGATTTAGCTCTAGTTTTAATATTCAAAGCATGAGTTTACTTCTGTTTGACTCATTTTCAAGTTTATAGTATGTTGTTTTATTTTATATTTTGTGCGTTGTATAATTTATATCAAATGAAAATTAAATATATTGTATAATAATGTAAATAATAAAAAGAGTTAATTGCACCAAACATTCCAAAACCATGACCTCATTCTAAATTGGTCTCCAAACTTTAAAATGTTCTAATTACATTTCCAAATTGCTGAGTATATATCAATTAGGTATTTCAATTGCTAAATTTGTTAAGGCTTAATAACTTATTTGACCCTCTGACTTTACACAAAAAAATCATTGTAGCTCTCCATTTAATTTTTCGCCTCTTTTAGCCTTTGAACTTGCATTGTTTATCAAATTGCCTCGAAGTGAATGAGAAAGTTAACGTTTATTAATTTTGTTGATGTGACATTCACGTGGCAGCCCACATATATGCCACATTGACAATTAATTATTTTTAAAAAATTAAAAATTAAAAATTTATATTTTTATACTTTTTAATAAATTATAATTTTACATTTTTTAATTATTTTAATAATTTTTAAAATTTTTTAATTTTAAAAATTAAATAATTGTTGATGTGATAGTCTACTTGTATGCCACGTAAGCAAAGTTAACAGATGTTAACTTTTCATCTATTTTTAAGTGATTTGATAAGCAATATAATTTTAATAGTTAAAAGATGTGAAAAATTAAAGGATAAACTACCTAAATAGTTACTCTGAAATTACTGTACTCCTATTTTGGTCACTTTGTTTTTTTTTTTTTTTTGTCAATTTTAGCACTACCGTTAAGAACCATTCTTGTTTTGGTCACTCCTCTGTACTGTTGACTGTACAGTCATTTGTGTATATATTTTCCCATGTATTTAAATTTAATTTCAAAAAATTTAAATTAGGTAGCATGGAACGACGGCGTTTCATTCCCTAAAAAAGCGAGAAAAAAACATAAAGTTGGGTAAAAAGATATTGACATAGCTTTGGGGGGAAATTAATCCCTATGGGTCCTTAAACAATAACCAATTTAAAATAATGTAAAATGATTTTCTTTTGGGAAATTAATTTAATGATGTGTAAATATATACACACGTGGCGGTGCAATTAGCATTATGTGGCCGTACAATCAGCATTCTATTTGGTTTTTAATGGAGGAATGACTAAAACATGAACATTTCTTAATGACGGTGCTAAAATTGACAAAAAAAAAGTTTAGAGTGACCAAAACAGGAATATGGTAATTTTCGAGTGACTATCTGGGTAGTTTACTCAAAATTAAATAGAGGGCTAAAATAATTTTTTTTGTAAAGTTAGAGGGTCAAATAAGTTATCATGACATTCGTTAGTTACATGTCAAATTTTATGTGGGATAATCTAAAATAAAAAGATTAAAGAAAAGTAAAATATTTCCACGTAACTATTGTAAGTAAGCAAAATAAAACTATTAAAAGAGATACTGAACACTAAAGCTTCTATAAAAGTTTTCAAAATCTTAAAATCAATATTTTATAACATTCATTTTCACAGTATTTATTCTTCTTTAAATTTTTATTTTAAATTATGTCACATAAGATTTAACATATCGTTTAACAGTTAAATTAACAAATTTAGTAACTGAATGACTTAATTGATATAACATTAATAGTTTGGAGATATAATTAGAACATTTTAAAATTTGGTGACCAATTTAAAATTAATATCATAGTTTGGGAATATCTGGTGCAATTAACTCTATTAAAAATATGTTAAGTTATTTATATTTAAAATTTTAATAAAAATATATATTATGATAGTAAAAGAAAATATATAATTTCTAAGTATTACATAAAAATATATTAAGGGACCTAAATGTGTTCATATTAATCATTGATAAATATAGGCAATTAAGACAAAATTTAACTCATATTTTAAATCGAATTAAGTATCGATATGATTTACTCAAACTAAACACAAATCGATCTAACTCATAAATACTTTTATTTTAATCGTATTAAAATAATTGAAAATAACATAAATGATATATAAATATATTAAAATTTACAATAAATAGATTATAAATATGAAGTATCATGTCTGACCATATTTTGGACTTCCTATGTCGGTTCTGAGTGTACATCTTAGGTAAAGTGTATAGGTCGAAGGCTAGTAAAACAGTAGATAGTCAACTTGGGTTGACTGCTTATATTACAGTACAGCCGATTTGGAATTATCTCCAGTGGTGGAGACAGGGTCGGCCCCTTTAAAAATGTAAAATTTCAATTTAAGCCCTTTATAATTTATAAAATTTTAAATTAGTAATAGTAAAAATTACATTTTAGTCTCTTAAAAATGATAAAATTTAATTTAATCCTTTAAAATTTATAAATATGTAGACTATTAAAATGATGAAATTATATTTTATTATCGTAAAAATATATAATTTAATTATGCTCCCAAAATAATTTTTAACTTCGCCATTGATTATCTTCTGTATAAGAAGCATGGAGGAAGGTGAAAAACACCATTACATCATTAGAAGTATTCATGAGTGAAATTAAATTTATGAAAATAGTATTAATATTATAATTAATTGGTTTAATTTAGTTGGACTTGAAATATAATTAGGTGGTACTAAGATCTCTAACTTTAAAATATATATATAATTGTATTTTAATCCTTCCAAAAGTTATAAATTAATGTTTGTTCAAATTGTGTTTTGATTCTTTCGAAAATTTATAATTCAATGTTAACCTCTCAACATAAAACTTATGACTTTGCCATTAAATATAACCTTTAAATATCATTCAAGACTACTTATATTTATAAATGGTTAACCCGAACTTGATAATTAACAGTAATTTCTCTCATAATTGTACTACTGATTAAAGGAAGGTTAAATGCCCGATGATACGAGTCACAAAGGCCCAATTCAAGCTCAAGGACGTGATAGACCCAAATTACCACAAGACCCAATAACGATGTCAAAGGCCAGACAAATGCGTTCAAAACTAAATGGAACCATTCAAGAATTTGTTAGCAAGGCCTTAGATGCGTACACGAAATGCGTACACGAAAGAAAAAGAAAATCAAGATTCACTTTCTTGTTTTCAAGAAAATCAAGACACTGAATCTTGGTCCAATTTTGCTGTTTGGAGCGATTTCAAGAATCAAGAAAATCAAGATTTCAAATCTCGGAAATCTTGGTCCGAGAAACCGAATCTTGCAGCTAAGGCGCATTGGATCTCCGTTATGAGCATCAACGAACCAATTTCGGTAGGAGACGGACTACAAGCCCAAGTTCCTGAAGGCAATGCCCAATAAGATGTTCCATGCCCAACCAAGAAGTTCAAATCATACTTAGTTGAAAATCAGGCCAAATTATTAAAGTGGCCCAATTTGTAAAGTTTTATTTTTAAATACTTAGTTTAAAATTTTATTTTTATTCCTATGTAAAAATTCGGCCCAAGAAGCCCATTAAAAGCCTTGGCCGAATTTCCCTTGAAGTTAATTAGGTTTTTTTTTTTTTAGTTTTCCTAATAGGGTTAGGAAATAGTTTGAAGGCCTATATTAAGGCTTGGCCGGCCACCCTTAGAAAAACACCTTGAATTACATTAAATTTTCAGATTTGTTTGTGAGTGAAAATTCTCTTTGAGTTCTCTAAGAATTTTCTCTTGAGTTTTCTTTAGAAGTAGTTTTAACAATCTTTTAGATTGTGGGAGCCATCTTCAGCCTTCTTCTTGCCATTGTTCTTCATTGGAGGGAAGATTAGAGCCGTTTGAAGGGAGTTGTGAAATCTTTCTCGATTTCAAGGCTTCTTAGGACTTTATCTTTATTTTTCTTGCTGTTCAATCTTTTTAATTTTCTGCTTGTGTTGATTTCATTATCTAACTTGTTTAAACTCTCTTGTTGCGTCTCCAGCCCCGTTCAACCTTCAAGAATCTGTTCGGCACCAACATTGGACAACAAGAAACGTTTTGATTTCACAAAACCCCTCTTTATTGCCGTCCAAACCCTAGATCTAATTGATTTCGTGATCTACTGAGTTTTTTTTTGAAATTAACTTACTATTTTGTGTTCTTCTTTTCAGATTCGGCTGTTTGGAACTTATCTTGAATTCAATTCCGTGTTCTTAGCTTCCAAGATTAGCTATTCCTAAGTGTTTTTAATTATTGGCTGATCTTTTATTGATTTGGGTATTTTCGTTTTAGATGTAATTGATTCTAAATTAGTTTTGCTGTTTCGTTTCAGATCCGAGTCGTCTATAGCTTTCGTAGGAGTTTCCCATGACTTGACAACTCGATCTTGGTCCGCGCGCAACCCTCTATCATTTGGTATCACCCGATGTTATGCTCTTTATATTACGTTTGGTAGGAGTATTATTATTTTTATATGTATTAGTATATGAGTCAACAATAGACTAATTACAATTGGTAATATTAAGCCACTCATATGACTTATTTGTTGTAAAGCGAATGAATTTTTCTTTGTTTATTTTGAAGGATGTCATGTTTTTTTTGCAAGAATTTTACCCATCCTTCTAATTTCAAGTTTAGATTTATACTAATTATTTTAACACATATGTATCATTATTGATGTACTTGGGAACATCAGTTGGGGATTTATTTGAATTGCAAAGATCTTTGCCCAAACCTTTTATGGCTTCACCATTAAAAATATTTTATATGAGAAATTATTTGATACACTATTAGTGGAGTTTTTATTCCACAAGTAAAATATTTTAAAAGTAATTATTTTAACAAAAAGACACATGTCAATTTTTAAGACTACTTGTGAAATAAAAAATATGCTACCAATGTACCAAATACTCACCATATATGTATATATATATATTTTTGTCAAGACTTGTTTAAAACAATAGTTAAAGTTTTTGCTAACACTTAAATGACACAAATTCAAACTCTATTATCGTCTTTCTTCAATAATAAATAATAATTTTGATGGAATCAGGCCATGTCAAAATTAAAATTTTTTATCTGAACCCAAATTTAACCGACCTATGAACATATTTATTACCAAGAAGATGATTTGAAAGGTTAGAGTTGGATGCAATTGGGAGGGTTACTTAAAAAAAAAATTGACGAAACGTTAAAAGTTTATTTGTGATTAAGATATAATGGGTATATGTGGATTTCAAGAAAAAAATAGGATATAAATCGATATTTTAATTATTTTAAAAATAAATCGTTTTTATTTGCGTGGGTTGAAAGCATAAGCACGTCATGTGGAACTCATTTTTTAATAATGTGTCAAAAAAAAATACACGCTTTCACACCACCCAAATAAAATCCATCTATTTCTTAAAATAATATCCTAATTTTTAAATCCGCATATACTCCTAATTTTGCTTAAGATTACAATTATATGTTAATTGCTCAAGCTATATATATATATATTATATTATAAACGTTTATTAAATTATGTTTAATAAATATTAAACTTAAATTTCTTTAATTTCTTTATTTCATTTCTTCACTATCAATAGGAGCGTTTCTTGAACCCCATATGATGACCTGATAGTCAAGGGTGTTTATCGTCCTAGGTGTGACTTGGGTTTGAGTTTATTATTTGGGTTTTACCCTATTATTATAATTCACTTAAAAAAATGTGTTTCTTTAAAGAAAGATCATCTATTTTCAAATTTTAAAAAGTTAAAAGTTTTTTTAAAGATTTAATTATTTTTATTTTAGTTTATGACTATGATACTGTGGAGAGGAAAATGAATCAAATTTTATAGGTTGATAGTGTCACTCTTCAAGATGATATTATTAAAATCTTCGAGCCTCAAAATGTGTGATATTCATTATCTATAAGTTGTTAGTTGTAATATTTTATTTTATTTTAATAAAGTTAAGAAATAATTAAAATATATTCACTATAATATGCTCTTTCTTCTATCATAAATGTTATGTGTTAGTTCCAAATCACTAACATCGTTAAAAATTTCATTCTTCAACCGAGGTGGAATTAGAAAAATGAAATTCAAATCACAAGATTGGATTGAATTTTTTAATGAAAATAATTATTTCAATAAACACAATTTCAGGTTTCATATCGGTTGACTAACAAAAATATTTAATGATACGAGAAAATATTTGGAGTTTTAGACTCCACAAACAGAATTTGGAGTTAATAGTAAAATATTAAAAAATAAATATTAAAAAAACACACAAATCATTAGTGATTTGAACTAAAATATAACATTAACAATAATGAAAAGAAAAATGTTTTAGGGTGTAAAATCCTAAAAAAAACAATTAAACTCCTTTTTTTTGCACTCAATTAGGTACTTGATATTTCAAAATGCATTAAAAAGGAACTCAAACTTAAAAAAAAAAAACAATTAAGCTTTTTTTTTTTACACTCAATTGAGTACTTGAACTGTCGAAATACATTAAAAAGACCCTCAAAAGTTTTCAAAAAAAAAAAGAGAGCAATTAAGCCCATATATTTTCTTTTTGCACTCAATTGTCAAAATGCATCAAAAAGGCCATTGACCGTTAAATTTAACTGCCCCTAATTTTTTTCAGTTAAAACCATCTCGTGTCACAACCACTGTGTCACATGTGACAAAAAAATTATGAAAAATAAAAATTAATAAAAGTGATTAAACTTTAATAAAAATATAAAAAATTTATTAAAAATTAGAAATATATATAAATCATAAAAAATATAAAATCTTATAAAAAATTATAAAATGCATCAGAAAACCCTTTAACCATTAACTTTAATCGTTGATTGTTAAAGTTAATGATCCCTATTTTTCAGTTAAAGCCATCACATGTCACAATACAACGTAACATATTGCGAAAAAGATAAAAATATTTCTTTTGATATGATAATTTTATAATTCTTTTACTTAATTTTATAATTCTTTACATTTTAATCATTTTCTTACGACTTTATAAAATTTTATATATTTTCTATATTTTATAATTTTTTAGAATTTTATAAACTTTTACAATTTTGTAATCTTTTTCTATTTTTAATAAAAAATAAATAATTGTTATACTTTTATTAAAATAATAATAGATAAATATTTCTTATATTTTATTAAAATTTAATAACTTTTATAACTTTTATTGATTTTTATTTTTATCATTTTTTTTGCCACATGTCACGTTGTAGTTGTGACATGTGTGACTTTAACTGAAAAAAATTAGGAACGGTTTGTTTTAAAAGTCAACCGTTAAAGTTAACAATTAAAGGATCTTTTATATATATATTTTGACAATTGAGTGCAAAAAAAAAACAGGGCCTTCATTGCTTTTTTGAAAAAGTTTGAGGGCTTTTTTTTTATGCATTTTGATAGTTTAAGTATCCAATTGAGTGAAAAAAAAAGCAGGGGCTTAATTGCTTTTTTTTGAAAAATTTTGAGGGTCTTTTTGATATATTGTGAAAGTTCAAGTATCCAATTGAGTGAAAAAGATATGGACTTAATTACTTTTCTTGAAAAAATTTGAAAACTTTTTATGCCCTTAAACCAAAGAAAAATCAAATTATAATTTCAACATTTATCAAAGGACAAATGGACTACGGTACTACAAGAACCAGGCTGCTGGGCCTGTGGGGGTGGTGCAACACCATATTTTAAAATGGTTCAAGCCTTCAAAAGTTTGCCCACCCCACACCTTTCACCTGGAGAAATGTTCTATGCCTACTTGGGTTTTTTTTTTTTGTTCTCTCTTATACAATGTCCAAGTTTCCGGTTGCTTTCCTAGTTAAAAGAATATCACGTCAAAAAAATTATTTTATTATTATTATTTAAAATTACTCATAGGTTTCTTCAATTATTAAAGTAAAAGATATTAACTTTAATGTTTATGCTTTGAAGGGATTCACAAGATTTTAAGTCTTACGTGTCTACCATTTTACCACCAATGTATCTTGAAAGTGAATCGTATTCCATGAATATGATATCTATCTAGTGTAATGTATGGCATATATGACAAAGGTGGAGTGTTGGGGTATTTCAATTGATTGGTAATGTCATTGCTTCACTTTGAAGGATCCGAAGGATATCTATATTAAGATTATATTAAATATACCCAAACCAAAAAAGATAGGCCTTGAAACCAAAGTAAAGACAATACTTGAATATTCGAGCAACAGCACACATGTGTTGAGCCTTTAACCCCCAATTGCTCAATAAAAATAAGAGGCAAGACTATATTTAAACCCTCTTAGAAGCCTTTCCTCAACCAATATAGGATTGTCCACATTGCATTACCAATAATTACAAATTTAAAAACTTTTAAACATATATATAATTTTAAATTATTTCAATAATAATAATATCAACTGAATTAAAAATCATTCAAATATGCATGCTTGATTAATTGATTTGGAATATATATTTTATCTTCTATGTGTAAAATGGGACATAAATTAAACCTTATCATTACCAATTACCATGGCATTCTGATAAATTATTTTACTTTAATTTTATTTTAAAAAATCGACTACCTATTACAACAACAATTGGGTTAAATATTTTATTATTTAATTATTACAGGTGATGCATAATAAACAGGCGATTTTAAAATGATTATCTTGATGTGAATAAAAGTAACATCATGCAATCTTTTAAATTGTTGGTATTTAATATTTTTATTTGATACATATTCGAAAATAGACGTGTATTTCTTTCCAAACATATATAGAGAAACATATAAAATTTGAGTATGCTTAGAACATATGGACAGCAGCAAACATAACTTATGTGACACATGATACCCTAATTTCAATCTACATTAATGAGGCTCTTGAAAATTTTGAGGTCTTGTATTCAAGTTTTAATTGAGTTGTCTAAATAGATTTTAGTTTGTGATTTAAGCTCAGCTAATTATTCAATGTTTTATTTATTTAATTATTTTTATGATATTATTCATCTAATTTTAATTTATTGCGATCAATGATGAGACATTAAGATTTTAATGATCCAAGTTCAAGTCTCACCTTATTCAAATATATTTCAATTTCACTTATATTTGTATTTATAAACTCCAAAAGAAAAAAGAAAACCCTAATTTTCAATCATAATTAAGATGTACTTACATGGGACACTCCCAGCTGTTAGGATAGGGAATTGGTCGTTTGAATTGAACTGTTTTGGTGTTTCCCATGTCTGTGGGACTTAATTGTGTTATCCTGCAAATTTACAAGTGAGTGGACGTAAAACTATAAAAATAAATAAACCAAGATAAAATATATATCAATTCAAACTTCACTTATCAAAGCTTATAAATACCTCTAATTTTCAAACATGCCTCCTTGGTGCCATACACTTGTAAATTATCTTTTATTATTTTCAATTTTTATTATATTTTGTAGTTTAATGCAATGTCCTTTTCATTTTGACTCTTCTTGGCTAGTTTTTCAATATTATTTGCCATCTTGTACCTTTCCAATTAATTTCATCACAGATCATTTGTGAAAATTTAAACCCTAAAAACATCTTCAATACGATGGCCACTGATTCCTCATTAATCCCTTCTCAATGAATGCCACTCAACTATAGATATTAATTTTTGATTTGATTCTTGAACAACCACTACACCAAAACAGACTTTTAGCGGCGTTTTTAGTGGCGTTTGGATAAAAAACGCCGCTAAAAATGAGCATTAGCGGCGTTTTCCAAAAAGCGCCACAAAAACCTAAACCTAACGGCGTCGTTTTCTTGAGTTTTTAGGGATTTAGCGGCGTTTTTGAAGAAGCGCCGCTAATGCTCTGGTCTTTAGTGGCGTTTTTGAAGAAGCGCCGCTAATGCTCAGGACTTTCGCGGCGTTTTTTAAGAAGCGCCGCTAAAAACATTTTATCTTAATTGGTTTATTTATTTAAATAAAATTTAATTTATTTCTAATTGAATATTTAAAATCTTTAGAAAAAAATAATGACACGTAGAAATAATTTGAAATAAAACACATGGAAAAATTAAAATATTATTATTTAAAATAATTTTAAAGTTTTTTGGGTACATGATTACTAATTGTTTTTTAGTTTGTATATTAAAAATTTTCTTATATAATCGTAAAAGAAATAGTATTAATTTTAAAATATTGAATTAATTATCACTATAGTTTAGGGTTTTTAGTTTAGGGAGTATGGGTTTAGGGATTATGGTTTAAGGATTGGGATTTAATGTTTAGGGGTTAGAGGGTTAGGGGTTTAGGGGTTAGATGTGTTAGGGGTTAAGAGTTAGGGATTCAGAGGTCGGGTTAAGATTTTGGGTTTAGATTAATTTTTTTAATTTATATTTTAAATATGTTCTTATATAATTGTAAAAGAGATAATAATAAATTTGTTTAGGGTTTTTAGTTTAGGGTATATGATTAATTTAAGATTTAAGGCTGATTTAGGAGTTCATATTTTAAGGTTTAGGGAGTATGGATTTAGGGATTATGGATTAGCGATTATGATGAAGAGAGGCTTGAATTTTATGTTTAACTTTTTAACATGTATTTTGTCCTTGTTCGCTTTCTTGACTATCGGTGACTAATGGTCGTGATATTGAGCATGTTGCGTATGAATTTTTCACACAAGCGTTTTATTATATGAAGAAGAAATTGCGGTAATTGCACTACTCGGATAAGCTATTGTTGAAGTCTGTTATGCCTTTCTAATTTGTGTAGAGTTTCATGAATGTTTATTGATCATAGGACTCTAAAGCCCAAGTGACCGCAATTCATCGATAATTGGGACTCTCAGGAGGATGAATGTATTTGGTGTTGAGAACAGAGATACTTTGACACACAAAGCCACATGAGTAATATTGCTTCCTCTTCTCGATTCATTGTACTTCATTGAACTGTTTATAAAAAACTTAAATATGTGTTACTTTGGTCGAGTATTCATTTCGGCTATTGAAGAAGGTTGATCGGTGCAGAGTTTGTTTATGCATGTTCCCATCTATTTTGGTTTGATGATCGGGATGGCATAAAGGACGGGAGAGGTCGGCCTCAAAACTTGTCCTTTGGTTTAGATTTTTTCATGTAAACATTAAATTCATTCTAACAATAAGAAACTGAAAAAATTTGCGGGAGAGGTTGCGGGGTCCTCTAACAATAAGCAAATCACCGATTCTGCAATCCAAGGGTGATAGAATTAATTAATCTTGAGATGCAAAGTGATTCCACAAACCACGATAGTGTGGCGGATGCTTTCCTTGCCAAGACCTTGCGTTACATTCAGTTCCAAAAACAACAAGGCGGTGTAGTGGGTGAGAAATTCGATTCGTTAAGTCAGTAAATTGTTGAGTCAAGTAAAGAAGTAATGCATGGTAGTTAGAGATGTAAATAGCGTTTATTCGGATTTGGATTTCATATTTGCTTGATTATATCTTTTATTAAACTGTAAATTATTGAGTCATGTAAATTGTATTATATCTTTTATTACCAAGATTTACTTGATTAAGAAAATGCATTGTATTTTCTATTACCTTGCAATGCGATAATCATAGGCTTGTTCAACAAGTCATCTGTTGTTCATATGTATTATTTATTTTAGTTTTGATTCTAAATTTTATTTTTACTTTAATATTTACGATAATTTGAGTTCTAACTTTTAGATTTTAATTGTGTTATTAATTTATTATTTTAAATTCTAAAACTAAATTCATTAATTTTTATATTTAATTTTAAAGTTAAAATTTTTATAGAAAATTTAATTTAAATAATATTTTTTATCCTTAAAAGTATATTTAAAGTTCAAATTTAAAAAATAAAATAAAATGAAATATTTATCATAAAAATAAATATTATTTGATTAAAATATATTTTTTAAAGGTTATGTTTTTAGCGGCGTTTTTGCGAGAAGCACCGGTAAAGGTTTATTCTTTAGCGGCGTTTGTGATAAAAGTGCCGTTAAAGGTTAGAGTCTTTAGCGGCGTTTTTGGAAGAAGCGCCGCTAAAGGTCTTGGTCTTTAGCGGCGTTTGTGGGAGAAGCGCCGCTAAAGGTCTTGGTCTTTAGCGGCGTTTGTGGGAGAAGCGCCGCTAAAGGTCATGGTCTTTAGCGGCGTTTGTGGGAAAAGCGCCGCTAAAGTTAGCGACGCTGTCATTAGCGGCATTTTTTGCGTCGCTTCTCTAAGCGCCGCTAATACTTTTAGTGACGCTAAAAAGCGCCGCTAAAGGCCTAAAAAAGCGCCGCTAAAAACCTATTTTGGTGTAGTGAACTTTTATATTATATATATTGATATTTATAATATACAATTATTGTTTATTGAAATGACGTCTTAGGTAAGCTCTATGCATGTCAACATGTATACTGTTCTAGACTTAACACGTGTTCATCGAACCACTCACTTGATTTCACACCCTTTGCCTATGAGCACCCAAGAATATGAGAACCTGGCTCGCGAGCCCTTAATGTCTGTACCTTGTGAGGCCCAGGTTCCTCCGTATCTACTCGAGTTGTGGGTTGGTAGTTCGGAGTTATATTCAGGTTTCGGGTTGGTAACAGGAAATACCATAACAATATATATATATATATATATATATATGAAGTTTTGTTAAAAAATCTCCATTAATTTTCTATTAATTAATGATTTAGAAATATAAATAGACTTGGATAAAAAGTAAACCTCATATAATCGGATTTTAACAAACATATATAATATTAATATCATATATAAATTTGATACCGACTCATGTACAAGCATATTGCAGGGGGTGTTGTTAATGCTGGTTTGTCTCATGCAGTGGCTCCTTTCGAAAGGTTCCAATGAGACTTTTGTCCTAAAGAGGTGTCAAGTCAGACTCCTTTTTCCTATATAAAAGCCTGAAAGGGCTTTTACTACCAACACTGCATTTCGGGGAGGGTGGGGTGTGTGGGTGCATTGCTGTCACCTTTGTAGGCCCACCGTGGCGGGCCATTCATTGCTCAGCCCAGGGTTCACATGTAAATGAATGCCTTTGCCATCCTTATGTAATACTTGCATAATGCTTGTTTATATATGCTGCATCTACTTTTTCTTGCAACAGCCTGGGATTTGAAACCCTCATCTTGTTTTCTTGACCCTATTTTTTATAAAAAAATTAGAGCTCAGAGGTGTTCAGATCGAATTTATATATGATTTTATATAATATATAAAATAAAATAAAAAATATATTATAAAGTAGACAACATTTTGAATCAAATTCAAGCCTTTAATATTAGAGCTGATCTATCCAAATTTTTGCCCATGTCACACCAGCTTCGTGAGCACAATATCACTGAAAATTTTAAAGAATAGATTGTGACACCACTTTTCCCAAGTTTGTAGCATTGTACTAAGAGAACATGTTTTGAGTTGGAATTGAGGTGAAGCTACACATTCATATCATACTCGATTTGTATTTACTATTAGGATTGGCATAAAGATATAATGTTACATTTGGTAGGAATATTATTTTTATACATGTTTTAGAATATGGATTAACAATAAACTGATTCAATTGGTAACATTTAGCCACTCTTATGATTTATTTTTAGTAAAGAGAAAGAAATTTTTCGTTTATTTTGAAGAGGTCTTATTTTTATAAAAGTTATTAATTTATCTTTCTAATTTTAATTTAAATTTGTACTAACTATTCTTTATTTTAAATCTAACTATTGTAATATATACGTAATAAATAAGCTTTTTCTTCTAATTATTACCTCGTAACTAAACGAGACATATTTGTTATAATGCTAATAAGGTTTTAAAGTTCAATACCAATTCTAAATTTTTGAAAATTTCATATTCATTATGGATTACTACATTCTTGCAAACATATTCAATACATCCTAGGAAGAGAATAATAAACATTTGCATACAAATGTTTTAATAAGAAATTATAGATTTAGAACATAGTATGAACTTTTTGATTAAATTGGTCTCACGAGTTAATCTGGTATCGATTCAGTTGAAGAAATGACTAAAATAACTTATTATATACAAAATAAGTTATATTATTATGGATGTATTTCTGTCTTTTAAAAAAAACTTACATGTAGTGAAATTTGAACCTATGGTACTAGCATCTATAAAACCTTAACTTTACTACTTCAACCAAAGATTTAATTCCGCTTTGATATAATTTTTAATATTTGTACATAACAAGATTTTTCATCCACATTGTTACATCTTTACTGTAAATACCCGATTTTACCCGGGTCTAAAAGGCTCGAATTACAAGCAGGCTTGTATGGCCCAGTTAATAAGACAAAATAGTGGCCCAATTAACCCAAACCCGATTACATAGGCCTAAAATTAGTGGCCCAAGTAATTTCAAAAACCCTAGGGTTTCTAGGGTAAACATGACCTTCCTCGTTCAGGCATGACCAGCATGATCGTTGTACCTGCACATCAAGAAAGAAAGCAGCAGTATATGGAAAGAAAAAGATTTGCAAATCAAATCAAAAATTGTTTCTTTATATTGTTGATACTTCGGCTATAAAAGAGCCATTGATATACTGTAATATTGATCCCCGAAAATTAATAAAAAAGAAAGCTATTATTTTTGCAACACAGAGAGTTCAAATAGGGGAAGGGCATAAATTGATTCAAAAGGTTGCTATTAACAATTTTTTTTATCTATTGTTAGATTAGATTCATTTTATTTTTTTATTTGCATGCAAATAAATTAAATAAAAAGAAGGGAACAACTTGTTTTCGATTTTGAAACGACGCAGAGACGATTGAGCTTGGGTTTAGTAAAGTCAAGGGGATCGAATAAGGTGTTTTTCCCTTTTTCGGCCACCGCATACGGCGGCGCCGGAGATTGGCGGCCGGCGCGGTGGCCGATGATTGGCTAATGGCCGGACTGGACGCCGGAGAATTGACGGGTTGAGAGCTTTTTTTTGGATTTTTTTTAAAGAAACGAAAGAAATGATTTTTTTGAAAGGTTTTTTTGGCTTAAATAGCCAACTAAAACGGCGCCGTTTTGGGCATGGGTCGACCTGAAACCTACCCGACTCGGCCTAGGATCCACGTGTTTTTGAGCGGAGGGGCAAATTGCGCTTTTAGTCCCTCCACCTTTTAAAGTTTTTACAATTAGGTTTCTTTTATTTTTTAAAATTTATCCCTTTAATTTTTCTTCGATTTCAATTTAATCCTATTTGAACGACGCCGTTTTGGAGGAGAAGGGATAATTTCCTTTCCAGCCCCTCCGAATTATTAACGTGTTCAATAGGGTCCTCCAGTCTTCAATTATTTGCAAATTTGCCCAAGATTTTTGTCTACAGTTCAATTTAGTCCTTTTTTAATTTTCTTTTTTAATTAATAATGTAATTATTTTTAAAAAAAATCTGTATATGTATATATTTATTATTTATATATGTGCACATGCGTATATAATTTTTTCTAACAAATATTTTTTTATATTTATATATATATGTATATATTTTTAAAATGCTCAAATATATATTCTTTTTACACATATTTTATAATATATATGTTTATATATTTCTTTTATAAATGCATTATATATAATTTGTTATATAAATTCTATAATCCAAATTTTATGTGTAAATCCATGTTTTTTCCTTCATAATTTCAACATACATATTATATACACACTTTATATTCTTTATTTTTACTTTTTTAATAATTTTGTTTATTTCTTTCGCTCGTTTATTTATTTGTGCTTTCATTAAGGATGTTTTTATTTATTTATTTTTGTTCATTTATTTGATATTTAGTATGTCATTGTTTTATTATTTATATTAATTTCGTTTATTTACTATTTATATTATTTCTATATAATTGTTGTGTTTGTTATTGCGACATTTATACATACATTCAATATAACATTACATCATCATTTTTACTCGAATTTAAAAATAGAACTTTTCAAAATAGGGATAATACTCGTATTTAGGATTTTTAAGAAAATTGAGTCCTAACGTATTGGGTTCCAATTTTCTTCGTTAAATCTAACAATCGAGAGTTGCTCTTTGATCAAAAATAAAATGAAAAAACTTGTTGGGAATTTAATATGTTGTGTCCTAACGCATTGGATGTGACGTATTGATTTCTCGAGAAAAATATTTTTTTAAATATATATATATTAATAAAGGAAAAATTCAATGTTTGGGATGTTGAGAAATTGTGCCCTAACGTATTGGGCCGCGATTTCGTCATAAATCTTAAACAATTGAATATTTCTTTTAAATTTTATCACACAAACCTTTTGGACAAACTCATCTTGAAAAAATAAAATATCGTGCCCTAACGCATTCTGTGTGATGTTTTCTATTTCGAAATGAGGGAGTCTTAATAACTCAATTTAATTAAGGAACGTATTTTTCAACTCTCGACATTAAGACATTAATTAATCAATTTGGTACCAATTTTTGGGCGTTACGAGGGTGCTAATCCTTCCTCGAACATAACCGACTCCCGGATCCATTTTTCTAAAACTCGTAGACCAAAGCCGTTTTTAGGTGATCCAATCACACCTCAATAAAAGATTGGTGGCGACTCCCAATTTTTCATTTTTTAAAATCGACAACTAATTTTTGTTTTTTTTAAAATAAAAATGGTTTCGACAGCTTGGCGACTCCGCTGGGGAGACTTTTTTTAAAAAAATAAAAGAGTCGAGCCACAAAGTTGATTAATTTTTGTCTTATGGTCGAAAAAATAAATTTTAAAAATTCATGATCTTGTTTTTGCATTCATTATTTTCTTGCTTAATTGATCTAAGTATTGTTTGCATTACACATTACATGAATTGAATGATCTTACCCTTCTAAATGGGAGTGAGAAACTATTCCTTCGTAAGGTTTTCACCTCCGTATAGGATAGTAGATCGCTTTCGGAATACATCGGTACCTATGCCTTAGTGAGATTTTCATCTCCGTATAGTCATAGGGAAAATGTATTCCCCTGAACCGAACTTGATGTATATGAGCCTATAATGGGTGAAGACCGAGGAATTTGCTAGTTCGGGTACCTTTGCCCTAGAAGCCGAACTTCATATAGTGAAACTTAGGAATCCACCTTAGGTAGAACTACACTGAACCCTAGTAGATATCCAAATAGGTGTTTTACTGTTTCTTGATTATATTTTATGTTTGTATGATACTGACTTTTTTTTTGTTTTTGTTTTATTTTGATTGCATGACATGGCATCTCATTTCATTATAAAAGGCGTCGGTTCATATTCAGTTACTAGATAGAAAGCTTATTATGGAAAAAGGGTTTCTTGATAAATTGGAGGATAATGCGGCTGTCCGAACTTGGTCTGAAACGACACAACAAGAGAAAAGTGATAGTTTGGCTGACAGATATGTATCAGAATTGTGGGACTTTACTCATATCAGTGTAACTCAAAACAATTTGCAAGAGTTGAAGGAAATCTGGGATTAGTGGAATGACGAGGTTAGACAGCTATTTTATGAAAATTATGGGGATTTGCCTTATTTGCTTAACGTGAAGGTAGACAAGCATTTGTTTCGAGCCCGAGCAAAGTTTTAGAATCCTGCTTACAGTTGCTTCACCTTTGGGAAGGTCGATTTGGTGCCTACGATAGAAGAATATGTGGCTTTACTCTGACGTTCAAAGTTTCAAGTGGACAAGGTCTACTCGAGAGTGATAAATGTGCCAACCTTTTCAAAGAAGCTGATGAGTATAACAGGGATGAGTGAGCAGTAAGTTGCTGCACGGATTAAGCAAAAAGGGGATAGTAAGTGCGTTCCTTGGAAGAGTTTGAAAGATGCAATTCTAACGCACCCAGACGTGAGGAAGAGGTTAGATGTTTTTGCTTTAAGTATATATGGCTTGGTTGTCTTCCCCAAAGCTTTGGGGCATGTTGATGAAGCAGCCACTGATTTATTCGACCAGCTTGATAAGAGGGTTACACCAATTCTGGCAATTTTGGCAGAAACTTTCAGGTCATTGAGTGCATGCCGGAAAGCGGGAGAGGGGAGATTCATTGGATGTGTACAGCTTCTATTCTCATGGTTTCGCAGTCACTTTTGGAAGGTGGATAAGGTTTCGTATCGGGTTTTCTCTGAAAATTATTCACCACTAAAGGAGATAGTAACTACGCCTAGGAGAGATGACATTTTGGAGGAAAAGTCGATGAGAATTCTTAAGAATCTTCAAGAAGAGGAAATCGAGTGGAGAGCTCCTTGGTTGCTTCCAAATGAGATCATGTATAGGTGTGGTAATTTTTATTGGGTTCCACTGCTTAAAATTTGGGGAGTTGTTGGATATGCCCCATTATTGGTGCTAAGGCAGTATAGGTCAAAACAATTTATACTTGCGACTCAAGGGATAGCTGATTGTGGATTTTCATACAGAGATGATAGTTATAGAAAGAAGATTCAAGAGATATCTAGTGCGTGGAAACAGACTCGCCGAATGAAGAGGTTAGCTGTGGGCCCGATGACAACTTCAGAGTATAATGAATGGTGGGTTAGGAGAATTAACGACAATATACCCAAGATAAGTCAGGAAAACAGCCAGTCAATAGAGGAATATTTGCGGGTCGTCCTTTCTGAGTTGGAAATCATAAGACAAGATTTTGAAAGAAGAAATGCGGATTTAGAAAAGAAGATAGAACAAATGGAGGAAGAAAAGATGGACTTGAGATTAGACATAAACGTTCAGAAGCTCGAAATTAAGAAATTAAGGAAAGGGAAAAATAAGACTGAGGAAGAGGATAGCTTGAAGACAGACTATAAAAAGTTGCGTTGGTCAATGAGAACTGTTAGGTTGGGAAAAACTTCAGAACAATGGCGAGCAGAAATTCGAGAAGAAAAGGACAAAGCTGATAGATGGGAACAAAAATTCCAAGAGACGCCGATGCGAAACGAGCCTTTAGAAAAGAATTTGTCAGATAGCCAAAGAGAAAAAGGTGAATTAAAGGATAGGGTGACTGAGTTGGAAAGATCTCTTCGTCAGTATCAAAATCGAAATTCTACAATAGAATTGAGAGCAAGCTTAGGCAAGATCGAGGAAATGAAGGAAATAATAGAAGAGTTAGAAACGGCATTGCAAAATTGTGAGATCCAGATCAAGCACTTGAAAGTAAATGAAAGTCGTAATAATGAACAGCTCCTCTACTTTCAGAATCAAGTTAGGAGCAGAGATCATATTATGGAGGAAGCTGTGGTCTAGATTCGAGAAGTAGCTAATCAAGTACAGACTTTGGCAGTACAGGCCGACATGCTGAGTGTGAAGTATGAATTAGAATCAGATCGGGGGCAAGAGTTAGCTTTGTTACTTAGGAAGATTATAATTCTGAGTAATAGGGCAAAGCTTTATTTGTAATTCACTTTACGTAAAGAAATTTTCTTTCTAGTAAAGTTTTCTTAAATGGAATTGAATCAAAATTGACGCCTTTTTGCATTCATTTCATGCATTGCATTTGTTTCATTTGCATTAAAAAATCTAATTAATTTAAATCACTCCTCAATTAATTTGGAAACCCACCGACCTACTAACACCCTTACGGTACCCAAGCAAAGACTAAAGAAATGGACCAAAGGTTGGAGAAATTAGAGCGAATGCAAATGCAGATGCAGGAGCAACTAACTAAATTTCAATAGGAAATAAGAGATCAGATGCTAGAATTACAGAGAACTATGATGAATCAGTTCAACCGATTGCTAGCTAGAGAGTTAGAAGAAGTAAAAGACTCGGTGGTCCACTTTGAGGAAGATAGTGAAGACCCTGTTTATCCCTCAGGTTTTACCCCGATAAATGTCCAGCCAGATATGTGTCCACAAGGGGCACCCCTTACTATCAAATCCCAACAATATCAGACCGGTACCTTAACACCAATGAATCGCCCGATATGCTCAAGATCCAATCTGAGGAACAATCTAACCAAATCCTATTACTCTTGATAATCCAGCAGAAACAAAACAGGCGAGGGTAGAGTACCCAAATACTATAAAGGCCCCAAAGAGGAAGGAGAATAAGGGGGATAATGGAGGCAGATATAACAAGGGCCACTCGAAACCAATCGCTGTGGGCCGGCCAAAGACAGAAACCACTAGCCATCATAGCCCTTTAAAGTGAGAATCTTACACGACGGTAAATACAAAAATGCCTCAGTTCGCGCCTATACTGATGTCATATAGCAAGCATATCAAAGCCTATTTAATGCACATGTGGTGTCCCCTTACTATCAGAAACCAATGGTGCCTCAATTTCCTAAATGGTATAATACAAATGCTCAGTGTGAATACCATGCAGGAATTACGGGGCACTCGATAGAAAATTACACCGCATTCAAAAAGATAGTTGAAAGACTCATTAATATAGGCATTGTCAAGTTCGATGAGGCCTCTAGTACAGAAAATCCGCTACCCAACCACATTGATAATGGGGAGAATGTAACGAATGAAGAAGTACTGGGAAACGTTCACATCAATGCCGTATATGAAGACGCAAAAGAAAGAGACCTTATTAGATATTCACCCTTATAAACTTAGGAGTGTTCTAAACAATTGAACTGCGAAAAAAATCCCTGTAGTTTTTAGAGCTTATTTAGAGTAATGTTCAGAACACACTTGTTGCTTTTAGCCTAGGGGCAATAAGAATTCCTTTATGAAATAGGCTCATGTCTAAACATCGTTATTCTAATAAAATACATCTTTGCATTTATTTTAGAGCCAATATTCTTTCATTATTAATCTTTCATTCTTTTGGATTTTCTTCCACATTATTCCTTTATTCATTCATAATCATATTGTACAAATAATTATTCATAAATTCACACATTCTTTTGTAAATTCTTTGGTATTTACTATGGGTCCCCAGATATAAATGACATGAGTGACACTGCTACAGATTTCGAACCTCCTTTTAAGTGAAACAGGTGTTTAGAGGGATTTCATGACTTTAAAAATGACATAGATTGTAGCCTATTTCCAGACTTGTTGAGGATGGGATAGACATAGCCTATCTTATAAGGAATTATTAGAAATTGTGAGCTGGGTGAAAATTAGAATTGACCTGACTGCCAAGACGAAGTAAGACTTAATTGAGTTACTTCTAGAGTTCAAAGATGTCTTTGTATGATTATACCAGGATAAGCCCAAATCTGCACAACAGCACGATGTCAGAAATTCGCAGTGTGAACGATGCAATGAAAATTCTTTGCCAGGGTAATGCTTTTCTAGTTGACTCAGCAAAGCTTTGCCCATTTGAAGACGAGTTTCCATCTCTTCAAGTTTTGTTGGATTTTATCCTAATTGAAGGGGAGGATCCAAAGCTTTCTGTCGTAGTTTCTCTCCAGGAGGCACTATGAAAGAAATTCGATATCAAAGAAAGGGATAACAAGGACTGACCTAACCCTATGAGCTCAGATGCATTAAAAAAGAAAGAAAAAAATGAAAAAAATCAAAGTCAAAATAAAAGGTCATCCAAATCAAAAAGAAGGAAAAAAGAAAAAGAAGAGGTCAAGGCGAAAACCCGCAAAGGGTGCTTTGACCAAATGTGGATTTGAGATGAAAACCAAAAAAGGGCGACTCAAATTTTGAGCAAAATGGGGCATGGACGTCATCATCATCGAAGGTTTCTTATGGGCATTGCTTCATTTTGAGACCATTAATTACTTCAGCAAACGGGTAAAGGTTGTTTTATACGCCAATATCATCATATGCTGGTATAGAATTTCAAAGAGGATTACATTGGATAATGCATTGAGCTTGAGCAATAGTACGACAGCTATGGTCTGTAATCAATTCAAAATCAGACACCATGATTCGTCACTAAATTGCCTAGAGGTGAATATCAAGAAAATTGAAGGAAAATGGCTCAGACTTGCAATGATTGGCATAAAAAATTACCATTTTGCCCTCCTTGCTTGCCGAACATCTATCATGACGTTCACCGGGGAAACACATTTCTCTTTAGTTCACGGGATTGAGGTAATTTTACCTATTGAAATCCCCTATCTCCGGGTATTAGTTGAGCTAGAGTGGGATGAAGCATAATGGATCCTATCGCGATGTGATCAGTTGAACCTAGGAAAATGGGTAAGAGCTATTTATCAGGGTTAGATGTACCAGAAATAAATGATACGAGCCCATAATAAACAGGGTCATCTTAGAAAATTCCACGAGAAGGCTGGATGCTAGAAAGATCATTCCTCTACAAAGGGATTTTAGAGAGAAATGAATGCCAAATTGGGAAGGTCCTTATGTTGTAAGGAATACCTTTTCCGGAGGAGCACTGATTGCCTAATCCTGTCAACTCAGATTCAGTTAAGAAACACTTCGCTTAAAGAATGAGAAAGGACCAAGGTGAAAACCCACAAGGGGTACTTTGAGTCGTAAAAAAAATGATGAAAAAAATAAAAATAGAGAGGCTAGGGTGAAAACCAGCAAAGGGCACCATAGACCAAATGAGATTTGAGTTGAAAACCCAAAAAGGGCTGCTTAAATATCGATGATAATGAGGCACGAGGTGATTAGAGCAACTTGGATTTTGACTGGATTGGGGCATGTGGTGATCTTGTTATACCTGAATTAGCAGGAGAGGGTAGGCGACATTTTAGGGCATCAACAAAGTACTGTAGATCTCCTAAACACATGTCAAACTCAAAATGATCTTCAGAAAGTTTGTACAGAGAAGTTCAAGCTGTGATATCTGAGGCACCTAGTCTTCATACTATTTATATTGAATTTGTTGTTCTTGGAATACTTCATTCTTTTCCAAGATATGTGTTCCCAATCAATTTCTTTGTTATCCTTCTTTACTACTTTTGATAGTTTATTCCTTTCGAGCTATGCTCAGAACTTACTTTATTCTTATCTATTGTTATGACCTTTTTGCAAGCGTGTTGCATTGGAATAATGATTAATGGACTAATAAAACTTTCACAATGGAAGTTTTGAATATTACTCTAGAAGTTTCTAAATAATATGAGAATCTGAAATAGGACTATTGTTTAGAATGCACCATGTTTAAAGGTTGGAAATTTGAAAAGGAAGAGTTTAAATTAGGACTTTCTCCTTGCATTTTGTTGTCAAAAACATTGATTGAACAAAATGACAAGATGTCGTGTTGATGACAAAGCTTAAATAAACAAGCAAGCAATGATCACCAGACAATAGGAAGAGGTTATCTCGGAGAAGAAAGTCTTCATTTGTACATAAGCCTTTGGTACGATACCCTGGGAATGGTGTAAGGGACTAGAGAGATTGTTATAGGAGAGGATTGAAGAAAAGCCATATATTTCTACCCTTGGGTTACAGTGGGAGAACGATGGTACAAAATTTGGCGCCCCAATAGATTAAACTTTGAGGTTTACAGTGGGGGGCAACCTGACTAAATGTTTCTTCAGAAAAGCCAGCCAAGCAAGAAGGCGTTGTAGTACGTCAGTGTTAAAGCCTTAATAAACTTCGAGCAATGATAACCTAGGTGGGATCATTCTCGTAAAAAAATTATGCATTCATGTAAACACCATTCACAAGTGTCTAGTTAGGAGCATTTGATTCATTTTGATTATGACATCCTAATTACTAGGCATAATTAGGTTCATGAATTGAATTATACAAGTCATGTTCCCCAGAGAACAAACCGATGAAACTCCAGCCTATCTCACTGAGTAGTAGTGGAGTAGGTTAAAAATTACAGATCTTATCTCCCTAAGCAGTAGTGGAGTAGATCGAAGTCCCTAGCCTTATCTCCCTGAGCAGTAGTAGTGTAGGTTGAAGATTACAGATATTATCTCCCTAAACAGTAGCGGAGCAGATCGAAGACCCCAGCCTTGTCTCCTTGAGGAGCAGTGGAGTAGGTTGAAGATTACAGATCTTATCTCCCTAAGCAGTAGTGGAGCAGATCGAAGACCCCAGCCTTGTCTCCCTGAGCAGCAGTGGAGTAGGTTGAAGATTATAGATCTTATCTCCCTAAGCAGTAGTAGAGCAGATCGAAAACCCCAGCCTATCTCCCTGAGCAGCAATGGAGTAGGCTGAAAATTACAGATCTTATCTCCCTAAGCAGTAGTGGAGCAGATCGAAGTCCCCATCCTTATCTCTCTGAGCAGCAGTGGAGTAGGTTGAAGATTACAGATCTTATCTCCCTAAGCAGTAGTGGAATAGATCGAAGACACTAGCCTTGCCTCCCTCAGTGGCAGCGGAGCAGGTTAAAGATAACAGATCTTGCCTCTCTGTACTGACAGTAAAGCAGATCAAAGACCCCAGCCTTGTCTCCCTGAGCAGCAGTGGAGTAGGTTGAAAATAAAAGATCTTATCTCTCTAAAGTTGCAGTAGAGTAGATCGCATCAAGTCTTATCTCCCTGAGCAGCAGTGGAGTAGATCGAAGAACTACAGATCTTATCTCCCTAACCAGTAGTGGAGCAGATTGAGGCCAGTATTTCTATCTCCTTAAAGTTGCAGTGGAGTAGAGTAAAATAAAAGATCTTATCTCTCTGAAGATGCAGTAGGGCAGACTGAATATGGCGAATCTTATCTCCCTGGTATTAATACTTGAAATAGCTGAAATGGAGCGGATTAAAGCTGTGGGCAGCAAATCCTATCTCGTTGGCATTATAGTGGAATAGATTAAAGTTAAATGTAGTGAATCTTGTTTCCCTAGCCTTGTAGTGGAGCAGATTAAAGCTGAGGGCAGCGAATCTTATCTCCCTGGCGTTAAGACTTGGATTAGCTGAAGTGGAGCGGATTAAAGCTGTGGGCAGTGAATCCTATCTCTTTGGCATTATAGTGGAATAGATTAAAGCTAAAGGTAGCGAATCTTGTTTCCCTAGCATTGCAGCAGAGTATATTAAAGTTGAGGGCAGCGAATCTTATCTCCCTGGTGTTAAGACTCGAAATAGCTGAAGTGGAGCGGGTTCAAGCTATGGGCAGCGAATCCTATCTCTTTGGCATTATAGTGGAACAGATTAAAGCTAAAGGTAGCGAACCTTGTTTCCCTAGCATTGCAGCGGAGCAGATTAAAGCTGAGGGCAGCGAATCTTATCTCCCTGGCATTAAGACTTGAAGTAGCTAAAGCGAAGCAGATTAATGTTGTGGGCAGCAAATCCTATCTCTTTGGCATTACAGTGGAGCAGATTGAAACCATGACGGTGGATCTTGCTCCCCTGGCGGTGTAGTGGAACATATTGAAGCTACAACGGCGAATCTTGTTTCCCCAACATTGTAATTAAAAAGATTGAAGCCGCAACGGTGAATCTTACTTTCCTGGCGGTGTAGTGGAACAGATTGAAGCTACGACGGCGAATCTCGTTTCCCAAACATTGCAATTAAAAAGATTGAAGCCGCAACGGCGAATCTTACTTCCCTGGCGGTGTAGTGGAACATATTGAAGCTACGACGGCGAATCTTGTTCCCCCAACATTGCAATTTAAAAGGCTGAAGATGGCGAATCTTATCTCCCTGAAGTTGCAGTGAAGCAAATTAAAGCCAATAATCCTATCTCCCTGAAGTTACAGTGGAGCAGACTGAGTAAGAAAGTCTTATACCCCTAAAATTGCAGTGGGGCAGACTGAATGAACAAATCATATCTCCCTAAAGTTGTAGTGGAGTGGATTAGAATGATGGGGCTTATCTCGCTGAGATTGTGGCAGAGCAAATCGCATCAAATTCATCTTTAAGTGACAGTAGATCGAGTTGAAGCTATAAGTCTTATCTCACTGAAGTTGCAGTGGAGTAGATTGAAGCACTAGTTCCTATACATCTGAAGATGCAGTAGGAAGGAACGAGGCTACTTGAAAAAGAAGAGTTCCAAGGTCCAGCACGACCGGGAAAAATTGGGCATTTTGTAAAGTCTTTGCTCTGTTCCTGTTACACAATAACGACCAAAGAGTGGCAGCTATAAATACCCGATTTTGCCCGGGTCTAAAAGGCCCGAATTGCAAGCAGGCCTATATGGCCCAGTTAATAAGACAAAATAGTGGCCCAATTAACCCAAACCCGATTACAACAAAATAGGCCCAAAATTAGTGGCCCAAGTAGTTTCAGAAACCCTAGGGTTTCTAGGGTAAACCGCAGCCTTCCTCGTTCGTGCCGCAGCCCCGCATGATCGTTGTACCTACACATCAAGAAAGAAAGCAACAGTATATGGAAAGAAAAAAATTTGCAAATCAAATAAAAAATTGTTTCTTTATATTGTTGATACTTCGACTATAAAAGAGCCATTGATATACTGCAATATTGATCCCCGAAAATTAATAAAAAAATAAAGCTATTATTTTTGCAACATAGAGAGTTCAAATAGGGGAAGGGCATAAATTGATTCAAAAGGTTGCTATTAACAGTTTTTTTATCTATTGTTAGATTAGATTCATTTTTTTTATTTGCATGCGAATAAATTAAATAAAAAGAAGGGAACGACCTGTTTTCGATTTTGAAATGACGCGGAGACGATTGAGGGAGCCATTCCTCGGGTCGATGGTTAGAAATCGAAAGGTTCCGTGATTTTTCGTCGCTTTTTCTATGGTTTTTTGAAACTTTGAACCCAGATTTGGGTTTAGTAAAGTCAAGGGGATCGAATAAAGCATTTTTCCCTTTTTCAGCCACCGCATACTGCGGTACCGACACCGGAGATCGGCGGTCGGCGCGGTGGCCGATGACCGGCCGATGGCTGGACTGGACGCCGGAAAACTGAGGGGTTGAGAGCCTTTTTTGGAATTTTTTTTAAAGAAATGATTTTTTTGAAAGGTTTTTTGGCTTAAATAGCCAACTAAAACGGCGCCGTTTTGGGCTGGGTCGACCCGAAACCGACCCGGCCCGACCTAGGATCAGCGTGTTTTTGAGCGGAGGGGCAAATTGCACATTTAGTCCCTTCGCCTTTTAAAATTTTTACAATTAGGTTTCTTTTATTTTTTAAAATTTATCTTTTTAATTTTTCTTCGATTTCAATTTAATCCTATTTGAACGACGCTGTTTTGGAGGAGAAGGGATAATTTCCTTTCCAGCCCCTCCGAATTATTAACGTGTTCATAATGTAATTGCCCCAGATTTTTGTCTACAGTTCAATTTAGTCCTTTTTTTATTTTATTTTTTTAATTAATAATGTAATTGTTTTTTATATATGTAATTATTTTTAAAAATCTGTATATGTATATATTTATTATTTATATATGTGCACATGCGTATATAATTTTTCTAACAAATATTTTTTATATTTATATATATATGTATATATATATATTTTTAAAATGCTCAAATATATATTCTTTTTACACATATTTTATAATATATATGTTTATATATTTCTTTTATAAATGCATTATATATAATTTGTTATATAAATTCTATTATCCAAATTTTATGTGTAAATCCATTTTTTCTTCATAATTTCAACATACATATTATATACACACTTTATATTCTTTATTTTTTTACTTTTTTATAATTTTTTATTTCTTTCTCTCGTTTATTTATTTGTGCTTTTATTAAGGATGTTTTTATTTATTTATTTTTGTTCATTTATTTGATATTTCGTATGTCATTGTTTTATTATTTATATTAATTTCGTTTATTTACTATTTATATTATTTCTATACAATTGTTGTGTTTGTTATTGCAACATTTATACATACATTCAATATAACATTACATCATCATTTTTACTCGAATTTAAAAATAGAACTTTTCAAAATAAGGATAATACTCGTATTTAGGATTTTCAAGAAAATTGAGCCCTAACGTATTGGGTTCCAATTTTCTTTGTTAAATCTAACAATCGAGAGTTGCTCTTTGATCAAAAATAAAATGAAAAAACTTGTTGTTTGGAATTTAATATGTTGTGTCCTAACGCATTGGATGTGACGTATTGATTTCTCGAGACAAAGATTTTTTTAAATATATATATATTAATAAAGGAAATATTCAATGTTTGGGATGTTGAGAAATTGTGCCCTAACGTATTGGGCCGCGGTTTCGTCATAAATCTTAAACAATTGAATATTTCTTTTAAATTTTATCACACAAACCTTTTGGACAAACTCATCTTGAAAAAATAAAATATCGTGCCCTAACGCATTGGGTGTGATATTTTCTGTTTCGAAATGAGGGAGTCTTAATAACTCAATTTAATTAAGGAACGTATTTTTCAACTCTCGACATTAAGACATTAATTAATCAATTTGGTACCAATTTTTGGGCGTTACGAGGGTGCTAATCCTTCCTCGAACGTAACCGACTCCCGGATCCGTTTTTCTAAAACTCGTAGACCAAAGCCGTTTTTAGGTGATCCAATCACACCTCAATAAAAGATTGGTGGCGACTCCCAATTTTTTATTTTTTAAAATCGACAACTAATTTTTGTTTTTAAAAAAAAAATAAAAATGGTTTCGACATTTACTAACTTTAAACCTTGACTAATTAGTTGGTGTCTAATTAACTTGTGACACCAATTCAGTTGGGAAAATGACTAAAATATCCACTTATACATAAAATAAGTTATAACATTTTAACATGCTATAGATAATGGCAATACAAGCCGAAAAAAATTGGAATATATTTAATATTCTTAGCAATTGTATTTACCTATTTAAGATTCTTTTTACTCACAATCTAAATTAATTTATCTTATTTTAACTTTGTACATATAATATATATTATTAATTTCAAATCATATGTTTCATTATTTATTGGCTATTATTTTTACACGTATAATTATATTTTAAATAAGTAATTTTCATGCAATACAATTATTAGTGTAACCCTTGGATTTAAATCGATCTGTGGAAAATTTACTAAAATATTTTGACAAAGCATAAGATATTACTTTGAGGACAATTTTATTTTTCATATAAAATATAGAAAAATATTTGCCCATGATGAGATTGGAATCTAAAACATTATAATTTTTAATAATTCAACTTTATCATTTCGACTAAAATTATATTAATTTTTGTTTTAAAATTGTTACATAAAATTTTCACTTATATAGTAGGTGTATCATGATCTAGTATGTATGTGTAAGCAAACAAAGAAACAAAGCGTAAAGATAGTTTTTTTTTGTATTTTTCATGTTTAGGGTTTGTGATCATTTCTCTTAAAATTTCATTTCAAAAGTTCGAATTTATGTTCTCTTGTTAAAAATATGACATATATATCTTACTATTGTACCCAAAATTGTTGGTGGAAAAATAAATTTATAACTCTATTATCTTCAACGATTTAAATTTGTTATTAAATTTTGGGTGCAAATTTAGTATTTCATTTTATTTTGAAATAAACTCCAACAAAATTAATTATTGAAAGAATTATCTCATAAAATATGTGATCTGAAGAATTTTGTAAATTTTAAAAATAAAAATTACATGACATGAACAAAAGTGCTACATCAATTGAAATGACATGATATTTTATTTGATAAAACATTATGATGAAAGAAAATGAAAATAGTTTTATGATTATTTTTTATGTCATGTCATTTAAATTTATTTGATAAAATATTATGACGAAAAATAAAATAGTTTATTATTTTTACGTCATATCATTTAAAATTTTATTATTTATGTTTATAAAAAATTCATAAGTGATAAATGTCAAAAGTAACATGTTTTAGTCTCATTGTTAATGCAGGTTTAGATAATTATTCGATGTAAAATGATGAATTTTATGCTCCTAATCCTTTAAATTCATGTTTCTATACTTAGGAGAGTATTTAGGAGAAAAAGGAGCAAAAATCGGAACAAGTTTCAGGAGCCACACGAGTTGGACACACGGCCGTGTGAGCCACACTGCCATGTGCCAGACTGTGTGGATTTCATGAATTGCATTCTAAAAACACTAAAAAACGTAATTTTTAGGTTTTTCGGACATTTTAAGACTTATATATACAAAATATAAGAAGAGGGGAGTGAGGCCGTCATAGGATATTCAAGAAAACAACTCAAAAAACACTATTGAAGCCGACTCTAAAGCAGATTTCCATCAAGATTGAAGATCTCCTTTTGATTTCTTTGAAGTTTATTTCTTTGTTCTTTGTGGTTATACTATCTTTGAGATGTTTTTATTTGCGATTATGAACTAATTTTCCAAATACCTAGGGGAGATGAACCTTATGATGAATTCTGTTTTTTGATTTCTGTTTTATTCAATATATACTTAGATCTTGTTCTCAATTATGTGTGCTTAATTCTTAGTTTAATATTTCTAGACTATTAATCCATGTTAGATGTGCTTGAATCACAAGAGGAATAGACTCTGTTTAAGAGTAGGTCTAGCATAATTAAGTGGAGTTGCATGCAATCCTAGACACAAGACAACATAAATCTACCAGATTAGAGTCAAATCTAATAGGGGGATCCAAATGTCGAGTTAATGTGATAATAGAGGTTTTAATTAGAAAATTTTTTTAATTAATCAACCTAAAATCAGTTACTCTTACTCTAGAAAGAGCTATTAGCATAATTTAGGGATTTCTACAGACCAAGATACTAAGTGAAGAAATTGTTTAATTCAGATTGATAATCAATCACTCCAATTTTTCGGTTAAATAATAGAAAAATGATAATTACTAATACTTTTAGTCTTCGTGGGAACAATATCCGTGCTCACCGTAACTATACTATTAATTGATAGGTGCACTTGTCTTTATCGAATTTTTAGTTGGTTTACGACTGCAATCAATAAGCGAAGTGACAAAAAGAGTTATATTTAAAATAAGTTCGATTTCTATTATGATCAACCTCTTTTTCGGCGTTTGAAATACTTTGATGATCAAATTGATGATCAAAGATAAAGAAATAAACTTGAAAGAAATACACACAAAAATTTAGGAGAAAATTTCCCAAATTGAAAAAACCCACGACCATTATAAAAAACAACAAAGAAAAATCACTATGTAAAAATTATTACAATTCACAAACTATCCTCTCAACCAAAAAACTCAAGTACACCTGTGTTTCGAAAGAAAAAAATTTAATTACACCTCTCAAAAACTCTAAATCTAAATACAAGAGAAAATATTGCCAACAATAGAAAGAGAGGGATTAGAAAAAAGTCAAATATAATGAATACTCAATACTTGATGCTTTTATAAACTAAGTAATTGAGTTCTTTATATAAACTTGAAAACCTATTTCATCATTTGCTTCCTTGATTGGTCGCGAAATTAACTAAAAATTTGACTAAAACAAGTGCAACTATCAATTAATAATATAGTTAGGGTGAGTAAAGATACAGTTCCAATGAAGACTAAAAGTACTTATTTTTTGGGAATACCTTCGTGCAGTTCTTATTTTTTTGCCCAACTACTCCTACTTTTTGAGCATACTTTCAGGTCGAGCTAAGTGTCCCGACCCATGGACAAATCTAATCTAAATAGGTCAAAGTTTTCCATATCAATTGAGTATCATCCAAGACTGCCTGCATGAATTTAGTACCGCGTCTAGACTATCTATTAACTTTTTTAAGTCTAAATTGTTTGTTTCTCCTAATGTATAACACGCAGAAGCTCTCACCTTAAGTGTTGCTTGTGGCATCCGTCTTGCTAATGATTTAGGAATTTATCTCACCATACCGATTATTCATGGTCAGGTAAGGAAATAGACTTATGTGCATATTGTTGATAAAATCCTTAAGAAATTGAGCGATTGGAAAGGTAAAGCTATTTCTCCAGTTGGGAGTGTACTCTGATTAAATCAACGACATTTGCAATTCCACTTTGCACGATGCAATCAGCTCCATTATCTATTTTGGTAAGTAATTAGTTGGACCAAATAAATAGGAATTTTCTCTAGGGTGGCACTGTGAATGTGTTGAATGGTTTGGAGGTGACCCTCTTTTAGAGGACAAGCTAGACAAGTAAAAGAGAGTATTCTTATAGAATTTAAATTCTTCATTTGAGTATTGTATAAGAATTAAACTCTTTTTATTATTTATCTCATATTAATTTAATTAATTAGAGATAGAATAATCATTTAATACTATCATTTAATTATTTTTATTTAATCAGTGATACTACAAAATTTATCATTTATCTCTTAATTAATTCAAATTAATTAGAGAAAAATAATTATGTCACAATGTCACCACTTTAATTTATTGTAATTCCGGCTTAACCCATAGTAATTTTGACTTGACATGTGGCGCTTCATAATTGATCCAAAAATTTCTTCATCTATATGCTCAACTAATTATGCAACCATAGGAACTTCATTCAACCGCATTTGAAATCATCATAGTCGACTTGATAATGACCAATTAGCCTCGTCATTTCTAGCTTAAAGTCAAATCCAGCCACACTGCTAGTGACAACAACTCTTTCAATTGGAAGGCCTAGGATTAGGGCTACATCTTCCAACTTGATCGTTGGTTCACCATAAAAAAAAGTAGAAGGTAAGAGTCTTTAATCTCCACCTTTCCATCAAGGTTGTAATCAAAGACGGTTGTGTTGGAATATGAGGAACTTGAGCCACTTTCAAAAAAATGCTACATCTAGATGGTTTCTAAGTCGAAGATGCTCTTCATTTGACATCAGATAATGTACATTACTCCGAATTTGGAGTTAATTAAAAGGAACTCAACAATAGTTGATGCCTAAGTCCTTTTGTATTTATTAGGATTTAACTTTCAACGATAAAATTTAATTTATTACTTAGATATTACAAGTAACTCAAGACCTGTGAATGTTGAGGTTATTTAATCATTACATAATTATTAATTTGATTCCATTTAAGGTAATAAAATTTAGTTACCCATATTTTACAATATAACTCAACGCGTAGTCCAAAAAATATTTCAATTCTTTTAAAGATATATAATAGGAAAAATAAACAAATTTGTAATATTGCAGTAGAAAACGTCTTAATATTTTTTTTGAATAATATCATTATAGGTTTTAATCATATCTATTTTTTAATACAATACTTAGAACTATCCATACCCCCTTTCAACCTACAAATAGGAGGATAATACGCTTCAGCACACTCAAATCCACGTCCTCCTAGATTAACAACAATATCCATATCAATAAAATTAGATCAGAGTAATAACAATTTTTTTATTTTTTTTCGATTTTTCTAACCAACGATGTGATATGTACATGAATAACCTTGTGCATGTACAATTTTTGAAACGGCATGTGGTGGACTTTGGTGTCCGTAATTTTGGTCGGACGCGTGGAGTGACACGATCTGTCTCTGACATGTAAGCACAGTTTCGCCAATCATTGGTTAACATTTTCCTTAATAAATAAGAACGTATCATCTTTAATTATAATATTTATGAGTTTTAATGATGAATATTTTTAAAATATATGTTCAAATAAAAATATTTCAAAATGTAATTTAAAATTAAATCATACATTTCAAATGATTTGTGTTGTTTAAATATAGCTTAATATAAATTTGGTATGACTTTTTTAAAAATTTGGTATTTGAGATTTTTTGTCAATTTGATACTTGAATTTTATAATTTTTTAATTTGGTACCTAAATTTGATTTTTTATTAATTTTGTACTTAATGTTTTTTTGAGGTGGCAAAAATAATGAATTTATGATCATCACGTGGCAAATGACATGATATTTTTGTATTATAAATGTTCAATTACTTTTAACTTTATTTATTTATTTCATTTTATTAACTTAAAATAATGACTTTCTTTTATTATAAGATTTTAGAACTCTTGTTTTCTTATTTAATATTAATTTGTTAAGAGCTCAATGCTTAATTTCTAACATGAATTTCGTCTAATATTGACGATATTTTTGCAAAGATAACACAATTTTTTAACACCATTGGTATTTTAGGTAATTTGTATATCATTTAATAAGTTTGTGTACCAAATTATATATTAAAAAAGCTTAGATACTACATTGCCAAATTGGACCCCAAAAAAGTTTAGGTGCTAAATTAGGAAAATTTGTAAGTTCAAGTGCCAAATTGGGCAAAAAAAAATTATTTGAACATCAAATCTCAAATTTAAACTTAGATAACCTTTTCCTTTATTCTAGTGGCATATCTAGGGGGGCTGGCAGGGGCCCGACCTCCCTTAAGATGGAAAATTGATCATTTAGGCCCTTTAAAATTTTTAAAATATTAAATTAGTAAAGGTAAAATTTCATTTTGGCTCACCTAAAAATGATAAAAATTTGATTTAATTCTTTAAAACTTATAAAGATATAAGCTATTAAAATTTAAAATTTAATTTCGGCCCCCTAAAAAAATTTTCTGCCTTCGCCCCTGCTCTATTCCTTTATCAAAATAATAAGGCATAATGACTTATTCGATCATCTAACTTTACAAAAAAAAAATCATTTTAGCCTTCTATTTAAATTTTCGCCACTTTTAGCTCTTCAACTTGCATTGTTTGTCAAATCATCCCAAAATGGATGAAAAAGTATTTGTTAACTTTGTTGACATGGCATACACGTGGATGATATATTAGCAATTAATTATTTTTTAAATATAAAGAAATTCAAAAAATATAAAAATTATTAGAAAACTATAAAAAAAAGTATAAAAAGTATAAAGATTATATAATTTTTTTTAAAAATTAATTAATTACTGACGTAACTTACATGTGGACTTTCACGTGGATGGCATGTTAGCAAAGTTAACAAATGTTACATTTTCTATCCATTTTGAGTGATTTGACAAACAATGCAAGTTTAAAAGTTAAAAAAAAAGGAAACAGAAAATTAAATAGAAGGTTAAAACGATTGTTTTGTAAAATTAGAGGCCAAATAAATCATTATGCCAAATAATAATAGTAATAATCTATGATATATCTATCTATACTATTAATAAAACCCTAACCAAGTTGGTCGCGAGTTAATTGGATACCAACTTGATTAAGAAATTACTAAAATACCCTTTTATTAAATCAATACTATTATTATCTTGGTCTTTTATCTTTTCATACTTTTATATAGTTTTTAAATAAAAGAACTAAAATTAATATATTTACCGATTGAACATGTGTTTAATGGATTTATAAACAAATTATTTACCACTAAATTGATAAGAATTCTTGAATAAATTTTAAAATTTTAACTTTTAACATAAAATATATTATTGTTAATTATTTTTAAACCATGCGTTTTATTATTTATTATATGTTATTTTAAACACATATTTATATTCTAAATTTATGATTTCCACACGATATCGCATGTGATAAGATTTTTAGTATATATAAATGATAAATTTAGAGAACTTTTGAAGTGGTAAAAATATTTTATTTATTATATTACTATACAAAAATAATATGAAATGTTAAAAATATTAATAATGTTTTATTAAAATTAAAATTAGATTTTTGTATTAATGTTAAATTGTACTTTCACCATATCTATGTAATTCAATTTTAAGCTATATTTCTCATTTGTGCGGAAGGATTTTCAAGGCTGATTGCACTTGCAAAAAGGGAAGGAAGTCTTATTGGGACAACGATGGGAAGAGGTAAAGTCCCAGTGTCACATTTGTTTTTTGCAGATGATAGTATACTGTTTGGAGAAGCTTCAGCTGAAGGAGCAAATCGAATGAAAAGTGTGATTAAAGATTATGAAGAGGTTTCTGGGCAATTGGTCAATTTTGACAAGTCACTTATTTACTTTAGCGGTAATGTTGATTTGGGTGCACAAGATCAAGTGGGAAGGATTTTGGGAGTAAGAATTTCTAATAATCCAGAGAAATATTTGGGGTTGCCAACTATGGTGGGTCGTCGAAAAAAGCATGCTTTTGTGGCCATTAAAGAGCGCTGTGCGAAATTATTGGATAATTGGAATGTGCGACTATTATCGGCTGGAGGAAAGGAGGTATTGTTAAAATCTATTTTCCAAGCAATTCCGGTTTATGCAATGCAATGTTTTAAGTTACCAATTTCATTTTGTCAAGAACTCGAGAATTTAATGAGTAAATTCTGGTGGAAGAATTCTAAAACAAAAAAAGGGATTCATTGGTGCAAATGGAAAGCTTTATGCATCCCCAAAGCGAAGGGAGGATTGGGTTTTAAAGATTTGTCAAAGTTTAATGTGGCCCTGTTAGCGAAGCAGGGATGGAAACTTTTCACACAACCTGATTGTTTGTTTGCACGTGTTATGAAAGCCAAGTATTTTCCGAAGGGGGATTTTATGAGTGCAGGGTTAGGCGCTTACCCTTCGTATACCTGGCGAAGTATTCTGGGAGCTAGATATCTTCTCGAGGAAGGAGTGGGATGGCGAATTGGTAACGGAGATTCAGTTAACATATGGAATGATAGGTGGCTTCCTGGACCTGGCAGTGGTAGAGTTGAACGTCAAAATATTGATATCAGATATTCTAAAGTATCGGATTTAATTAACAAGGAAGATTATACCTGGAAACAAGGAATTAGTCGCACGCTGTTCGGAGAAGAGAAACTGCAGCATATAATTTCAATTCCGTTGGTGAACAACAGGATACAGGATGTTCTAGTATGGCGTGGCGACAATACTGGGATATATACAGCTAAAAGTGGCTATAGATGGCTCATTACAGAGGGGGGTACAAGATTAAATAATGAAATCCCTACTACTTTCTTTACAAGGCTTTGGGAGCTCAAAATTCCAAGCAAAATACGAATTTTTCTATGGAGATTTGCTAATGACTTTCTACCTACTTTACATAATTTAAAAGCCCAGAATTTGGTTGTCAACACTTGGTGTCCGATGTGTCAAACTGAAGAGGAATCGGCGGATCACCTATTTAGACGTTGCTTATTCACGCAGCAAGTCTTGCGGGGTTTGGGAATGGCAGTCCCAACATGCAACAGAGAGAACAGTTGGAAGAAGTGGTTAGCAACAGAATTTGAAAACCAGAGCCTAGATGCATGTAAAATTAGAGCCATTACATTTTGGCCAATCTGGCATAATCGTAATAAGCTTTATCATGATGGTGTACGAGAGTCAGTTACTGAAGTTGTGGGATTTATTAAGGCCTACTATGCAGAGACAAATGTTGAGAGTGAGAGATTAAAGAACTCATGTGACGTTGGACATTTAGTTTGGGAACCACCGGTTAATAACACCATAAAAATCAACTTTGACTCTTCCTTTAATCAAATAACAAAATGTTCTATCTCAGGGATCATAGCGCGAAACAAAAAAAGTCTAATAATGGTAGCATGTACCACCCATGGGAAAATATTACAGATCCAGTGATGGCTGAGGCGAGGGCGTATCTGCAAGCCATTATTTTGGCTGAAGATATAGGGTTCCAAGAAGTTTGCATTGAAGGGGATGCGTTAACCATAATACGTAAACTGAACTCTGTGGATGAAGATAGATCGTGTATTAGCAGCTTGATTAAAGAAATTAAGAGAAGAAGTTATAGATTTAAAAGAATGTGTTTCAAGCATATACCTAGGGAGGCTAACAAAGCGGCTCATACGATGGCGAAAGAAGGAGGGCGCTACGAGCATCCTCGATTTTGGATAAAGGAAGCGCCGCATGCAGTGGAGATTTTGATAAATCATGAGAGAAGAAACAACATTCATGGTGGTTAGAGGAAAAGCGAGTCCAGTGCTGTGATGTTTTGAGCCGATGAACTCGCATTTCGGAAAGAGCGTGATCTTAGTAAGATACGATCTTAGGAGAAAATATGTCTCTAGTACGGCTGATACAGAGGTTTCATGCTCAACAGAAGTAGAAGAAGGAAGGAGAAGAGTTGTTTAGATATTTTTTTTCTTTTTTTGGCGTTTCAGGTGTCCTAGTGTCACGGACTTAGAGTTTTCCCATGCGATCCGTGCGGCCTTAGGCAGTTTCTCTGCCTAAAACGCCTAAGTCAGCCTAACTTGCAAAGAAAAAGGATTCAACAGCAAAAACGTCCAAGTCAACTTAACTCACAACAATAAAGGATTCAATAGAAGTCCCTTAAGATTTTCGCTAAGAACAGCAGAAGAATGAAGTAAGAACGAGCCTTGAAAAATGAACAAAAGTAAGAACACTTGAGAGAAAAGTTTGAGGGAATACTCTCAAAATTCTTATTAATAACTTAGTGAATTACAATGAGTAAAGAGGTCTCTATTTATAGTTGAGCCTCAAAGTGCATCAAAGGCTATAATTAAAAGCTGTATACAATTAGAACTCTAAGACATAATTAGAAGCTGTATACAATTAGAACTCTAAGATTAAATAAGCATATCTTCTTGGGTCCCTTCCCTTATTTATCAGGCTCTTGGGATGGGCTTTTAATCTCTTCAACAACGGGCCAGTTTGGTTGGGCCAAATGACCTCCTTCAAATACGATGGATCGCACAAGTTCGTCATGGTTGCGTGTTCCCATGCGCAACCCATGACATTCTCCCCCACTTGTTCTAGCGACGCCCTCGTCGCATCTTCCTTATGGAACTGGTCAATCTTCCCTTGGAACTGCCATAATGCCTCAGCAGGTTCCCAACTTGCTTCACTATCAGGAAGTCCCTTCCATCGAACTAAGTACTCATGCCGTGGTCGGTGGTACTTTTGTCTAATTACCCGATCTCCTCAATGTTTTCAACTTTACGATCGTATGACACCTTTACCCCCATCGGTGCTCGTTCGGACTTGCCTCGATTTGGATCCTCTTGATCCCTATGAAAGGGCTTAAGCATGCTTACATGGAAGACTGGGTGGACTTTAAATTTTGCTGGCAGCTCAAGCTTGTAGGCCACCTTGCCTACTCTCTTCACAACTTTGAACGGCCCCTCATACCTTCGCACAAGACCCTTGTGCAAGCCAGTATATCGCAGAATTAAGTGTAGTTTAGCGAGGACTGAGTCACCCACTTGAAACTGTACATCCCTTCATTTTTGATCAGCCCACTTCTTGTTACGCTTACTTGCTTTGTGTAAACAAGCTCTAGCCAAGTCATTCTTCTCTTGCCAATCTTTTTAAACGATAAGTCTGCGGATTTGGTCTCAGATAATGGGTCACAACAGCGTTGGGTGTGAGTGGCTGTTGACCCGTCACTATTTCAAATGGACTTTGATTCGTGGCCCCACTTCGCTGCAAGTTGTATGAAAATTGGGCGACATCCAACAACTTTGGCCAATCCCTTTATGTGGCACTCATATAGTGTCGAAGATACATCTCCAACAGTGCATTTACTCGTTCAGTTTGCCCATCGGTTTGTGGATGCATGCTTGTGGAGAAGTTCAAATCTGATCCCATTGACTTGAACAACTCTGTCCAGAACCGGCCAGTAAATCGCCCATCTCGATCGCTGATAATAGACAGTGGCACTCCCTAATATTTCACCACGTATCTAAGGAACAACCGAGCTGCTTCCTCAGCAGGGCACTCTTTGGTCGCCGGAATAAAAGTCGCATACTTTGAAAACCTGTCCACCACAACAAGAATACTAGCAAACCCGTCAGACTTAGGCAAACCAATAATAAAATCCATGGATAAACTCTCCCATGGCCTTTCTGGAACTGGCAGGGGTTGAAGCAAGCCGATTGGAGTCTTTAACTCAACCTTGTCTTGTTGGCACACTAGACAAGTTTTCACATAGGTTTCTACATCAGCACCCATGTGAGGCCAGTAATAACGATCCTCTAAAAGGGCCAAAGTGCGATGCATCCCTGGATGGCCTGCCCATTTCGAGTCATGACACTCCTTCATTACTTCCTTACGGAGTTTCCTATAATGGGGCACATAGAGGCGGTGTCCATGAGTGTATAATAGCTCCCCATCAAGCCAAAATCTTCTCGTTTTTCCCTCCTTGGCAAGCTCACTCAAATTTTTGGCCGTAGGATCATGGGACAATCCCTCTCGAATGCGTTCCAACAAAGAGCCATCAGGTTGACTGATTGCTGCGAATTCCATCTTTCGACTAAGTGCATCAGCCACATTGTTGGCACTTCCTGGTTTATATTCCATTGTGAAATCGAACTCTGCTAGTAAAACCTACCAACGAGCCTGCTTGGGAGACAACTTTTTCTGGGTTAGAAAGTAACTATTGGCAACATTATCGGTAAGGACCACGAACCTGGAACCCAATAAATAATGTCTCCATGTGCGCAAGCAGTGTACTATCGCAGTCATCTCTTTCTCTTGGACCGTATATCTACGTTCCGTCTCATTAAGCTTTCGACTCTCGGAAGCAATTGGGTGTCTATCTTGCATCAGTACTCCCCCAATAGCATAATCTGATGCATCCGTACGTACCTCATAAGGCTTCGTAAAATCTGGCAAGGCAAGTACGGGTTCCCTCGTCATTTCTTGCTTCAATTGGTTGAAGGCCTTCTCACATTCTGGATTCCAATCCCATACCTTCCCCTTCTTCAACATGTCCGTCAAGGGAGTGGTAATTTTGGAGTAGCCTTCGACAAAGCGGCGATAGTAATTTGCCAATCTAAGGAAAGATCTCAACTCTGTTACCTTGGTTGAAGGCTCCCACTCTAAAATGGCTCGAATCTTATTCTTATCCATTCGGATCTTACCGTCTCCCACAATGTGGCCTAAGAATGACACCTCTTGTTGGGCAAATGAGCATTTCTCCTCCTTGACGAACAGCTCATTTTCCTTCAAAGTCTGGAACACCTCCCTCAAGTGTCTTATGTGCTCTTCGAGCGACTTGCTATACACCACAATATCGTCAAGGTAAACAACCACAAAACGATCAAGAAAGGGTTGAAGTACCTTATTCATTAGGGTGCAGAATGTAGCTGGAGCATTCGTGAGTCCGAAAGGCATCACAAGGAACTCATACGAACCGTACCGTGTCACACAAGCTATCTTTGGTTCGTCCCCCTCGGCTATCCGAACTTGATGATACCCCGATCTCAAATCTAACTTGGTAAACCATCTTGCACTACCAAGCTGATCGAACAAATCTGCAATAAGAGGAATAGGGTACCTATTCTTCACAGTGATCTTGTTTAGAGCTCGATAATCAATGCACATTCTCAAAGACCCATCGTGTTTCTTTTGGAACAACACTGGCGCACCATATGGGGATTGGATGGTCTAATGAATCCCGCATCCAAAAGTTCCTTCAATTTTTTCCGCAACTCTTCTAATTCTGGCGGAGACATACGATAGGGGGCCCTTGCTGGCGGCACCACATTGGACGCTAACTCGATTTTGTGGTCCACCTCCCTCTTGGGTGGCAAACGTTTAGGCAACTGAGCAAGTATTACATCTCGGAATGATTGCAACAATTGTCCCACTTCTTTCGGGGTCTCACTAACAGACTCAGCGGTCTCTTCGATCTTCAAGGTGGCTAAATATGAGACTTCATTTCTCCGTACACCTTTAGCAAACTGAATTGCGGACAGTGTTTTTCCCTCAAAGCTTCTCTTCCTTTTCACTTTCACCATGCATTAATGTTTCGCATCCGAGATCACCATGTAATTGCTCGAAGGGGCAATAAGAGCTTTAACCTGATCAAGGAAGCTTAGTCCCACCACAAAATCATAGTCATCAAGTGGTATTACCTTAATGGATACCTTCCCTGACCAATTGCCAAGCTGAAAATCCACTCCCTTTGCAACCCCCTTGATTGGAACACTTTCTGAGTTCACTGTTTTGATCCGACCCCCTTCATTATCTATCTTGAGGCCCAGTTTGAAAGTAGCCTCCTCAGACATGAATAAATCAGAAGCGCCTGTGTCAACGAGCGCATTCAATTTTCTGCCGGCCACAATGATGTCTACAAACATCAAACCATGGCTCATTCTATCTTCGACACCCCCTAGTATTGATCTAAGGTTGTTATCCTCCTCATCGGACTCCCCCTTTGCTTCCATAGCCTTGAGAGCGGCCTTCTTTGGACAGTCCTTGATCATATGTGGACCCTCACAGTGGAAGCACCTTATAGGCCCACTCTTTCTCTTGTCCTAAGGCTTCTTACCGTCGCCGTTCCTAGTGGGCCTTTCTTTATCTCCCCCACTATTACCCTTTAATCTGGGTTTAGAAGAATTGGAATTGTCTTTCCTCCCACCAAATTCAGCAAGTGATTCTGCTACTGACATAGCCTTTGTGAGTTCTTGAACTCCTCGGCGTTGCAACTCTTGCTTCGCCCACGATTTTAATCCGTCCATAAAGGAAAAGAATGCCTCTTTCTCCCCCATATATGAGATTTGGAGCATAAGCTCGCTAAACTCCTGCACATACTCCCTCACAGTGCCTTGTTGTGCAAGTCGACGCAACTTTGCCCGAGCCTCATCCTCGGCATACTCTGGGTAAAACTGTGCTTTGAACTCACATCAAAACTCCTCCTATGTTTCGATTTCAGGCCCACCACGTCTCACATCAGTGGACCTACGACGCCACCACAACAAAGCAACATCAGATAAATACATTGCAGCAGTAGTTACCTTAGTGACATCCTCCGTGATGCCTTTGGCGCAGAAGTATTGCTCGATTCCCCACAAAAAGTTGTCCACATCTCTTGCGGACCTTGTTCCCTTAAACTCCTTGGGCTTGGGAACATCAATATTGGGCTTGGGTGCGGCAGCCGCTAACCCACCATTGCCCAAGGCAACCTTGTAGATTGTGAGTTCACCCTTGAGCTCCGCAATCTCTCCCTTCAAGGCCACCACCATAGCCTCAATGGCATCATCTCTGCCAGTCAACTGTTTCATATTATCCGTCACATACTCTTTGAGCTGCTCCTGCATGGACTGCAATCCATCATGGAGCCTATCATCGACATCTTCAACCCTCTCTTTGATATCCCCCATGGAACTCTCGAGAGTGACGACGCGATCCTCTAAAGCTGACAATATGTCCCTTGAGCGACTGGCTTTCCTAGCCCTCCCACGGGTCTCCATTCCCTCAACTTCTTTTGACATCTTTCAACGGTGGCTTCGAACCTTAGCTCGGATACCAACTGTCACGGACTTAGAGTTTTCCCACGCGATCCGTGCGGCCTTAGGCAATTTCTCTGCCTAAAACGCCTAAGTCAGCCTAACTTGCAAAGAAAAATGATTCAACAGCAAAAACGCTCAAGTCAACTTAACTCACAACAATAAAGAATTCAATAGAAGTCCCTTAAGATTTTCGCTAAGAACAGCAGAAGAATGAAGTAAGAACGAGCCTTGAAAGATGAACAAAAGCAAGAACACTTGAGAGAAAAGTTTGAGGGAATACTCTCAAAATTCTTATTAATAACTCAGTGAATTACAATGAGTAAAGAGGTCTCTATTTATAGTTGAGCCTCAAAGTGCATCAAAGGCTACAATTAAAAGCTGTATACAATTAGAACTCTAAGACATAATTAGAAGCTGTATACAATTAGAACTCTAAGATTAAATAATCATATCTTCTTGGGTCCCATCCCTTATTTATCAGGCTCTTGGGATGGGCTTTTAATCTCTTCAGGTAACGGGCCAGTTTGGTTGGGCCAAATGACCTCCTTCAAATACGATGGATCGCACAAGTTCGTCATGGTTGCGTGTTCCCATGCGCAACCCATGACACTAGACACAGCTTTTATTTTCAGTTTTGTTTTTCAAGGCACCGTTTGGGTGGCCATTCATTTTTTGACTTTTCATTTTATTATTTTTAAGTCTGTAACAGGTGTTTCCTTCTCCTTTTATTTAATAGTATCAGCTGATCTCTTTTCAAAAAAAATTTTAAGCTAAATCTATAGTTAAAATTATAAAAAAAATAATCATAAAAACTATAGTTTAAAATTTTTTTTATGGTTAATATATGATTTAGATAATATTATTTCAATGTTAATAACAGAAACAAATAAATTTCCTTTTTCATTAAAGGTGCAAGAAAAAGGATATTTTGGTCTATATGAAATAATTGGACCAACAAACTTTGCCACATGCACTCATGATTGGACCTATGGCATGAGAATAATTGAAACATCATGGGAAACAGCTTAGGCGGTTTGACCAAAAAGCCCATTTGAAGAAGAACAAAAATATTGTAATTAATATATATTTATCCCTTAATAATAACATTGAATAAATAACAAAATTCGATTTACCCTTTATACGATCCGATCCTGGCCGTTCATTTAATTAATGACATAAAAAATGAGGAAAAATTAAATATTCTTAAGCGAGATAGATGGAGTGGGGGTGGGCCTATCTATTGTTGCTGTACATCCGGAGCAGAGGAGCGTAACCTCTTGGCTGGCGGCTCTAGTTGGCTACCGGAACTGCGTGTATCACAGCTGCCACAAGCAGCCGCGTCGAGGACGCCGACTGGGCTTGGAGGCGCGAGTGACGGCTGGACGCTTGGCTCCTTGAGCCGAGCAGATGGACACGTGTCGATCAAGTATTTCTCCATGAGTTGGTGACAGCTTCTCACCATTTCCTATCACCAAGCAAAAAGGAAGCAAAAAACAAATTCACCACGAGATTTTATAGGTTTTTTTACACAGCTTTCTATGCTTCTTTAATCTTCGAAATTCTCGAAAAAAACACGATACTTGCAAAGCAGTCCTTAAACAAAAATGAAATTATATTTCAATCCACTTAAAGAAACACATTTTATATTTTCAAAATTTCAAATTTGAAGTCCAAAAAATAGTAATATTTGTCAACCTTACAGAAAAAAAGCAATGGGTATATATCATATTATCACGTTGTAAAAAGTAGCTCAGATGGCCTTATATAACAATGAGTTTGAACACGTATAGACTAAAGGGATTAAAACCGTAAAAAACATATAGAATAGGGACCTTGTGTAGAATTTGACCAAGCGACGAGTACTTACTTTGTTTACACTCTCGGGGAAAAAGGCGTCATGGGCCGGAAACTGAAAACCCTCTCCGACAGCGCAAAAGACGGCGGCTGCTGCCATTGCCGACGGTGCAAACTGCAAGAAATCAATAACTGCACCCCCACCCCCAAAGAAAAAAATCATATAAAAGCAAAATAGAATAAAATCTTTTTTACAATTCAGTTTATAGATCAATAGAATTTTATATACCACGAGTGGTGCTGAGAATTAGATCCGAAGAAGCAGAGAGAAGAGAAGCAAAAGAATCGGGTAAGGAAGGGAGCTTGCAAAGGAAGAGATGGAGATAGTCAAAGGGAGTTACAGAGCGTAGTCTCCAATTCAGAGCGGCCATCACACGGAGCTCCATTCTTTGGACGGTTTCGGGTTCGAAAACGAATCTGGGTTCAAACAGTTGAAGGTCCAGCAACAATGGCACCTCGGCTTCCTCCATTTTCGCCGCCAAAGATAAACAAGCCACTGATAGAAGCTGAAACGGCCACCCATTTGGTAGCTACGAACACCAAATTTCAAAGGACTTAAGCAAAATTATAGACTAAAATTTCCGTTGCAAAATTACAGTGAGATTGTGAAATGGGTGTTTACCGGAAGTGAATATGAAGAGAGGAAACGGTCTAAGTAGTTGACGGAGAGAAACGCCGTTACTGGGCTGAAATTATAGTATGCATGCACCTGCATTGCCTCATCTCATAAAAATCAATAAAATTTGAATATAAATATATGTATATAATTTGGGTACCTTTAGGATCCAATTGATGGAGTCTTGACGGGCTATGACGTCGATGGAACGTTGCTGGCAACGATGGAGGTAATCGGTGACAGGCATGTGATGGGATTCCATGTCGATGAGTGTTGAAATGGTAACCACATCGGACGGTGGATAATTGTGGGACGACGTGCCGGGTTCCCGAGTTACCAGTTCAACGGCGGCGGATTCGCCGGAAGACAAGCTGCTGGTCGTGGTGGCGGTGGTGGTGCTACTACCGGATAAGGCAGGGGAGTTGTTTAAGGGAGTTGGGTGAGAGTGAGAGAGGGACATTTCGCTGATATAATGATAAAGATGCGGCGGGGGCAGAGGCAACGTCGTTTAATGAAAGGGTATCAGCTTCGGCGGTGGCATTGATGACGGCGACGACGAGGTGGAGGAGTGAGCCGATATTGGTGGTGGTATTTGTATTGTCATTGGCTTTGGTTTTTATGGTGTTTTACATCTTTCCAAGTTTCTTTTCCTTTTCTTTTTTAAATATAATTACTAGTGTTTTAATTAAATGCTTGTATGTATTACAACTTTTACTTTGACAATCACATTAATTTTTTTTTTAACGATTTTACCTTTTTCGACCCATAAATAGAAAGATAATACGTTTCAGCGTACTGAACTCACATATTTTTAATTAATAATAATGTTTATACTAATTAAACTAAACTCAATCAATCACATTAAATTTATCTAAACGTGAGTTTGATAAGTTAAAAAATAAAATATTAAATTTATATTATAAAATTGTTTGGTATATTAGTAAATTGATAAAAGTAAATCTTGACTAATTGAAATTTTATTATTTTATAATTTATTTATTTATTTTGAATAATTTTAAATAAAAATTAAATATTTTAATTTTAATAAAATAAAGAAAATAATTTATATAAAAAGTAAGATTTTAGAAAATATAATCAACTTAATATTCTTAATATTAAGTGATAAGTAGCTTTCTACTCACTTATCATCATATTCAACACTTTTTTGTTGAAATTTATATATTAAATAAAAGTTAATATGATTATCAAACACAATTAAAAAATTTAAATGTTAAAAATTTTCATATGAATGGTTTATCTAACACATCCTAAATTTGGAATCAATTGTCGGATCGAATCTTAAACAAGAGATAAAGTTCTCTCAGCATTTTTTTCCATGCATAAGACTTAAATCTAAAACCTTAAAAATATATTTACGTTTCAAATCCGCATACGATTATTGTCGATCTGAAGTTGCTTTCAAACTGTCACGAATCACTTTCATTTTCTTTTCGGTCTCTCTGATAAAATCAACCCTGTGTATCTTTTTCTCACTAAGCTCAGTCCAGTATAATGGAGTTCGGCATTTACGACCATATAGAGCTTCATACGGTGCCATCTTTATGCTCGACTGAAAACTATTATTATACGCGAACTCCACCAACGGTAAATATTTTTCCCTACTACTTTCGAACTCTAAAATACAACAACGAAGCATATCTTCGAGAATTTGAATCACTCTCTCAGATTGACCATCGGTTTGAGGATGAAATGCAGTACTAAAATGCAACACCCAAAGCTTCTTGCAACTTCTTCCAAAATCGTGATGAAAATCGCGGATTTTTGTCTGAAATAACAGAGACTGGCACTCCTTGCAATCTGACTACCTCAGAAATATGCAACTCAGCCAACCTATCAAGTAAGAAGTCTACACGAAAATCGGAATAAAATGTGTGGACTTCGTCAAACGATCTACAATGACCCAAATAACATCTTTCTTTTTTGGAGATAGAGGTAATCCCAATACGAAATCCATCGTAACTCTAACCCATTTCCACTCCGATATCATCACTGGTTGTAATAGTCCTGAAGGCACTAGATGTTCGGCTTTGACCTGTTGACAAATAAAATATCTGGACACAGAGTCAGAAATGATGCGTTTCATACCCAACCACTAGTACATTTGTCTCAAATCACTCTACATTTTGTTACTTCCAAGATGAATAGATAAGTTGCCATTATGAGCGTCGTGTAGAATTTTCTGTATAAGTTTTGTATTTTTCGGCACACAAAATCTACCTCGGAACAACAAACAATCATCGGATCTGATTTGGAACTCTGAATCAGTAGTTGACTCATACTGTACTCTTTCAACTTGCAATTCATTATCACATTTCTAAGCCTCGCAGATTTGCTGAAGAAATAACGGTTTAGCTTTTAACTCAGCTAAAATTGAGTCGTCATCAGACAATGCTAATCATATATTCATCGCTCTCAAGGCAAACAAATATTTTCTACTCAAAGCATTCGCGACTACATTTCCTTTCCCCGGATGATAGTCAATCACTAACTCATAATCTTTCAACAGTTCGAGCCATCTACATTGTCTCAAATTCATATCTTTTTGGGACATCAGATACTTCAAACTCTTGTGATCGGTAAATATGTGGCATTTTTCACCAAACAAATGGTGTCGCCAAATTTTCAATGCAAACACGATCGCAACCAACTCCAAGTCGTGTGTAGGATAATTCTTCTTGTGCGTCTTTAATTATTTGGAAGCATACGCTATCACTTTGCCTTCTTGCATTAAAACACATCCCAAACCGTTCAATGACGCATCATTGAAGATCACAAATTCTTTACCCGACTCAGGCTGAACCGAAACTAGTGCTTCGGTTAACAGTGCTTTCAACTGATTAAAACTCTGTTGACATTTCTCACACCACTCAAACTTTACATTTTTTCTACAATAACTGAGTCATCGGTGTAGCTATCATTGAGAACCATTTTACAAATCTCCGATAATATCCCGCTAATCCTAGAAAACTTCTAACCTCGAATATGTTTCTTGGTGGTTTCCAGTCAACAACTATTAAAATCTTGCTCGGATCAACTCTGATACCTTCTGTCGAAACAATGTGTCCAAACAATCTAACTTCTTGGAGCCAAAACTCGCATTTGCTGAATTTAGCAAACAGTTGTTTATCTTTCAAAGTTTGTAACACAATTTTCAAATGCTCGGCATGTTCAGACTCGTTTTGGGAATAAATCAAGATATCATTAATGAACACAACAACAAATCTGTCCAGATACGGTCTAAAGATTTGATTCATCAAATCCATGAATACTGCAGAAGCGTTAGTTAACCCGAATGGCATAACAAGAAATTCATAGTGCCCATACCTGGTTCTAAATACAGTTTTTGGCACATCCGAATCTTTAACCCGCAACTGATAACAACCAGAACGTAAGCCAATATTTGAGAATACCGTTGCACCTTTCAGTTGATCAAATAAATCATCAATTCTAGGTAATTGATACTTATTTTTAATCGTAACCTTTTTAAGCTGTCAATAATCGATACACAATCTCATTGATCCAACTTTCTTCTTTACAAACAAAACTGGTGCACCCTAGGACGAGAAACTCGGTCGCGCAAAACCTCTATCTATCAACTCTTGCAACTGAGATTTCAACTCTTTCAACTTTGTAGGAGCCATTCTGTACGGAGCTATTGATATCGATGATGTTCCTGGTACTAACTCAATAGCAAACTCAACTTCTCTGATCGGTGGCAACCCGAGTAATTCTTCTGAAAATACATCTGGATATTCACTAACCATTGACACTAATTTAATCTTCGATTCAGACACTTTAGTATCCAATATATATGTAAGGTAAGCCTCGCAACCCTTTCTCACATACTTTTGCGCTAACATAGTCGATATCACAATAGACAACCCACTCGAATCATCGGATTCAATACGAAGAGTCTCACCATTCTAATATTTCAATACAATAAGCTTTCATCTATAGTTTACAACCACATCATGTAGAGTCAGCCAATCCATACCCAAAATTACATCAAATTCATCAAATGGTAAAAGCATCAAATCGGCCGAAAAATTGTAACCCCGAGTCATCAAAGGACAATTCTTGCAAACTTTATCTATTAGGACATACTGACCTAAATGGTTCAATACCTTATCCACGAATTTAGTGGACTCTACAGGTAAACTCTTACTAGACACTAAATTCGTACATACATAAGAATGTGTTGATCCGGGATCAATCAAAGTAGTTACATCAGTGTTATAAAGAGAAAAAGTACCAGTGATAATATTTGGAGTCGATGCATCTTTGCGAGCATGAATAGCATAAGATCTGGCTGGCGCCCGTGCCTCGGATCTCACAGTAGAATCCTTTGTTGCACCTCTGCTACCATTCATATTTCCAGTATTTCAAGGTGGTCTCTCTCTTGTAGCTATATTGCTCAGTCTAGCAGTCAAAAGTTTGTCTTTCTCAGGTAACTTAGGACAATCTTGAAAAAAATGCTCTTGCTAGCCACATCTGAACCATGCTCTGTCATTCATTTGACATTCTCTAAAATGTCGTCTACCACACTGTTGACACTCAGGTTTGTTGGCCATAACACTACCAACACTCGCCACTGAAGTGGCTTGAGCTTTTAGACTTGCGTGTTGCTTTTCACGATCTCTGTTAGAATACCCCACTGAACATGTCGAGCGATTATGGAAATCTTTTGATTTTTTTGACGATGAATGATATGATATACCCGTTGACCTCTTTCTTGAATCTCTAGCCTCAGAATCGGCTATTCTCTTTTCTTTGCTAAGCTCATTGGCTTTGTGAGCTCTATCAAATAAAACCACAAATTCTTTCAGTTCAAGTATTCTGACTAAAATATTAATATCTTTATTCAACCAGTCTTCAAAATGTTTACACATAACCATTTCGATTGGAATGCACTCTTGGGCATACTTGCTCAGTCTAACAAACTCTCTTTCATACTCGACTATAGTTATACGACCCTGTTTCAGCTCTAGAAATTCCTTGTGCTTTTGATCAAGAAATCGTTGACTTATTTATTTTTTCTGAATTCTGCCTGAAATAATTCTCATGTGACCCGGTCTCTCAGTACTATAGAAATTAACGTGCTCAACCACTAGTATGCGACGTCTTTCAGAAGAGGCACAACACATTTGACACATTCTGTTGGAGTACTAGACAACTCATCAAAAACTCTGATTGTATTCTCTAGCCAAAACTTGGCTCTCTCCAGACCGTCATCAACAGTAGCCCTAAACTTTTCAACCCCATATTTTTAAATTTTATCTACTGGCGGCTTACTCATACGTACATGTTATAAAACTTGAGGATCTATAGGGACTGGTTGGGGAAAAGGTAGGGGTGGAGGTTGCTGAACAGCTGTATTTGTTCAGACAAACTCAGTGAACCACTTGTTCATCATTTGGAAGAAGGCTTCCTTAGCTTTTCTTCCATGACCCTCAGATACGGGTCTCGATCCAGATTGCGCTGCTCTTCGAATGGAGGCCGGCGCTTTACTTTCTACATCATTAGATTTTGCTCTGTTGGAATCCATTACTATATAAAAACATGATTTAAACTGTCAAGAGACATCACATTATCACAAGTTATAAAATGACATGTATAGCTAGACTCACATACGCTACGTTAGTCTGAGAATTGACTAAATCGTAGTTTTGATACCAATAAATGTAACACCCCTAAACCGTATCCGATGCCAGAACAGGGTTACGGAGCATTACCAAATTTATTAATAAAAAAAGCATACTTTTCATATTTATTTCTCATACAAAACAAAAACCATTCAAATTTATTCATATAGTCCTTAATACGAGCCCTCGAGGCCCAAAATAGACATAAAAATGGTTCGGGACTAAATCGAGTACTCAAGGAATTTTTTAGGAAAACTTTAAAATTTTTCAACGTGCAGGAGACACACGCCCGTGTGGCCAAGCCGTGTGGGCATTCGAAATGGGGACACATGACTGTGACCCAGCTCGTGTCTGTACCGGTGTAACTCACTGGCTTGGGACACACAGTCAGACCACACGCCCGTGTGCCAGGCGTGTACCCTTCGAAATGGCCTCACAAGCTCCTGTGTCAGGCCGTGTGCTAGGCTATGTGAAAATTAGAGGGTATACTGACTTGTGCTACACGACCAAGCCACACACCCGTGTGCTAGGTCGTGTGAAGCTACTAGCATACTTTCTATAGAAATATCAGGGTGCTAGGACAAAAATAGGTCATTTTCCAAGCTATATTTCTCACCCAAATTGGTACCAACCTAAGCTTAACAATGTACATACAATCATTGCATAAATAGGCATTCAAAACCAACCAATATGAAGTTTATAACATGTCATAATATCACACACAATCATGATACTCATAGGTACCTCAATAGACCATTTATAACATGCCAAAATTTGTCTCCAACATTTACCTAAATGGTCAAACATATATATGAGACATTGTACCTAAAATTTAATATGTATGCCACTTCTCAATTTCAACCATTTGGTACTCAAAATACCAATTCACAACTAAGGCATTCACATAGCAAACATACATCAATATGGCAAGACCATTTACTTATATATACATAACAAAATATACCAAAAAAAAGCCAAATCAAATGGCTAAATACATGACCAAAACATATAGGCTACTTTAGCCAAATAACCTATACATGCCATTTGACCAAAATATAAAGTCCAAAGTACCAAAATAAGTGTTTGATAGTGTGATGCAATCTCTGACAACTTTCAAACCGAACGAGCTTCCGAAGCACTATAAAACATGGAAAATAAAACAGAGTAAGCAATTAAGCTTAGTAAGTTCGTATAACTAAAAATACAACTTACTAATCAACCACAATTTAGGTAAGCAACATTAAGGCATAATACAAGCCAATTTGGCCCAAAAGCCTAACACATAATCATTAACCATGTTAGCCATGAATTCATATGTCAATATATACCACTTATCGTATTTCACATAAATACCTGTACTAGTTCGTATTGAACTCGTATAATTCTCGTAACAACATTGTACCCATTGAACCATTTGGAATACTATCGGATATGCGGGTATCTCGCACACTAAGTGCCAATACGTGGTCAAAACCACCACTATCTCATATCTTGTATCAATGCTCTCTCTCGAGCCATAACTGGGTTTGCTCACATAAGCTGTCAATCAAGACGTAGCTACATGGTGCTGCTCACACAAGCTGCCAATCAAGACGTAGCTACACGACGCTACTCATACAAGCTGTAAAGTAACCGCAACACATGTCGAAAGCTCAACCATCGGTAGGACGTACGAGACCAGCACCCAAAACACGGTAACCCCTAATGACATGTCATTTGTATCTTATCTATTCCTAAAGTTCAACTAGGATCTTTACATAGCTGAAACTTCGTCGAATATCTTTGGGGAGTCGTATCATCACAATTATAATAATAAAGCATTTAAAACACGTATAATTTAAAGCTTATTAACATATGAACTTACCTTGAATTAGTATGGAAAAAATTGATCGATTAGTCTACTACTTTGTCTTTTCCCCGATTTAATTCCGAACGTTGATTTTCTTGATCTATATAATTAAATTTAACTAATTTAATTTTTATTCTATTCAATTCAATCCAAAATTCATGTTATGACAAAATTACTATTTTGCCCCTCTACTTATAACTTCTTTACAATTTAGTCCCTAGGCTTGTAAAATGAAATTCATGTAATTCATCCACATCTAAGCCTAGCTAAATTCTGTATATGCTTATAGCAGCCCATACATTTCACAAATTCACAAATTTAACACAATTTTTATATCTTTCAATTTAACCCTTAATCCACATTTTCATTAAAATTCACTTCACAAAAATTGTTTAATTAACAATAAAGATTCATTTTCTTCTATTAAAATTCAAGAAAAACTAAAATAATCTCATGGAAAAACCCTAAAATTTCAACCATATTGCAAATTAGTCCTCTATTTAGCTAGGTTAAGCTAAAACGATCCCAAAAACATAAAAATCAACAAAAACGGGACAAGATTTCACTTAAATGAAAAGGAAAAGCTTGAAAAAATTTTCTTCTCCCCTCTTACGGTGAATTTCGGCTATGGTGAAATGAATGGGAGAAGATGATAGCTTTTCTTTTATTAAATTAACCTTTATTTACCTAATCACTAATTTACCCTTACCTAACTTTAAAATTTTCATAATTACCAAGCCATGCACATACACTAACTCATTTAATGGTCTAATTACCGTATAGGGACTTCCAATTTAAGGTTATATAGCTATTTAACACCTTTAACTAGTACAACACAACTTTTGTACTTTACACGATTTAGTCCTTTTTCACAAATTAAGCATACAAACGGTAAACTTTCTTAACGAAATTTTTATACTATAATTCTATCATGCTGTAGATATTAAAATAATATTAAAATAAAATTTTAAACTTTAGATTTGTGGTTCTGAAACCACTATTTTGATTTCACTGAAAACGGGCTGTTACAAGAGACTAAGCAAAGGGAACTCGAAATAAAAAAGCAAGAACTTCAGATAAAAAAGAAAAGTGAATAAATCATTTAATTCAGATTCATAATAATAGGTAAGGTCTAGGTGGATTCTTTCCTGGGTACTGTCTCTTTCATTGGTTAATATTCGATTATTTCATTGGTTCATTCTCTGTTGCGTTTTTAGTTAAATTAGTTTAGTAGTTTTAGATTAAAACACATCACTCCAATTTATCGGCTGAATAATAGAAAAATATTAATTACTAATACTTTTAGTACTTGTGGATACGATATCTTTACTCACCGTAGCTATACTATTGTTTGATAGGTGCACTTGCTTTTATCGTATTTATAGTTAGTTTTGTGACCATCAGTAATCTCTGTGGAGAAAGGAGAGGATCGTTCTTTCTAGCCTAAGGAGTTTGAATGATGCTTGAACAAAAAAATAAACGATTAGCAAATCAACTAGAATCGAAATAAGAAAACTAAGAAATTTAAAGGAAAAGTGAGTTTAAAGAAGAAGCTTGGTTCAATTGATGGGAGATGATTGACCAAGGTTGCAGACTTAGGTTGTGGGGCTTCTTGCACCAAAAGAATTGAATCAAACAAAAAACAATATTAGGAAATCGAATCCAACAATAAATAAATTAAAAAGAAACCGAAATTGAATGTGAATTATGAAAGAATAAATTGATGGATATGGATAGATGGATAAAATGTCAAATTGAACCCTCAAAGATAGAATTATCATAACAAACTCAACTATTGACTCTAATCAATCCTCTAAAAAAGATTTCTTAGCAAATTGAAGTTTAAGCAACTTCTCTCGAAATCTTGAATAAGATTAAGTAAAAAGAACTTTTGAAAATAAACAAGATATGAATCTTGCACAAAAAAAAAACTCTAAATAGTATTTTATTTGTAACAACCCATTTTTTGGTGGTGCCGAAAATGAGGATTTTGGAACCCCATTATTTAATATTTACTATTTTAGTATAAAGTTTAATTAATCCACTAATTTTATCATCTGGATAGTAAATTAAGGTACAATTACTAAATTGTAAAAGTGGTAAAAGTTAATTGTTGTGGCTTTTAATTAATTGAAGGACCAATTGAACAATTGGACCTTTATTAAATCACCAAACAGATGACAACTTTATCCACCAATTTAGTTAATCATCATTAAGTATGTTAATTAAATTTTAATTAAATAAATTATAATTAACTAGTTATTAAACCAAGTATATAAAACAAAATAAAAGAAAAGATGACAACTTTGCTTCATCTTCTTCAACTTCTTGTGGGTGAGAAAAGAAAAAAATAGGGTTTTGTAGTTTTAAGTTATTGGTCCTCAGAGCTTGATTTAGCTAACTCATGTACCAATTTATAAAACTGTTAAAGTCTTCAAAAGGTTTCATTGATGATTTCTTGAATTTTTTGGTACTAAATTGTTAGATTTTAAGATTAGAATTGAAAAGGACTAGTTTGTAAAGTTTAATTGCTAGTTTTGAACATATGGACTAAATTGCATAAATTTTGAAATTGATGTTGAATTTCTATAATTATGGATAATAGGAGGCTGTAGAAGGATGATATTGAGATTGATTTTAAAATCAAGGCTCAAATTTGAAAGTCAAGGCTTTTGATTTTAGGGACTAAATTGAATAAAATGCAAAATTTTAGGAACATTCAAAAAGTGAATTTGAATTGGCTTATACTTATAATAGAATGATATAAGGTATTTAGAATTGATAAATTAAAATGAAATATCACATAGATCAAGAATTTAATTAATCAAAGGATAATTGAGGAAAGACAAAATTTTAGATTAGTCCTCGACGTCTTATTTGTTTGTTGTTTTGTCGTAAGTTCATAGTAGACTTACTTTATTAATTTATGATATGTTTGTACTATATTGTTTTGATTTTTAGTTTCAATTGTTATGCATATAATGTTTTTTGCATCAAATAGACTAAATTATAAAATATAAAATATATGATAAAATGAATAGATACATGGTATCAAATAAAGGTGAAATTGTTATATGATTGGATGATATGTATATGATGTTGTTACAAGATTTAAAATGTATATGGATTGTTTTTTGAAATATGAAAAGTATGTATACGACTATAGGGTTCGAAATGGTACAAACACAGTGATGATGTCATGTTAACTAGTAAATGTTTATGATATGAATGATATGTCATTAGGGTTGAAAAAGGAATTGGTTGTTTTATTAGGGATTTAATGATTGATGGCTTGAGTTCCAGCATGTGTTGTCGATTCTCTGAAGCTTGTATGAGCAGCATTGGATCATTTTTTATCGATAGCTTGAGATCCAACATGTGTTATGGATTCTCTAAAACTTGTGTGAGTAGCATCAAATTATCCTTTATCGATGGCTTAAGATCCAACACGTGTTGTGGATTCTTTGAAGCTTGTGTGAGCAGCATCGAATAAAGCTTGTATAGTAACCATGATATGAAGCTTGTGTGAGCAGCCAAATATGTCAGTTTATGTGAGCAAATCAGTCCCGTGTATCTGAATTCAATTTACTAAGGTTCTCCGGGCGAAAATGGTAATTAAACGAAAATGAAATAGTTAAAAATATTGAATATGAATTTAAACGTTAGGTTCGCTAAATGAGCATGATTTGAATAGTATATGATATAAGTGGTATGATTGTACATGTATGTGGAATGAGCACTATGAGCTTGTTGTGTTAAAGAACTAATCTATAGGTTATATTGTTGAATTGCATATGAAAGTACAAGGATGCCAAAGGAACACCATGTCTATGCCAATGTGTTTCAATTACTTAAATTAATGTAATGTTAAGGTAAGTGGAGTGAAATTCTTATGAACTCACTAAGCATTTAATATGCTTATACCATTTTTTTCTTTGTCCTTGCATTCTTCACTTGCGGAACGTGTCTAGCAGATCAACCAGAAGCTCACACTATCTCGTTGTTGATTTCGTAGCTTTTTCATCATTTCAAAGTTTGATTTTTGTAACATGTACATTGGTGTGGTGAATAGAGTCAAACTCCATTAATATTTGATTTTGAATATATGTTATGTATAATTTTGAGTAATGATAATAGTTGGATGAATTGGTATGTGGTGATATATGTGTTGGATATATGTGTATGATATTTGGAATGGTATAACTATATGTGAAGTAGGAATTAGCAAATTTAAAAATTGGCAATTGGTTTCAATTGAATGTTTTGGTAATTGACTTTAGAGGTGTGTGCAGTATATGAATTGGTAATTTTGCATAGGGACATTACTGGTTGAAATGGTATATTTGTGGTAAATGGTTTTAATGATGAATATGGTTATTGAAATGGTATTTTGGGAAGTGAATTTGTAATGATCCTCAAATGTTATATTTGAAATTGAGATGTTATGGTTAAATGATGGTTTGAATGGTTTAAAAGTATATGATATAGGTTGAATTGGATTAAGTTGTTTTTTATTTGATTTGGTGCCAATTTGAGGCAGAATGGTTTGGTTGATTGAAGATGGTTAAGGGCATGTGTTGGTATATATTTTGAATGGTTTTGTGCTGGTATAATTGTGTTTTGTAGAAATCAAAGGCATTAAATGTTAAGTTGGCATAAAGAAGGTACCAAAATGCAAATTTTTGACATTTTGGCTCAGAGTTATCAATTCATTGGTGATTTTTCTTAAATTTTCAAACATCAAACTTAAAAATGGTATTGATACAGAGATAATGTATCAATACTTTATGTCTAGTATTGATATATTCATTTTAATTCAAATTATTTTGAAATATCGAAGGCCAAAATGGTATCAGTACCTTTATGGGGTATCAATACCTTTTCTGAAAATTTTAAAAACGTTGCAATTTGGTTCTTTTTCATGCTTAGGTCTATAAAAGAGCTTTTGTAAGCTCAATTAAGGCTTGAATTTAATTGTGTATCATAATATCTAGGTGTTTATGACATGATTGAATATTGGAATCATTTTTATGATATAATTGATCTAAAATTTTAAAAATGTTGCAAAAAGATCTCTATTCGATCTCGGGTAGACTTTAAAGCATTCGTATGCTCGTATAAGACTCGGGAAAGAATGTTCATAATATTCAATATTGTATTGTTGTTGATTGCGTGAATGTCGATATGAAATGATGGTTTTACTATGAATTTGTCATTAGTTGCTTTGAAAACAACTGTAGCATCTCGTAGCTCAAACCCGACAATTGGGTTGGGTAAGGGTGTTACATTATTAATATCAAGAAAAACATGACGTGCAATGAATATAAAGATGCCTTTACATAAGCTACAAAGCTGAAAAATACTAAGTCAAGTAGAAGTCTAAATAACTTGGAAAGAAAGAAATTAAGTAAAACTTAACTTACTTGCACATAAAGTACTCAATTGATGGATTATCATGGAAAGAATTAGTTAAAATTTAACCCACAAGAACATATTATAATTTGGCCAAGTAAAGACTTAAAAGGATCGTAACAAATAAACCAAAAATAAATGACAAGATCAGACCTAAGTGTCAGAAAAGGAAAGCCTAAGGATTCATATAACAATTCGACCTAATAATCTTTAACAAAATTGAATGAAGATCAAAACTTCAAAAATAACTAGAATTCGGTCCAAAAGAGAGAGATCAAGACTGAAATATGGTTAGGTATAGAAAATAAAGTGTAAACAAGAGAAATATGATAACTTTGAACATGGAGACAAGGGATAAGTAATTCAAAGCAATGGTCACGAGAGAATAAAAGAACAATTTAGACAAGAAAGAATAACAAGAAGCATGCAAAATAGACTAGAAGAAAGAACCATATTCGACTAAAGGGAAAAAGAAGACAAAAGCAAACCAAATAATGAAAACTAGAAAACTTACTTGGGAAACTCTTCAAAAATGACTTAGACTTTTCTTAAAGCAATTCTCTTCAAATGAAAGGAAATGAGAAGAGCATGAGATTTGCTTCCTTTATAAGGCTTAGAATTATCTAACCCTCCATATTAACCAATTCAATGATAACACATGATAAGTATTACAAAGTATTAGAATTCATTGCCAACTAGTTAAGCACATGACAATTTAACTGCCTCTTAGGAAAAAGAATACCTTGTCCTAATGTTCCAAAAATTGTCTAAAAAACATAAATTGTCTTAAAATAACCTAATTACATCAATAAACACCCAAAACTCAAGAAAGCTAAGAGTATGCAATCTAGGCCGGAATTATTCAATATTCTCGAATGTTGACACTCGATAAGGTTCCCAAGCATGTTCGTACCCAGTATTCTTGGTTTTTGTAATGAATCGTATTTTGTTAGTAAAAGTGCCGATTTCGGGTTGGTATTGTAAACCAAGTTAATCTGGGAAGTTAAACCGAGAGGTTTCCATTAATTATTGTTGGTCTAATGGTAGATCATTAATTAGTGATTAATTAGAATAATTTAGGTGGTTTAATTAGTTTTAATTGTTGGGGAAGTGGTTAGGAATAGTTTTATATTTTCATTACTTACCCGTAATTTTATTTTCAATATTTATTGCAAATTTATATCACTTACCTTAATTATAAATCTCAAGCTACACAATGTAAACAACCTAGTCATAAAAGAAAAAATGCTATGCTGCAAAATCATTCACCGAATCTAGCGGGGGTGACTGTTTGGTCGAATCGAGTAAAAATATTTCGAGTTAATCGAGTTGACGAGTCATATTTTATCATCCTAACTCAATTTAATTTTTTTTCGAATCGAGTCAAGTAAAATGAAATTCAAGTTGAGCCAAATTGAGTGAAATTATTCAAGTTAAGTTAAGATCTTGTTACAAATAGAACATAAATTTAAAACCATATATATTTGAAAACTTTTTCAAAGCAAAATAATAATAAAAAATAAGATACTTTAGTATTATAAACTTGAATCATTAATTAACTTATTTAGGTCCCAAAATTATTATTTTAGAACATTTTTTTAAAATTTTACTTTCTTTATGTATTTTTTACAGATTTTATGTTTTTTAAAAATAAATTTTATAAATATTTTGAATTTAAAAATTATTTAAAATTATTTTGAATTTTTTAGTAATTTTGTTGGGAGAGAGACAAATTTGCTTGTTTTCAAACTTGAAAGGAACCAAAAGGATATTTACACCAATTTATTATTCGAATTACTTGAGTTATTCAAATTGTAAAATTTAACTCGACTAGAATTCGAAATATTTGAGTTGACTCGAATAACTTGATTTGATTAACTTGAAATTAAATTTTTTTCGATTTTTCGAATCGAATCGAATTTTACTCAACTCTATTCTCAAACAAAACACGCTAAATTGAATATGAAGGGTTGAGATATACATGCATACCCAATGGTAATTCAGTCACCAAATTTAATTTTAAAATTTTTAATTTAAATGATAAATTATGTTTTTTTAGACAATCTTTATTTTGGCTGATTATTATATATTTGTTATTGTTTTGAAGGAAGGGGCTTGCAGCGTGAAATGAATGCGACAGTTAAAAAAAACAAGAGAAGATAATTTTGTTTTAAGTCCCTCAAAATTTTAATTCTTTACAATTTAATATCTAACTTTAAGTTTCAATTTAATTGATTTAATCCTTTAAGCCTGTTTTAAATTGTGCAATTGTATCCTTACAACATGTTTTAATTTATTAATTGAGCCCCAAGGTGTAGTGATGGTTTTATGCAATTTAAAAAATGTAAAACGGTTAAATATTATATTTGATTAGCGTGAAATTATTAAAAATAAAATCTGTGCAATCTTATGTTCATGTTATTGAAATAACACAACAACGTGCTAATTGTATATATCATAAATACATATATCATATCATATATATTATGTAACAAAATTTTTACATAAATATGGTAACATTCGGTTTTTCTTTTTTGTGACAAAAAAATTAATTTTCATCAAATTAAATGTTCAAGAGCGCCACACATTATTGTCTTGTTTAAGAGCCTCTAACACATCATTAGGAGGTATATCAAATATCTGTAAACTTGACTACCATGCTAAACTGAACTTAGCCAATCTATCCGCACTTAAGTTGCACTCTCTGGGTATATATCTGATCTCCCACTGTCCTTTAAAGTTTATAACCTGTTGGATCCTTATAATCAAGGTAATACTTGAATCTTTCGACCCCATCACCGTCAAGGCTCTAACCACCTCAAGATTATCTGTCTGAATTATGGCCCCTTTGTAACCCTTATTTAACAATATGAGAAGCCTGTCCAGAATACCTCAAAGTTCTGCATCAAAAGGTGTACATCTACCCAGATAGCGATTAAATCCCAATATTCCGGATCACGTACCACACCGCCAGCATAAGCATTCCCAGAGTTTCTAGCCATTGCACTATTAGTGAATAAATGAACTCTCGTTCCTTCAGAATGAGTTTGATTTCCCACTTTTAGGAGGTTGACCTTGGATCCATTGTGATAAAGATCAAATTGATGTGCCCAGCTGAGAGAAGCTTTGACAATTTATGATAAATGATAAAACTAACATATCTTAATCCCATTATTAATGCGTTTTTGAATGATTATTTATGCAAATTGGTGAATTTGATGCTCCTAATCCTTTGAATTCATGTTCTTATACTTAGGTGAGCATTTGGGAGTAGAAGGAGCGAAAAGCAAGCGAAAATCAAAGAAAAAGAGAAGATTTTAGGAGCCACACAGGCTGGACACATGCCCATGTACCAGCCCGTGTCGATTTTGCAACCTGCTTCCCAAACATGCGGAATTAATATATGTTTTAGCGATAAATACTTGATTCTTGTTCTCAATTATGTATGCTTATTTCTTGTTTTAATATTTTTGGAATATTAATTCATGTTTAATGTGTTTAATTCAGTGGAGGAAAAGTCTCTGTTTAAGAGTAGATCTAGCATAATTGAGTGGAGTTGCATGCAATCCTAGAAATAGGACAACATAAATCTACCAGATTAGAGTCAAATCTAATAAGGAAATCCATAAATCGAGTTAATGCGACGATAGAGGTTTTAATTAGAAAGAGATTTCAATTAATCAACCTAGAGTCAGTTGTTCTTATTCTCGAAAGAGATATTAATATAATTTAGGAATTTCTACGGATCAAGACACCAAGTGAATAAATCATTTAATTCATATTAATAATAATAGGTGAAGTCTAGGTGGATTCTTTCCTGGTATTGCCTGTCTCATTGATTATCTTTCGATTATTTTCCTTATTCATTCTCTGTTGAGTTCTTAGTTAAATCAGTTTAGTTAAATTAGTTTAAAACTCATCACTCCAATTTGTCGGCTAAATAATAAGAAAACGGTAATTACTAATACTTTTAGTCCTCGTGGATACGATATCTCTATTCACCATAGCTATACTATCCATCGATAGGTGCACTTACCTTAGTCGTATTTTTAGTTAGTCACGTGAGACACATCAATTTCGTAAGCTGCCCAGGTAACATTCAGTTTTAAATCAATTATAAGTTTAACATTTGACACCTGTAATATGTTAACAAATTAGAATTTACTTTCGAAATGTTATCATGGTAATTTGCAAGCAAAAAGTCAAATTAAGTATAAATGAAAAAAAAAGAAATTATTTAGAAAATATAATTTTATCTATTTGCTTAATGCTTAAAATATAAAGGAAATTATTGCATTTTTACATACTTAACAAATTTTTAGAGTTAATTAGATTGAAATTGATATGGTCTAGTGAAAATTAAACATTACATTAAAAGTATCAAATGATATAATCATGGTTTAAGGTAACAAATTGGTTTATATTGGAAAATTGTAAACGTTGTTTAATATAATTTACTAAAATCATGGAATAATATCGGGAAATAGATTTTATGAATATTTTTAGGATTTGCATTAATATAAAATATGAATTCCAAAAGTTAAAACTTGTTCGTGCGCATTTTATCATTAGTTTTAGTTCGATTGATATGGGCATTGTTGTCAATGTAAAAAGATACGGGTTCAAATGCACTATTATCCTCCCATTTATGAGTTAGGAAGAAACTATAAATAATTTTAAGCATTATGTTAAAATAAACAGATACGATTTCCTAGGCTACATTATTAATATACAGTTAAATTAAATTTTAATTCACCTCTATCCCTTTCCATCTTTATTTTTCTCCAATTAAAGCAAAAAAATTTCATAGCTTTATTAGTTGCATTGTAGTGAGTATTGGAGAAAATGGTACAAGCCTTCTAAAGCATCAAATGTAACTTACCATGTCATATATAATTATACCTATATATAAATAGTTGCTGTCCAATGAATATAGACTTCTTTTATTTCTAGACGCAAGTATATTTGTCTAATTCAATGTTCAACATTCTTGCAACCTAATTTGAAGGGCCTTTTTAAAATACACTTATTGAGGTTTAACTAAATTTCTATTTAATGAACTCGTGTTGGTCTGATGGTTAGGATATTCATTGTCTCAAGTGTGACTTGAGTTCGAGTCGCGCTAATCGCGTTAACATTAGAACTTTGCCCTCCTCTTATAATTCACCAAAAAAATTTCTATTTAATTAATTACAAACTTATTCACCTAAATTAAAAGAAATATATATATATATATATACACATATATATGTGCATAAGGGGAGACTCAATATTGAGACCTCAAAAGAATTAAGGTCTCATGAACATATAGATACATATTATTTGATATATTGCTAATAAAAATTTTAGACTCTACAAGTAAATTTAAAGAATCAACAAGTACCCTATAGGCTATGGTAAAATATCTATAAAAAGGATGCATTTCAATTTTTATGACTACTTGTGAGATAAAAAATACGATGTCAGTGTACTAAATACTCACCCATATATATTAAGTATATCTTAAATTGTAAATAAATATTTGAGTCGAGCGTAGTTAGGTCAAGGAATTTTCTTTATATGACCAAAATATACTACTAGTCACTGTACTTGAATGAATTTAAATGTTAGCCTTTATACTTAAAAAGTTAAAAATTAAATCATTTTATTTATTTTTATTTAAAAAGCTCAATCCAATTATTGACACAATAGTTTCCGTCAAAATTGGCATTAATACATCAATAGTGTAGTATAGGAAAAAAGATATTATGGACTCAAAAGCATACTAAATAGTAAACAAATTTTTACGAAAACTACAAACAATATTTTGAATAAAAATTAAAAACTTTGATATTTAATTTTATTTTATATAATTATTGAAGATTAAAATTTACTAAAATACAAAACTGACCATATATTTTGAATTTTTATTCAAACTGGATTGACTCAACCATATAAAAGGAAAGAGGCAATAGAAGTATGGATGAGGGTTTAATATTATTGATAAAGTCGGATGCCTTGGGTCCTAAGTTTCAGTTCCTAACTTGTTTGTACTATAATCATATATTTATACTTATATAAACATTATATGCAATAATGAAAATAAATAAAATAAAAGGATAAGAAACAAGTGGTTGGAGGGCATGATTTTTGGATTTATGCATTGTCAAGTTTGACTAGACTTTCGATTAAAATGAAAGCTCACATGGTTATATGAGTAGTGTGTCTTTTACTTAAATATGTGGCCTTCAGCTCATATTTTGTCTGTGTATGTATATATAAAGTCACCGAAACATAGTCATAGAGTGAGCGGCTGAGCCCTTTGGCCATGGGGCTTGTAATGTACTGCAGCAGCCATGGGCGTCCCTATGGATTCTGTCGTGAAAAGTATGGATAAACTCAGCATCAGCGACGGCTGTCATCTATCGTCTACAGTTAAAAAAAATCAAGGGATCCATATGAAGAAATATTCTTTTTTACTTTCATATTGAGAAATTTACGGATGAATTTTCTTAAGGTAAGAAAAGGGATAAAGAAAGAAGATTTTAATTAACAAGTCAACATTCATGGGTGTCGAGTTCGAGATTATTTATTTAAATCTTAATTCAGACCTCAACTCTTATTGGTGTCAAGTTTAGTTTAGCATTTTGGTTATTGACTCTTACTTGTTTGAAGTTGATCTCATGGGAGTTGATAGAGTAAAGCCGAATTCAACACCCATAAATGTCTAGGTTCTAAGTCTGATTTGTTTACCGTTAAACATATTCTTTTTGCAAGTATGAAACAAATAAGAGTAAATGGTCAAAATGTTAATCTAAACTTGATACTAATAAGAGCCAAGTTCAAAGTTCGGATTTAAATAAATAAGGTTGAACTTAACACTTATGGGTATCAGACTTATCACTCGAAATTCAATTTTCTTGTTTCTTTCTTGATTCCAAAAAAATTCAATGATCAGAATCCCTATACTAAACTCGACACCCCTGAGTGTTAAGGTACTCCTAAATAACCATATTCTAAGAAATAAGTTTTTTAGGAACGTATGTTGAGAATTAATATAAAATTTCTCAATATCAAAATTTAAAACCCCGAAAGAAATTAGAATAAGATTTTTTTCATTTAACATGATCCATATTAGTTTCTAAAATTTCCAAAATTTTTATGGAGTTTAATGAAATTTTCAAAAAAAATAGAATTAACATAATTAAAATTTTCAAAATCTTAAGAAATGAATGAAATTTTCAAGAAAATGTTTTAAGGGCCAAGCCTTCGGCTCCTATTACCATTTATTCGTACCAAATATTTTCATGAACCCAAATGAATTCATTCAACTTATGAAGCACGTCCAACTAAGAAAAAATAAATAAATAAAATTAAATTTCAAAAATAAATCATTTATTGTCAAGGTTTAGTTTAAAGGTTAGGCATAATTAATATTTTGAAATTTTTTATGATTTTGGAACCGAAATATTTTGTTTAGAATTGAGTCGCAAATGAAAAACAAAAACAATTTTCATGTAATTTTTAATCAATGATGTTAATTTTATTACAATTTAGTTATATTTGATTCTTTTTATAGTACGATGATTAAATCGATTCATTTCATAATAGAAAGACTAATTTGATTAAGGTTGTATAATAGAGGGACTTGGTAGGTATTTTCACCCAACTTTTAATGGCCAAAATATAACCCATATTTTCCCTCTGAAACGACAAGTGGGGTTGAAGCCCAACCAAAAAACCAGACAAATGGGGTCTTCAGTCTTGACTGAGAATGACCCTCCATTAAACCCATGAATCTTTTTCTATATTACGAAAAAGAAAATATTTGGCCTCAATATTAGTAAATAAAGTGATAGTTATTAAAATCAGTCTGGATAATTATTTTTTTATTTTAACAAAATTTTAGAATTTTTATGATTTTTTAATTACTATCATTTTCTTTTAATTTCTTTAAGTGGTGATATCATTCAATTTTATTAAAAATCGAAAGTTCAACTTGTTTGACCTCCAATTTTATCTTTTTATTTATGAGTTGGGGATAATTTATAATATTGTGTCAAAAAAATAATTATTAAAAAATAATAATAATAAATCTCCCATTTGCAAATCATAATCATTAAGTGCAATTAGGTCCAATACAGGAGTCATTCTATAAATAAATAAATCGTAGGGTGGGTTTAGATGAGCGGTACGTTTATTTACAAATGGCGGTAGCGGTGCGATTAGATACTGTAACGATACTATAGTGTGAGACAAAAAAATATGCTAAACGCATTGTCGAAACCGTTTTTTGAAAACAAAAATTTAAGTTGTCGATTTTTAAAAAAAAATAAAACTGGAGTCGCCACCGATCCTTTATTAAGGTGTGACCGGCCCACCTCAAAAATCATTTTGGTCTGCGAATTTTGAAAACAGGTTCGGGAGTCAATTACGCACGAGGAAGGGTTAGCACCCTCGTAACGCCCAAAATCGGTACCAGATTGACTATTTAATGTCTTTGTGTCGAAAGTTAAAAAAGATTTTAAAATAAGCTTGAATGATGGAATTTGAAAAAGGATAATCAATTGTTCAAGTCATGTAAAGAAATCGAGTCCCAATACGTTAGGGTACAATTCCTCATAATCCCCGAACTTTGAATATCACTTTTATTTTATGTGAAAATCTTCATTTTGAGAAAGTAATATGCCACACCCAATACGTTAGGGCGCAACAAGTTAAGTTCCCAAAAATGATTTTTATACTCATGCATTTTGAATAAAGAATATTCTCGTTATTTAAGATTAACAAAGAAAATCGTAACCCAATACGTTAGGGCTCAATTTCTCTCGAAAATCTCAAACTTGAATATTACTTTTATTCAAAAAACATTTGAATCAAGAAAATAACTTGATGTATGGTTAAAACCAAACTATATTTTCAAAAAGGGTATGTTAAAAATTAATGTACAATATGATACAAAACTTTAATGTAAAACATATATGAATATGTATTTACAATACATATACAAGTACAATATACAAGCAAATTCGAAAATATGAGTGGCGCATACTTAACACATAAATATAAGTGTACATATAAAAGGTAAGTGAAGAAATATATACAACAAACTTATAATAATTTCTAAAAATATGCATGTATATATGTAATGAAAACTGTATAAATAAAATAAAACATGTAGATGTGTATACATTTTCAAAAAGTAAGAAAAATGTATTAATATATATATATATATAAAATATAAAGTATAATAAAGTAAAAATAAAAATAAAAATAAAAAATGAAAATGTATGTATATGCGTATATATTTACAAAATAGAAAAATAAAATGTATAAGTATATGTACATATATTCACAAAGTATGTATATATAAATATATATTTATGAAAATAAAACGATATCTGAGATGTATATAAATTATTAAGTACATAGAAAAGAATATAAAAATATGGATATATAAAAATTAAAATATATGTGTGTATAAATATATATATATATATATATGAATGTAAAAAAATCAAAGTATATGTATATACATTTACTAAAGGAATAAAGAGGAAAAAAAGTATATATATACTAAAATGTTTGTATGTACAAAATATATGTATGTATTTATAAAAGTTTAAATATATATATGTATAAAACTTTGCAAATAAATAATAATAACATATAACATATATAAAACATTTAAAATATATACAATATATATATATAAATGTTATAAAATGCAGGTGCGTGCATATAGGTAGATAATAAAAATAATTAAAAGATGGACCAAAACGAATTAAAAATTAAAATAAGGGAGAAAATCCGCAATAAACAAAACACCCAAATCGAACGCTCGAGCAACACTGGGGGACTGAAAGGGAAATTAATCCCAACCCCAAAACGCTGCGCAACGTGGGATCGAATTGCAGCAAAAATTAAAATCTGTGACCCAATTTAAAAAAGGATAAAATCGGATTTAATTGAAACGCATCGCAAAAGAAGGGGACCAAACGCGCAAATATACCACTAAGGGGTAGGACGCGCGGACCCTGCCTGCGGGTCGGGTCAACGCGCGGACCCTACCCCTGAAAACGGCGCCGTTTCAGTGATGCTATTTAAAACTGTTTTCTAACAAAAAAAACATTTGAAACAGAATGAAAAAATTTAAAAAACCCCAAATGCTCTGCTAGGGTTTTCAATCCCTAGCCTTTGCATGCTGCTCATCAACCTCCCACCCAAAGCTCAGATGATGGCCGAGATGGTGGTGGCTCGACGACCTCATTGAATAGGTAAGCTTTTTCTTTCTTTTTTTTGTTATTTTAGGTGAAACAAAATGAAAATAAAAGAAAATAAAAGAAATAAAAAAATGAACTGAAATAAACGATGAACACTACCAAAGTAAAAAAAAACCTTCGAAAAAAAGCAAGTTTGATCTGTATTTCCCTCTATTTTCTTGTCTCCTTTTACACTAAAATCCCCCCCATTTACATGATTTAAATCGGCCTTTAAATAGCCAAAAAAGACAATAAAATAAACAAAAAATCCTCTCTTCAATATTCGTTGCGTTTTTTACTGTTACTCTGTTATTGCTGCGTTGTACGTCCCCTTTTTTCGCAGGTCCGGTGGCCGTAGAGTGCGCCCGTACGTGGAGGCACGATTCTGGCGGAGGGGACCCTGGCCCCGAGTCGTACGGCGATTGGAATTCTGGCGGCCGTCACTAGGGTTTCCTGACCCTTTCTCTGTTGTTGATTTCGGGCTTGGGATAGTTTGGACTAATAATTGGGCTTATTTATTTGCTTGGGCCCGAGCATTATTGGGCTTGTACAGTTGCCCCTCTTTGCTCATTGTCGTGTAACAAGAATAGAGCAAAGACTAAAAGCCCAATTGTGCCCGGTCTTACTGAGCCTCGCCTTCTTCAGTGCTTTTCTTCTTCAAGTAACCACATTCCCTCCTACTGCATCTTCAGAGGTATAGGAACTGGTGCTTCGATCCACTCCACTGCAACGTCAGGGAGATAAGATTTGTACCTTGTAACTTCTCAAAAGAACAAAATTTGCTATATTTAGTCTGCTCCACTGCAACTTCAGGGAGATAAGACTTGTAGCTTCAACTTATTCTGCTGCAACTTTAAAGATAAGTCTAATATGATCTGCTCTACTGCAACTTCAGAGAGACAAGATCTCTCATTTTAATCTACTTCACTGCGATATCAGGGAAATAGGATAACTGGCTTCAATGTACTCTACTGTAACCTCAGGGAGGTAAAATCCACCATCTTCGATTTGCTCCACTACTGCTTAGGGAGATAAGATCTGTAATCTTCAATTTATTCCACTGTTGCTGAGGGAGATAGAATTATTGGCTTCAATGTACTCCACTGTAACCTCAGGGAGGTAAAATCCACCATCTTTGATCTTCTCCACTACTGCTTAGAGAGGCAAGATCTAAAATCTTCAATCTATTCCACTGCTGTCCAGGGAAGTAAAATTACTGGCTTCAATGTACTCCACTGTAACCACGAGGAGGTAAAATCTGTCGTCTTTAATCTGCTCCACTACTGCTTAGGGAGACAAGATCCAAAATCTTCAATCTATTCCACTGCTGCCCAGGGAAGTAGAATTATTGGCTTCAATGTACTCCGCTGTAACCACAGGGAGGTAAAATCCACCATCTTTGATCTACTCCACTACTGCTTAGGGAGGCAAGATCTGAAATCTTCAACCTGCTCCACTGTCTCCGAGGGAGGCGAGGTTGGTGTCTTCGATCTGCTTCACTTTCGATGCAGGAAGGCAAGATCTGTTATCATCACTGGTCTGTTCTCTGGGGAACATGACTTGTATAATGAATTTTATGAACCTAATTATGCCTAGTGATTAGGATGTCATGATCAGAATAAATCAAATGGTCCTAACTAGACATGTATGAATGACATTTGAATGAATGCAGAATGTCATGAAAATGACATTTTAACGCTTGGGTTATTATTACTCCAAGTTTATTAAGGTTTCATCACTAATGTGTTATAACACCTTCTTGCTCAGCTGGCGTCTCCAAAGAAACACTTAGTCAGATTGCCCCATTGTAACCTTCAAAGTTTAATACACTGGGATGCAAAAATTTGTACCATCTTTCTATTGTTGTAAACCAAGATGTAAAAGATTTGGCCTTTTCTCAATCCTCTGCTATCATAATTCAATGATACAGGATGTGAAACTCTTTAGTCTCTTACACCCTTCCCAGGGTGTTGTACCAAATGCTGATGCACAAATGAAGAAATCTTCTCCAAGAACAACTTCTTCTTATTATTCGGTGATCATTGCTTGCTTGTTCATTGAAGCTTTGTCACCAACACGACATCTTGCCATTTTGATCAATTTTAGACAGCAAAAACTCAAAAGGATAGTCTTTAATTTAGACTCTTCTTTATCAGATTTCCAACCTAGTGCATTCTAAACAATAGTCCTGTTTAATGTTCCTATATTATTCAGAGACTTCTAGAGTAATATGCAAAACTTCCCTTGTGAAAATTTTATTAGTCCATTAATCATTGTTCTAATGCAACATGCTTGCAAAAAAAAATCATAACAATGGGTAGGAATAGAATTGATTTAGAGCATGGCTCTGAAATGAATAAGTTGTCAAAGGCAATAAAGATAAATGACAAAGAAATGTGTATCTTGGAAATGAATGAAGTGTTCCAAGAATAACAAAAATGGTATAAGGATTAGGTGCCCCAGATATCGCAGCTTGAACTTCTCTGTACAGACTTTCTGAAGACCATTCTGAGTTTAACATGTGTTTAGGAGATCTACCATACTCTATCGATGCCTCAAGATGTCGCATACCCTTTCCTGCTGATTCTGGTATAGCAAGACCACTGCATATCCCATTCTGATCAGTATTTGAGCTGCTCTGATTACTTCATGCCCCATTCTGATCAATATTTGAGCCGCCCTTTTCGGGTTTTCAACTCAAATCCCCTTTGGTCTAAGGCGCCCTTTGCGAGTTTTCGCCTTAGCCTCTCTATTTTTTTTTTCAAGGCTCCCTGGTCTCTTTTTTTTTTGACTCAAAGAGCCCCTTTGTAGGGTTTCACCTTGGCCTTTTTTTTTACTCAAAGCGCCCTTTGTAGGCTTTCACATTGGTCCCACCTTTTAGGAAAAGTACTTCCGAACGGAATTTAAGTTTTCAGAGCTTGGAAAATCTTTACCATCCATCTTACTCCGGATCAAAATTTTCCCCATAAAAGGCTTTCTTTATGACATAGGGACCCTCTTAATTTGGCATCCATCTTCCTCTAAAATCCTTTTGTATAGGAAGGATTTGCTCCCCCTTGTGAAATTTTCTAAGACGAGCCTTCGGGTCTTCCTCTTAGGATAAAATGTATAGAAATGACAATTCGAATTCAATGAGTAAAGCTATGATAAGCCAAAGAGGAGGATATTGCCCCAGCAAAGAAAGTTTACTGCATCGTTCATAGCATCAATGTTGAACCTACTACCCATTTCTGACATCATGCTGTTATTCAGATTACAAGCTAGTGCTTAACCCGAGCATATCTGGGTATGACCATGTGAAGACATCATTGAATTCTTGGGGTAACTCCTATAAGGTCCCGCCGCGTCTTTGTGGTCATGTCAATTCCAATCTTCACCAAGCTCACAATTTCTGATAATTCATTGTGATGTAGAATCTGTCTATCCTCTTATTCTATCACCCTCCTCAAGTTTAGAGATAAGCTACAATCTATGTCATCTTCAAAGTCATGAGATCCCTCTAAACACATGTCTCACTCAAAAGGAAATTTTGGGCCTGTAGCAGCGTCACTCATGACATTGATATCTGGGGACCCATAGTGGGTACCAAAGAATATACAAAAGAATGTATGAATAATATGAATGAACGAATGAAGGATTTGGCAGAAAAAATCCAAAAGAAAGAAGAAAACGTAAAGACTGAAAGAACATTTGCTCAAAGATGATTGCAATAATGTATTTATTAAAATAATAATATCCAGACGTGAGCCTATTTCACAAAGAAATTCTTATTGCTTCTAGGCTGAAAGTAAAAAATGTGTTCTGAACATTACTCCAACAGACTCTAAATAATATAGGGGTTTCCTCTACAGTCCCATTATTTAGAACACCTCTAAGGCGAATATCTAACAAGGATCCTTTTAACTGTGTCTACAAATATGGCATCGATATACATTGCAGTCCCTCCATCCTCAATCATGATTGGGCAACGGATTTTCTGCACCTGATGAGTCACCCAACTTAACAACACCCATGTTGATGAGTTTTTCAACTAGCTTTTTGAAGGTAATGCAATTCTCAATTGAGTGCCCTGTAATTCCCGCATGGTAGTCACACTGTGCGTTCGCATCATACCACTTGGGATACGAAGGTTGTGGAGGTTTTAAGTAATGAGGAGCAACAACATGCGCTTTGAACAAGCTTTGATACAACTCCTTATATGACATCGGAATTGGTGTGAACTGGAGCTTCTCGGTACCTGGTTTCACTCCAGATTCTTGTCTTAATGAACCTTGTTGGTTAATAGCCACCTTTCCTGGTTGACTCACAGTAACTGGTTTGGAATAACTCGTGTTGTTCACTTCATTTTCTCTTTTCCTTGAGACTGACCTCTTGTTACTCTCCTCTGCATCAATTTTCCCACTCCTGATGGCATTCTCAATCATCTCACCATTCATGATTATGTCAGGAAAGCTTTTTGTGGCACTTCCTAGCATATGTGTAATGAACGGTGCCTTGTGGTGTTAATGAACAACATGGTCATTTCCTTTTCCAGAGCGGTGGTGAACTTGATCGCGACTTCCTCCATCTCTCATGCGTCGCTGAAGCTTTCACTCGGCTTTTCTCCATGTTCGAAGGGTGATTCGTCAGAGCCATGTCGTCCACATGACTATATTATTTCATGAACGATTGTGCCAAGTCCCTCCATGATCCAATCGTGGCACGACTCAACTGATTGTACCATTTGGATGCTGCCCCAGTAAAGCTGTCTTGGAAACAGTGTATCAGGAGTTGGTCATTGTTAACATAACCCGTCATTCGCCTGCAGAACATGGTGATGTGAGCTGCTGGGCAGCTTGTCCCATTGTACTTCTCGAATTCAGGCATCTTAAACTTATGAGGGAGAACAAGATCTGGCACCAAACTCAGCTCTTTTGCGTCAATGCCTCGATAACTTTCAGTGACTTCCATCGCTTTGAACTTCTCCTCGAGCCACTTGCATCGATCCTCTAACTGTTTCGGTAATTCCACCTTTATTCTTTCTTTCTCAGCCACTTCGTCAAAGTCCGGAATGGCAGGGTTTACAGGGTTGTTTTCGGGATTAAAACCCAGCCCAGTTTGGAAGCTCGAAACACTAGCTCGAAATTGCTGAGGTGTGATGGTGACAGTAGATTTGCGCGGGTATTCAGCTTGAGTTCGCTCATGTGGAGGGGTGAAACCTGGAGGATAGAAAAGTTCATCATCATTTCCCTCATCGACATCTGTCATGGAGCCCTTCCCTTTGTCACCTCCCTTAGTTATCAGTCGGGTTAACCTTGCCACTATATCCTCTTGAGATTCTCGCATCTTCTCAGTCATTTCTTGCTTCATCTTGTCTAACCGCTCCTGCATCTGTATCTGAAGTCAGTCCTGTATCTCCTTTTGACATTGCTCGAGTTTTTCTAATCTCTGATCCATATTTTTCGTCTTTGCCCGAGTGTCATATCGGTGTTGGGTTGGTTGGTTGGTTTCCAGGTTAACTGAGCAATGATTTTAATCAATTAGGATCATTTAGAGGTGTTTAATGCATATGATGCAATGAAATGCAAATGCATGAAATGAATGCAAAAAGAGACGTTGATTCTTGGTTCAATTCTATTAGAACAACTTTACTAGAAAACAAATCTCTTTACATAAAGCAGATATATATATACGGCTTTGCCCTCATACTCCAAGCGAAGATATCTTCTCCTTCTTCATCTGGATGCTAAGATAAATCTTGTGAATTCTTCAAAATAGATGTCTCTTCTATCTCCATTTTACTTGATCCGGGCCGTGCTTCGTTGTTCCTTTATCGTCGTGATGCTCGTTGGCTTCCCTTAAAAAGAAGTTCAGCGGCTCTCGAATAATCTTCATCAGCTTGAGTCTTCGGGCAACGGAGCCATGGTTATGTAGTCCTCCATTAAACTATCATCTTCCTCTTGTTGTGTTTTCTCGGAACATATTCGGGCAACCGTATTATTTTCCACTTTATCAATAAACCCATTTCCTTATGACAAGCTCTCTATTAACAACCGAACGTGAATCAACACCTCTTTTATGATGAAAATGCAATGCAATCATGAAGTCATGCAATCAAAACAAAATGCAACAAGTTAGTATCAGGTATAAACATTAAATCCAATATAAGCAAGAAATAATAAAAACTCCTAGTCAGGTATCTCCTAAGGTTTAGAGTACTTCTACCTAAGGTAAGTTCCTAAAGCTCACTATATGAGGTTTAGTTTCTAGAGTAAAGGTACCCGAACCAGCAGATTCCTCGATCCTCACCCATTATAGGCTCATGAGGATCAAGTTCAGCTCAGGGGGATACATTTCCCTATGGCTGCACGGAGATGAAAATCTCACGAAGACATAGGTACGGATGTATCCCGAAAGCGGTCCACTACCCTGCACGGAGGTGAAAACCTCACGAAGGACTAGTTTCTCGCTCCCACTTAAAGGGTAAAATGCAAAAATGTAAATGCAAAGTGACCAATCATACCAAGATGAAAAATCAATAAATACGAAGGGAACTCATAAATTTTTTAAAAACTTTTGATTTTCGACACAAAGACAAATATAATCAGTTTATGGCTCGACTCTCTAAATGTCCCCAGTGGAGTCGCCAAGCTGTCGAAACCGTTTTTTGAAAACAAAAATTTAAGTTGTCGATTTTTAAAAAAAATAAAACTGGAGTCGCCACTGATCCTTTATTAAGGTGTGACCGGCCCACCTCAAAAATCATTTTGGTCTGCGAATTTTGAAAACAGGTTCGGAGTCGATTCACATACGAGGAAGGGTTAGCACCCTCGTAACGCCCAAAATCGGTACCAAATTGACTATTTAATGTCTTTGTGTCGAAAGTTAAAAAAGATTTTAAAATAAGCTTGAATGATGGAATTTGAAAAAGGATAATCAATTGTTCAAGTCATGTAAAGAAATCGAGTCCCAATACGTTAGGGTACAATTCCTCATAATCCCCGAACTTTGAATATCACTTTTATTTTATGTGAAGATCTTCATTTTGAGAAAGTAATATGCCACACCCAATACGTTAGGGCGCAACAAGTTAAGTTCCCAAAAATGATTTTTATATTCATGCATTTTGAATAAAGAATATTCTCAGTTATTTAAGATTAACAAAGAAAATCAGAACCCAATACGTTAGGGCTCAATTTCCCTCGAAAATCCCAAACTTCGAATATTACTTTTATTCAAAAAAACCTTTGAATCAAGAAAATAACTTCGATGTATGGTTAAAACCAAACTATATTTTCAAAAAGGGTATGTTAAAAATTAATGTACAATATGATACAAAACTTTAATGTAAAATATATATGAATATGTATTTACAATACATATACAAGTACAATATACAAGCAAATTCGAAAATATGAGTGGCATACTTAACACATAAATATAAGTGTACATATAAAAGGTAAGTGAAGAAATATATACAACAAACTTATAATAATTTCTAAAAATATGCATGTATATATGTAATGAAAACTGTACAAATAAAATAAAAACATGTAGATGTGTATACATTTTCAAAAAGTAAGAAAATGTATTAATATATATATATATATATATATATATATATATAAAATATAAAGTATAATAAAGTAAAAAAATGAAAATGTATGTATATGTATATATTTACAAAATAGAAAAATAAAATGTATAAGTATATATACATATATTCACAAAGTATGTATATATAAATATATATTTATGAAAATAAAACGTATATGTATGTATATAAATTATTAAGTACATAGAAAAGAATATAAAAATATGGATATATAAAATTAAAATATATGTGTGTATAATATATATATATATATATATATATATATATATATATGAATGTAAAAAAATCAAAGTATATGTATATACATTTACTAAAGGAATAAAGAGGAAAAAAAGTATATATATACTAAAATGTTTGTATGTACAAAATATATGTATGTATTTATAAAAGTTTAAATATATATATATGTATAAAACTTTGCAAATAAATAATAATAACATATAACATATATAAAACATTTAAAATATATACAATATATATATATATATAAATATTATAAAATGCAAAAGTGCATATAGGTAGATAATAAAAATAATTAAAAGATGGACCAAAACGAATTAAAAATTAAAATAAGGGAGAAAATCCGCAATAAACAAAACACCCAAATCGAACGCTCGAGCAACACTGGGGGACTGAAAGGGAAATTAATCCCACCCCCAAACGCAGCTGCTGACGTGGGACCGAATTGCAAAGAAAATTAAAATCATGACCCAATTTAAAAAGGATAAAATCGGATTTAATCAAACGCATCGCAAAAGAAGGGACCAAACGCGCAAATATACCACTAAGGGGTAGGACGCGCGAACCTCGCTCATGGGTCGGGTCAACGCGCGGACCCTACCCCTGAAAACGGCGCCGTTTCAGTGATGCTATTTAAAACTGTTTTCTAACAAAAAAAACATTTGAAACAGAATGAAAAAAAAATTTTAAAAAACCCCAAATGCTCTGCTAGGGTTTTCAATCCCTAGCCCTTTGCACCGCCGTTCATCAACCTCCCCACCCAAAGCTCCGATGACGGCGGAGATGGTGGTGGCTCGACGACCTCGCCGAATAGGTAAGCTTTTTCTTTCTTTTTTTTTTGTTATTTTAGGTGAAACAAAATGAAAATAAAAGAAAATAAAAAGAAATAAAAAAAATGAACAGAAATAAACGATGAACACTACCAAAGTAAAAAAAAACCTTCGAAAAAAAGCAAGTTTGATCTGTATTTCCCTCTATTTTCTTGTCTCCTTTTACACTAAAATCCCCCCCCCCATTTACATGATTTAAATCGGCCTTTAAATAGCCGAAAAAAGACAATAAAATAAACAAAAAATCCTCTCTTCAATATTCGTTGCGTTTTTTACTGTTACTCTGTTATTGCTGCGTTGTACGTCCCCTTTTTTCGCAGGTCCGGTGGCCGTAGAGTGCGCCCGTACGTGGAGGCACGATTCTCGCGGAGGGGACCCTGGCCCCGAGTCGTACGGCAATTGGAATGCTGGCGGCCGTCACTAGGGTTTCCTGACCCTATCTCTGTTGTTGATTTCGGGCTTGGGATAATTTGGACTAATAATTGGGCTTATTTATTTGCTTGGGCCCGGGCATTATTGGGCTTGTACACGCATCATAACGTACCACACCACACTCAATCGCCCATCCAAACCCATCTATAATCTCTCTTTTAAAAGAAAAAAAAACTTCAATTTAAAATTTAAAAATCGAGAGATTTCTTGTTGGTATAAATATGAAGCAGTGCTTTCAGCACGTGGCTTTTAGGTGGTGGCTTTTAATGAACAAACAAGCATGACTGTTGGAAGTGGCATATCAATTTATGAATAAACTATTAAGGCTTAGACCAAACGTTATTTATTATTGTGAACCGACCAGATTTGATTTTGTTATACCAATTGACCCAGAGGGTCCACAATTAAATTACGTGCCCCAAAAACCACAAGCCAACCTAATCGTTGGCTTAATAATAATAACTAAATTACATAGTGAATTAGCTGAAGAAGACAGACAGTGAGACGGGTGATATGTTTAAAGATTTCGGCAATGACCAAATTGATACTTGGTTAAATTCTTTGATATGAATGTTGGATGCGAATGCTTTAAGAAAAATAAAAAGCCTCAACAACATAACATAGAAAATGGGTAAAGTAGGAGGCTATTGAGAGAAGAAAAACAAGATTTTCAGCTACATGGCAAGGAATTCTCAATCCGCATTGTATTAGTTTTTATTATGAATTGGTAAATTATGAGATTGGGAATCATATTTTTTGGTTCAAGTTAAATAAATTTGAGTTATTGTTTCTTTAAAATCAAATTGGGTATTCAATAAACATATTAATTCTGACTTTAAACTTAAATTTAATCCGGTTATCTTAAAATCGGAGCTAGGTAAAGTTAAACCTTTAATTAAATACATAAAAAGCAAAGTTCTTTCATCTTTTTTTTTTCTTCTTTAAAACTCAAACTCAAGAATTTGCTCAAGACAGGGAGTTTCATATAATAATAAATCTTTTAATTACCATCTTCCCTCAATCTGCAAATTGTTGTTATTTATTAGTTAGTCATTGTTATAGATTGGAAGCATATAGACATGAAATTTAGGACCAAAACAATGCCAAAAAAGCTAAATAGGGTTCCAACCCAAAGTGAAATTGTCTATCGTTTGCTAAATAGGATTGCACGAACAAATGTTTTCTCTAACAGGTGATCATAAGTAACTTATCGAATAAGGATTCATACTTTATCACTATTAGTTGAAGCCTTGATTCAAGGGACTTGTCAATTGATTGGCAAGGCTTATCAAGTTGATTTTATTCTGCTGGTCGGCACCATATGTAGGAGGCACATTTTCTTTGTGAGTGTGCGACTTTGGATGCTAGGAAATCGGATAATCTTGTTCAATTTACTTATTATCTGTTTTTATTTATTCTTTTGTTTGAGATTTTCGTATTCTTGTCTAGTATTGAAGAACTTTCTTGCGCAATATTGAACTTTAACTAATAGAGACGTGTTGATTTTGATTGATATCCTAAGTTAGATTTTTCAAACATAAAATTGTTGTGTTCGAACTACAATTGTTTCTATTGTTTTCTTCTCCATATTGCTTTTTATTTTATGAACTTAAAAGTTTTTATTCTATCACACGTTAAATTCGACATTATTAATGAAAATCTTACATTCCCTAATCACATAATTCAACATTACCTCAAGCTAATAATATGATATTACCAAGAATGTCAAGCTTCGTAATTTAATGATCATTTTAGACTTAATTTTTTAATTAATGTGACAATTCTACTTTATTTTAATGACTTCAATCTATTTTCACTACAACTAAAATGAAAATTATAATAAATACTAATTAATTAAACCCTCCAATTCTTCTATATGCTTTTTCGAATAAAATTTTAACTATATTTTCTATTCATCGTTTGTCTATTAAATTAAATTTTATGGAACATTATCTTTTCTGTTTTCGTTCATTAATTATTATTTTAAGTAAAAAATCATTATGTAATTACTTATTATATGTTTCTATTCACGTGTATTTTATCAAATTACCTCAAAATAAAATAAAATAACGTTTTTAACTTTAATAACATTGCATACACCTGAATTATTATGTAAATGAACGTTTAGTTAATTTTTTAAAATTTAAAAATATATATACATTATTTTTAAAAATAATTAAAATTAGAAAAATATTTTATTTAAAAATTAATTAAGTGCTTATATGCTACCTACTTGGCAATTCACATGTATGACACATCATCAAAGTTTAAAAATATTAACTTTTTCATCAATTTTGAGATGATTTGACAAAAAATACAAGTTCATTCATTAAAAGAGAGAAAAAAAATTAAATACAGAGCTAATTTTTATTTTTTGGGGTGAGGTTGGAAGAGAATGAAATTGAAAACTGGAACTGATACAGAGCGACATGGGCATTTGGTCTAGTGGTATGATTCTCGCTTAGGGTGCGAGAGGTCCCGAGTTCAATTCTCGGAATGCCCCAATCATACTGTTTCCTTTTTTTATCTTACCATAGAACCAGCTTCTAAAACTAGAATAAAATAGAAGCTTATCTGAGAAGATGAGGACTTTTCCAGTGAATAAGAAATAAACTATGCCATTTTCTAAAGTTCATTTTTTTGCGCCTTTAATCTTATAGTCAGAAAAATCTGAGATCTGCAACAAATAAACAGAACTTCAGGCTAGCTGCGCCATGGCCGCATTCACTAATTGCTTCTGCAGTTTTGTTTTAGAACCCTTTTTGAAGTTCAAATCAAAAGATTTAATTCCTAAGACCCAAAACTTGCAAACTATCTCTCGCACTAATAAGCCATTCACCAAAGGTCAAAACAAGTTTCAACCCTAACTTCACCTAAATTACAAGAAAGACTTCACAGTTTACAGTAGTTAGCATCCCTTGCACGTATAAAAGTTTATAGCTATGTTCTTCAGCTTGGGTATATATCCGACACGGGTATGATTAGTGTTTTCTAAGTTTTTCCATGTATTTGGAAGATCTTCGAAGATCACATTGCCATATCGGAGTGCTGGGACACTGGTACATCAAGAAAAACAAAGAGTCCGACCAACCTTGGCCTAATAATAGCACTCATCCTTCAGAGCCTTGCAGAGAAAATGCTTTTAGGACATGTAACCTGATTAGCAATTCCCGCAAAACAGCTAATGGACGTGTTACTGGATGCTCCTCTAAACAACTCGGAAGCACTTCACCCTAATTCCACTAGCAGAAAAGCCCACAAACAATCCAGTTCTTACTTTGGCTATATAAAAGCCAACATCACATAGAACAAGATTGGGCATTTGGTCTAGTGGTATGATTCTCGCTTTGGGTGCGAGAGGTCCCGAGTTCGATTCTCGGAATGCCCCAAAAATGCCTTATCTGCTTTTTGATCTGCCATAACTCACACATGGAATGGAAACATATTTGGGTAGAAGGTTAAAACACAAGTCTTTATTGCTTAAGAGGCAAAGGTGGCGTCAAACTCTAACAGGGAACTATAACTTTAGTACAATAAAAGCAAGAGAAGAGGCTCATGTGGTATTTTTGCCTATTGAGAGTTAATAAGGATCTCAGAAACTCATGGAAAATACTAAACATTTTAAACACAAAGTTTAGCATTTGGTCTAGTGGTATGATTTTCACTTAGGGTGCGAGAGGTCCTTAGTTCAGTTCTACCCACCCCCTTTCCTTGAACTTTCCTTAATTTTAAATATATGATCAGAGAATCAGCTTGTAAACATCAGATCTATTTGTTTCCTCACAAGTTCCTTTGTAATGAATAAAAATAAATAAATAGATTGTGCCCTTTTCAAAAGTAAACTGTTGATCTTAAAGCTATCCACAAAGTCAACTTTAACAAAAACATCAGATCTATTTGTTTTCTGACAAGATTCCTTTGTAATGAGTAAAATAATTAGATTGACCCATTTTCAAAAGTTTAAAGTATTTTGTTGTTGATCTTAAAGCTATTCCACAAAAAGGACAGGTTAAAATATTTTACTGAAGATGCCTATCTATAGTGCACCCAAAAACATAGAGCTAAAGAGGCAAAGTAATTTTTCCTCTTTTCTGAGTGAATTCCTATCTTCTGCATCTGCTAAAACTACTTTTATTTCTTTTTTCCTGATCCAACTACCAGACTATATACCATGTAAGCTAGCTATACCCCTTCCCTAAACACCCACTGCCTCCTTTGGAGGTGGGATTCAGACCTGCATACTTTTTTAATAACCAAACAATTTTACCAGCTAAATTAATATCTAATGACTTTCATAACCAGCTTGAAAAGTTTACCGTAATTAGGTTTTTACTAGCTGCCTAGTGGTTTCATAATTTCAATTTTTATACTGTTTTGAAATATAAATCAAAATACTCTAATGTCCAAGTACAGTAATTAACAAAGCACTGATTCAGCAGTCAGACTATTCATGGTTAAAAGAAATTTATAAAATTTAGGCGATTCATTACCTATAGATGTTCTGGCCTCTCGAGGGATCCATATTCTGAATTAATAACTACAAACAGCTATTATATATATATATATATATATAGATAAGAAAGTTGTAACCTGGTACTAATGCAATTTCAAAAGCCCTTAGCATCCAATTATAGCAGGCCAATGATACATTGAACCACATAAAAAGTGAGAGATCTGAAAATTCTGGTCTTCTATGAATGGGTCTACCAACAGTTAATAGGAGTTTAATAACCAGTTCCTAGCTGCCTGATTGCCCAAGAAGTTCATCTTTCAACCATTGGTGTGAGTACCAAGGTAGTAGTCAAATAGCAGAACAATTTGCTCAGAAGTCAGCAGATAAACATCAAAACTTGGCACAATTTGAAAAAAAGAGCTAATAGCTAAACCAAATTCAGTTAAACATTCAAGATTGGGCATTTGGTCTAGTGGTATGATTCTCGCTTTGGGTGCGAGAGGTCCCGAGTTCGATTCTCGGAATGCCCCAATTCCTAGTTTCTTTTTATCTGGACTTCATCTTGAACTTTCTGCTAACATCAGTCGGTAATGAGGGGGCCATGAATACAAGGAACAGCCACACTATTCGTCTGCACTAACATCAGGAAACATTAGATCCCATAACCACTCAGAGAAAAGGCATCTCATACACATGGAAAGAAGACACATTTGAGGAGCAGGTTAAAACACAAGGAAGCCTCTCTTGAATTTGGCTTTGCAGGGCCCATGAATAAAACAACAAATCGTGATAAACTTTCAGCATAAGTCTGGTAGGCACATCTTTATATCACTTCATAATATTATTCCATGTATCATAAATTATCAAAACTCGAGGTCCACAAATCTTGTCTTCTAGTCGACCCAAATCTGAAAGTAAGAAGTATAAAGCATAAACAAACATCATTTCTATGCAACAAAAAGATCCCACCCAAATCCAAGGTCCAAGTTTTAAGAAGCAATGGTGGCATCAGACTCTAACAGGGGAACTATAACAGAATTACAACAAAAGCAAGGCACTAAAATCACTATAGCAAGGAAATTACACTAGGAGAACATCAAAAGCAAGAAAAGAAACAAGGGGCAGCTCATATGGGATTACCCATTTAGAGTTAATAGGACCCCAGAAACTGAAAAAAATACACTTGACATTGCAAGTATCAGAGTTGGGCATTTGGTCTAGTGGTATGATTCTCGCTTAGGGTGCGAGAGGTCCCGAGTTCAATTCTCGGAATGCCCCACCCTAGTTTATCCTTTTCCCCCTTAATTTCAAATATATGATCATTTAGAATGAAGTCTAAAAGTCAAATATCAGATCTCTCTTTTTCCTGACAAGATTCTTTTGCAGTGAGTAAAAAATAAATAGACTGCTGCCATTTTCAAAAGTTTATTGTTGAACCAACAAAGAACCTAAAAGGCAAAGTACTTTTCCACCTGTTTGAGTGAGTTCCCATATTCTCTATCTGCTAACACCGCTTTCATTTCTTTTTCCTGAATCAACTACAAGGCTATACTGTGGGGTAGATCGCAACTTACCTCAACCCCAACCAGCTTGAAATGTTTATTAGGACATTATTTAGCGATTAGATTTCTACTAGCTGCCTACTTGTTAAGCAATTTCATTGTTTAAATTATTTTGAAGCATAAATCAAAATATTCAAATGTCTAATTACAATAACTAGCAAAGTACTGGCTTTAGATGTCAGACTCTTCAAACTTAAAACAAATTTAGGGTACGTTTGTTTCATTGAAAATGACTTACGAAAAATGCTTTCTGCATTATCTTCTGTTTGTTTCGTTGAAAACAACTTTGTCAATGGACAAAAACTTACATGTCAACAGAAAATAAGTTCCTTTTCCTATAAATTGACTAGCCCTTTTAAAAAGTGTAAGTCCTTTTCCAGAAAAGAACTAAAGTAATTCCGTTTTTATATAAAGCTTAACTTAAATCAAGCCCTTAGCATCCGATTGTAGCAGAAAATGATCAATGAACCGCATCAAAAGTGAGATTTGAAAATTTTAGTACTCCAAGAATGAGCCCATTGAAAGTTAATAGGAGTTCTAGGAGAAAAGATCTAGTAGCTACAAATCACACGTGAAGTATATTAAAAATTGAGCATTTGGTCTAGTGGTATGATTCTCGCTTAGGGTGCGAGAGGTCCCGAGTTCAATTCTCGGAATGCCCCAGCCATTTTTCCATTTTTTCCCTAATTTCAAATATATGATCAGAGGACCAACGGGAAGGTCAACTCTTTAAGTCACATCAGATCTATTTGTATCCTGAAAAGATTCTTTTGCAGTGAGTAAAAAATAAATAGATTGTTGAACAGCACAAATAAATAGAATTACTATGCACGTTGAAGAGCAGGTTCAGCTATTTTACTGGAGATGCCTATCTATATTCCAGCGAACCTAAAAGCAGAAGTACTTCTCCACCATTCTGAGAGTTCCCATCTTCTCTATCTGCTAACACTGCTTTCATTTCTTATTCCTGAATCAACTACCAGGCTATACTATGTGGGCTAGATCGCAACTTACCTCAACCCCACTCCCTCACCCTTTGCTGAAAGATATGATTCGGACCTACATCCTTATGCATAACCAAACACTTTTACCAGCTAAATTAAGTCCAGAGACTCTGATAACAAGCTTGAAATGTTTATTAGGGCATTAGATTTCTACTACCTGCTTAGTTGTTCAGCAATTTCATTTTATAAATTATTTTGAAGCATCAATCAAAATACGCTAATGTCTAACTACAACAACTAGAAAAGTACTGATTTAGCTGTCAGACTCATCATAGTTAAAAGAAATTTATAAAATTTACGAGATTTGTAAGCTAAAGAAGTTTCAGCCTCTAAGGGATCGACATAAGATGTAACCTGGAGCTAATGCAAAAAAGCCCTTAGCATCCAATTGTAGCAGACAATGATCATTGAACCACATTGAAAGTGAGAGATTTGAAAATTTTGGTATTCCAAGAATGAGCCCATTGAGAGTTAATAGGAGTTCTACGAGAAAACAATCTAATAGCTACAAACTAGACGTGAAGAATATCAGACATTGGGCATTTGGTCTAGTGGTATGATTCTCGCTTTAGTGCGAGAGGTCCCGAGTTCGATTCTCGGAATGCCCCAGCACTTTTTTCCTTTTGGTTATCTATATTATGTACTAAAATATTTTATTAGAGGAATCTGTACCAAAGTCAACTTTTAAGAACAAATATAGAACTTTATAGACTTAGATTGATACTTTTTCTAATAAGTTCCAAGAAATAAATTAGGCTCTATAAACTGTCTTAGCATGTCGACAAGCTAGCCTCATACCTGGAATAATGGTTGCAAGAAAATCGAGTTCTGCAGAACCCTGTGAAAATAATGGAATAAAGCAGTTAATCAACAATAACCAGTTTAGCGACAAAAAGGATGGAAAGAGGAAAGGCCAACAGAAAACAAATATTTCTCTTCCTTGACCTGAGTAAGAAGCAAGTCCATCTGTCAATCACAAGAACCAAGCTATAGTCCGTGCTATGGGCCTCATCCATTAGCTTCTCCTTTGACACCATTATGCCTTTAACCAAAGGTTAAAACAGGATTCCCACCAAGGTCAACAAAATTACAGATTGACTTTAGAGCTATAGTAGTAATCATCCTCGTCCAAAGAGAAAGGCTTCAGTAATCTTGCCTAACCTGTTTATTCCAATAGCAAAAAGCATCACAAACAACCTAGTCCCGATCACAGATTCAAAGATTTCATCAATAAATAACGGTATGCACCATTTCTTGAAAAGCGATGCCTACAAATGTAATCACAACATATTAGAGCAATAAATGAGCATTTGGTCTAGTGGTATGTTTCTAACATTGGGTGCAAGGGGTCCGGATTCAATTCTCAGAATGAAATAACATCTTAGACCAAAAAACAAAACGACCTCATTTTCTCTTTCTCTTTCTCTTTTTTGTGTGTGCACGCAATAACTATACTAAGCAGAGTGGCAAAGCACTGCAAAAGGCGCAAAACCAGGTGCACGTGGGATTGAAGAACCATTCCAGGATTCTTAGTAAAATTACCAAATGACTGTAGCAGCCAAAGTAGATAGCACCTCCACGTATTCTATCAGTAAAAGAGTTTGCTGTTCAGTTTACAAAGTCCAACAACGAAAAAGGTTATCAAGATGCAAAATTTAATAATTAGTTGACAGCTGCCCAATCGTCCAATAAGCTCATCCTTCAACCATTCGTTAGAGTACCAAGGTAGAAGTCACATAGCAGAACAATTTGCTAACAAGTCAGCAGACAAACATCAAAACTTAGCACAACCTTGAAGAAAAGAGCTGCTAACTAAAACAAATCTAGTAATACATCCAAGATAGGGCATTTGGTCTAGTGGTATGATTCTCGCTTTGGGTGCGAGAGGTCCCGAGTTCGATTCTCGGAATGCCCCAACTCCTTATTTGATTTTAGTTTTATCTTACAACTTGAAATATTGATCAAAAGAATCTAACCAGAAATCAAATTCGAAAGCACAATAAAAAAATTTATCAACTTCATCTTGATTTGCCACAACCTCCCATGGAATGAAGACACAATTGAGAAGCAGCTTAAAATAAAAAGAAGCCTCTCCTTAATTTGGCATGCAGCCCACACAAATAAAACAGCAAACCACGATAAACTTTCTGCAGAACTTTAAGCATAGCCAGCCTAATTGTCTGGTCAGCTCATCTTTATATCACTTTATCGTATCATTCTATGTATCATAAGTTTGTGGTAGATCTGGCTAGCCATCTAGCTATTAACCAAGCATTTACCTAATAAATAAATAATGTACAAATAAATTATCAAAACTCATGGTCCATAAATCTCGTTTGGTCCACCCAAATCTGAAAGCAAGAAATATAAAGCATAAACAAACATCATTTCTATGCTACAAAAAGATCCCATCCCAATCCAAGGTCCAAGTTTTAAGAGGCAATGGTGGCATCAGACTCTAACAGGGGAACTATAACAGAATTCCAACAAATTCAAGAGACGAAAATCACTATCGCAATTCGAAAGGAAATTATAATAGAAGTAAATCAAAAGCAAGAGAAGAAACAAGGACTGCTCATATCATGTTAACCAATGTGAATTAATAGGATCCTAGAAAGTAAAAAAAATATTTGAGTACAAACATCAAAATTGGGCATTTGGTCTAGTGGTATGATTCTCGCTTAGGGTGCGAGAGGTCCCGAGTTCAATTCTCGGAATGCCCCAGCCATTTTTCCATTTTTTCCCTAATTTCAAATATATGATCAGAGGACCAACGGGAAGGTCAACTCTTTAAGTCACATCAGATCTATTTGTATCCTGAAAAGATTCTTTTGCAGTGAGTAAAAAATAAATAGATTGTTGAACAGCACAAATAAATAGAATTACTATGCACGTTGAAGAGCAGGTTCAGCTATTTTACTGGAGATGCCTATCTATATTCCAGCGAACCTAAAAGCAGAAGTACTTCTCCACCATTCTGAGAGTTCCCATCTTCTCTATCTGCTAACACTGCTTTCAT